>NC_044306.2:37402625-37729084 GCF_007474595.2 Lynx canadensis | reverse complement strand
TTCCTTCTGAAAAGCAGACAGTTCACACAGGAGCAATAGGATCCAGAAGCTTGTCAGCACAGAAAGAACCCTTTACAAGAAGAAGGCACCAATGCCCTTCTCCACACTTGGGGCCACAGCTGGGGGAAGCTCCAGGCTACGGCGCTGTCACTGCTGACTCCAATCCATGATGGCAAAAGCAAGAAAAGCAGACCAAGTCCCAGGGAACTCTAGGTCCTTCTGAAGGAAGAAGGCAGGCTGTAGCTGACAGGGCTCCCAGATGGAGACACTAGAGTGCGCCTTTGCATAAGCTGCCTGGTGTTTCTTCTTTTCTGAGCCAGATTGCCAGGAGCTGGTGCTTGGCACTCCCTTCCCCATAGAAATGGCACGGGCAGGACACATACCAGAGCCAGGTCTTTCCCTCTGATTCTGAAGGAAGAATCTGGGTAGGCTATAAGGTGACAAGGCCTAGAGGTGAAACTTATGGATATCACCATCTGCCGAAGCCCACAGGTGTATCTCCTTCCTGAGCCAGTCAGCTAGCTGGGAAAGACTGTGCCAGTCACACTTCATTACCCCTGATATAGAACTCTGGCCCTCCCTCTATCCATTTTCACCACTTTGCTCTGTTTTAACTCTTACAGTCATATCCTGTGCCCTGACCTGGAGATTCTGGTCTAGTCACTGTAATTGTGGCAGATGTATGGCCTAAGGGCTCCTGACTCTTCAGTAGGATAGTTTTCACCTCTGCTTGAGTCTCACAGAACTCAGACTTCTGGCCAAGTAGGACTTTGTTTTTGTTTTTGTTTTGCCACGGAAGATCCTCAGTGCCTCTTGGGTTTCTAGCATCTTCAAAAGATAAGAATAACTATAAAATGGGAATTTGTTACAGTATCTGAATGATTCTCAGGGCAAGAAGTATTTATTTCAAACCCATGCAATCCTAATGATATATGAATAGATAAGGCCACCCTGCTCTAGTACCACCCTCTGCTTTTCTTCCAGGCATATTGCACACTGACCAGCATCTTGACTAAGAACACCCTCATTATAGGTTATCCCTGGCTTTCTTCACCACATTGTACCATGCTTATCCATTTCGTATGAGGGCACATATGTGAGAGCACTTTAATCTTCCAAACGTGGGGCTGGACGAAGTTAACTGGTAAGGAGGCAAACACCAGGAGCAGCTCTAATGGGTTCCACCCTATGTGCCAGTCCCTGCCTTCTTCCACAGTACTTGGGGCTGTTGTGAGCCTAGTCCTGCTAGCCAGAAATGTCACTGTTGCTACTGTTGAGTATGCTGAAGGAGGGGAACACCACACAGGTCAATGCCATAGTTGCCACACCGTGACCGCAGGTGGTCTTCCTGGGCCACTGAGGCTGCTATGGCACTGCCTGAAGCACTGGGCTGTTCATGCCTTTGCACCTGATCCAGAAATCTCACTTGGTAGTGAGCTGCACCCAATAACGATACCTGTTGTCCCCTGGCCCATCTGTGCCCCAGATGAAAGGTAAATCAAGACTAAGTGCAGTGCTGTCATTAGTGGTGGTTGGGCTGCTTTGTTTGGGGTCCACCTCCAACATGCCCAGGCTGCTGTGAAAATCTATCCCTGGGCATGGGTTGAGTGAGTGACAGTTCTATGGCTCCTAAGTCTAAACAGGGAAATAGACAAAGAACCATGGGAAAGGAGTGTCCATAAGGAGGGCCAAAGTTACAAATACCCAATGGGAATGGGAACAATTTGGAAAGGGACAGTGCAACTTCATGTCCCGTCAGCCAAGAAAGGAGTCTAGCTCCCTTCCCAGTTCTCTGGCCCAGCCTACATGTAAATGTTCTGACCTCAGCCCTTCCAATGCCCTAGGTCTCTGAATGCCTGCATGGTTGTGACATCAACTTGCTAGGGTCCTGTGGCCAAACCTATCACACAGACACAAGGATGAGATGAGGGTGTCCAGCTGAATACCAAGGATACTCCTCTGAGAGACTATATGGAATAGGCTTCAGAGAGGACCTAGAGGGAAAATAGAGCAAAAGGGTGAATATGGGTCCACAGAGAGCCAGAGTTCTTCATTAGGAATAAGAATGGGATGATGTGGAGAATGAAGTGACTAGTGCCATCTCCTCACAAGCTGGCTCTCAGGAATAAACAAGACATGTGGACTTTGGTGAAAGGAGCCCTTTACAGGCTACACCCAGGACCCCTGCCAGCAAGGGTCTGTATTCTTCCTTCAGAAAAAGAGGGAAACCACTGGCTTTGGGTTTGTTTCTTGCCCTTTCTCATTGGAGGACAGGAGGCAGTGCTAAATCAGTGGTTGTTTGGGCCTCCTGGCTGATGGCCAAGTGGTTAGAACCCGGCCTGGGTCCAATATGCACTTCAAAGTCCCTTTGGGCACTAAGCACTGCCTGAATCAGAGGGCACATGCATGAACCATCTACTCTGCAGGATGAAGGCACCTCTGTCAGCCAGGGGAGGGGGCCAGCTGGCTACCCATCCCTGTAAGGACTCTGACTACACTCCCAGCCCCCAGGAAAGGAGGGACCTGTTTACCTCTGGAATACCAGACACTGAGAACTGTCAATTGACACAGGAACTGACTGGGAACTCCACACCAATATTTGGACCTGGGCTGTGTACCTGACACAGACCCATAGATCCTGGAAAGTTCAAGTGTAAACAGGGTACATTCTTCTGAGGCTCTTGCTCTGAATGGCTCCCAGGTAGAACCAAGGTTGAATAAAAGAGCAAGACTGTGCAAATAGGCAACCTGAGGACCAAAGGTCTTCATTGCAGAAGAGAATGGGCTACAGTTAGAATTAAGTGCTTACTTACTTCTTTTTTTTTTTTTTATTTTTTTTTCAACGTTTATTTATTTTTGGGACAGAGAGAGAGAGCATGAACGGGGGAGGGCCAGAGAGAGAGGGAGACACAGAATGGGAAACAGGCTCCAGGCTCTGAGCCATCAGCCCAGAGCCTGACTCGGGGCTCGAACTCACGGTCCGCGAGATCGTGACCTGGCTGAAGTCGGACGCTTAACCGACTGCGCCACCCAGGCGCCCCAGTGCTTACTTACTTCTATCTCCTGTCAGGCTAGCTGCTTGGGGAGTAAGAAAGACCTGAGGGCTAATGTAAAAGGAAAACTCCATTGGCTACACCCAAAAGTGAAATTCTGGAGGAGATATGTATTGTTCACTAACAAACAGGAAAAGCTGGATTTGGTGGGTTTTCCTGCCCTTCTCATCAGGAAATAGAAGCACCATTGATTTTCAGTTAAAGGGTTCCTGCACCTAGCTGGTGATCAAGTGTTTGGAGCCTGAACCTGATGTAGCAGTTCTTGAAAGGGCCTTTTCAGTTCGGACCAAGTCCTGAAGCATAGTGTGCATATAGAAATCATGTTTGACTCAGAAGGAAGGCATGTCTATCCTTCACTGTACTTACCAGAGCTGGCTAAACACCAGCTCAAGCGCTCAGGGACAAGAAGGTCATCCTTCTTTTGATTTGATGTTACTGTTTGCTCTCACATAGCAAAGGACCAGAATGAGAGGTTAGCACCAATCTTTGGGCTTGGCTTGTGTGAAGTGAGTGGAAGCCCAGTTGTCCCTGGATGTGACCAAGGACTTATAAAATAGCAAATTGGTGGGAATGGAAACAGAGGAGGCCAGGATCTACATTACAGATGGGAATGGGGTAATGCTGGGCATGTATATGTACCTCCATTTCTTTTTGCTTCATGTGTAAAGTCAGTGTCTCCCCAAACCTCTGGGACCTCTTATACATATCCACCCATACCCAACTTGGCACCTTCATATGCTCCAGGCCTCTTATTGTGAACAGAGTTCTATGGGAAGTCACAAGAGGTCCTGTTGCCAATCTATTCCAGAGTCACCAGGACTCAGCTACAGTCCCTTAAAGTAGAAGAAATGGCTCTGAGACACTGATGCTGAATGGACTCCAGCAAGATCCTAGTTTGAAAAAAAAAGGGACGCAAAAGAATGGAAATAAATCAACAGAGGGCCAAAGTGCTTCATTACAAAGGAAAGCAAAATGAAGATGACAAGGATGTGCATAACGCAATCTCTGGAGATGCTATTGTCTATAGTAAGAAACACCTGTGGGCAGAGGCAAAGGGAAACATACATTGCCTGCATCTGAGTGCCGATTTGGCCAAAGGCACTTTTCTTTCAGAAAGAGAAGGAAGACTCTAGACCTTGCCTCCTTTGTATGCCCTAAACCTCACGGAAGTGATTCACAGGTAACAGTGCTCCTGAGGGTGCTATAGGTTTTTTCTCCAAGTCATGGTACAGTATTTCTTGTAAGGCTTTTTCGTACTGAATTGTCCTGCAGTATACTATGCATGCCATATTCATCTGCCTTAGAGAATGAAGACATTTCAATCAGCCAGGAGAGGGAGGCAAGCTGGCTACCCATTACAGAGATTACCTAGGCCAGTTAAGCAACAGGTGCTCATGGACAGGAGGGTCATTCTTCTTTGGGATAAAGGAACTTATTCCTCTCACATAGCACAGGACCAGAGTGCTGATTCATCACAAATCCTGGATTTTGGTTATGTGGCTCACAGACCTATTCCACCTGGTTGTGACCCACGACCTAGTTAAGAAAACAGAAAATGGATGGGAAGGGCTATAAGGAAGGCTAAGCTTCTAAATTACAGAGGGGATGAGGACAAAGCTGGGAATGAAATGTCTAACATAGTTCCTCCTTCAACCAGAAGTAAGGCCAGCTCCCTCCTAAACCCTGGCATTGCCTACACATGGACATTTTGCTGGGCACATTCAAGGGCCCCATGCCTCCCATTGTCCACACACTTCTGAAAGGCACCTAATGAGGGTTTCTGTGTCCCAAATATGCCAGAGACATCAGAACTTGGCCAGAGTCAACTTAAAGGAAAGGACATTTCTCTGAGACACTGGCTCTGAATGGCACCCAGTGAGAAATGATTTTGCAAACAGTAGAAAGTATTCATTGAAATGGAAATCTGGAAGGCCAAAGTTGATTATTATGATTATTATTGATGTGAATGGGACACAGAGTAGAATGAAGTGTCTAGAAGGACAATTTCCTGGCAAGGTCCTGTCTAAGGAGTAAGAAACACCTATGGCCAGAGACAAACTAAAGCTCTAAAGGAACACCTCCTGAAAGCCCAGTTTGCAAGAGGTCTGCATATTTCCTTCTGAAATGGAGGGAAAGCTTCTGGCCTTGGCTGTTTTTTCTGTCCTTCCCTACAGGGGATAGAGGCAGCAGAGACTCAGAGGTAGTGGGTCCATGATCCAGGCTGTTGTTCAAGTGTTTGGAACAGTTCCTGGGGCAAATTAGGTCTTTAAGGGCCACTGTCTGCACTGACTAGATCCTGGGACATAACCCCTATGCGTGGACTATGTACTTTTCAGAACCTGAAGCCAGGCACTAAGTGCTCTCTGACAGCAGGGCAATCTTTCCTGTGGGTCGTCACAAACTAACTACTCTTGGTGAGCACAGAAGCAGCATGGGAATTCACCACCAATCCTTGGGGGCTCACTGTGAGATTGACAGACTCACTGGCCCACCCAGCCTGCAAACCAAGTCTTAGCAAATAACAATGGGATGAGAATGGCTCTATAGACAGCTAAAGTTTCATTTTAGATGAGAATGGAAGAAATCTGAGAGGGAAATGTCTCCCTCCATTTGCCCTTGCCCCAGAAGGAGGTCAGCTGCCTCCCAACACCTTTGGCCCTAGCTACACACAAGTATTCTGTGCTGGGTCCTTTCCACTGACCTACATCTAATGTTGTCAATATAGATCTAGAAAGCATGGTGCAGGGCTCCTATGGCCCAGCCTATTCTGCTGTCACAAGAACTCATCCAAAATCCCCAATTAAAATCAGAGAGAATGGCTGTGAACCATGGGTCCTGATTAGCCCATGGCAGATTCTTGTTTTAAAAAGCATAAAAGGGGGCACTTGGGTGACTCAGTGGCTTAATCCTCTGGCTCTTGGTTTCAGCTCAGGTCATGATCTCGCAGTTCGTGAGTTCGAGTTCCATGTCAGGCTTTGTGCTTACAGCTCAGAGCCTGGAGCCTGCTCAGATTCTGTGTGTGTCTCTCTCTCTCAGCCCTTCCCTCTGCTTGCTCTCTCTCTCTCAAAATTAAATAAATATTTAAAAAAATTGAAAGAGAAAAAGGATGGGGCTCTTGGGTGGCTCAGTTGGTTAAGCATCAGATTATCACTCAGGTCATGATCTCATGGTTTGTAAGCTTGACCCCCCACATCAGGTTCTCTCCTGTCAGCAAGGAGTCTGCTTGGGATCATCTGTCCCTATGCTCTACACCTCCCTACCTGCACACACACACACCCTCTCTCGCTCGCTCACTCTGTCTCTGTCTCAAAAATAAAAATAAACACAAAAAAGAGGAAAAAGGTAGAAGTAGATACACAGATGGACAGTGTTCCTGTGAGAGATGAGAATGGGATAAGTCTGAGGATGAAATGACTAGTACAATCTCCTGGCAATCTGACTGTCTCAGCAATAAGAATCACATGTGGCCTAGGGCAAAGGAAAACTCCACTGTTTACAGTGGGAGCCCTCATGGCAAGATGCCTGTATTCCTACTTGAGACAGAGAAGGTAAGCTTTGGGAGTTCACACTTTTCCCTTCCCATCCTATCAGTGCATAGAGGCAGCAGTGATTCAACTGGGTTGTGGTGCAGTGGTTCCTGAATGGTCTCTTTCACTCTAAGCAGGTCCTCAAGAATACTTCCGTGGGTGAACCAAGTACTCTTCAGAGTGAAAGCATCTTTAACAGCTAAGGAGCAAGACAGGTTGGCTAACCCTCATTTCTTTTATCAACCAGCCAAACACCAAACAATCCCAGGAAGGCAATCTTTCCTTTGGGATATCAGAAACTGATTGCTCTCGACACAGACAAGAGTCAGAGCTCATTAGGAATGGCTGGGCACTCGTTATGTAGGGGAAAGCCTCATTAACCTTGCCTGGAACCCAAGACATAGTTATCAATACAGCCAGGGAATTGGAATGGCCAAACACAGGGCCAAAGATTTTCATTTCAGCTGAGAATGGGATAAAGCTGAGAATGAGTTGTCTAGCTCCATGTTCCTCTTGTGCCAGAAGTGAGGATATCTCCCTCCTGATACCTCTGACCCTGACTACACACCAGCATTCTTGCTGGGCACCTTGAAATGCCCTGGGCTTGTCTTTGTCAACAGAGGGCTGAGAGGCAATTTATGAGGGACCCTGTGGCCCAGCGTATCCCAGAGTGACAAGAACTTGGCCAGACTCCCTTGTTCAAAGTAGAATAAATGGCTCTGAGATACTGTGCCTCAAGGGACAACTGGGAGAACTGAGCTTGAAAAAGCCATAGGGTGGAGGCGAATACAGAGGCCAAAGTTCTTTATTGACAGAAGAGAATGTGTTATAGCAACAAAATGAAGTGACTAACACAATCTCTTGGCAGGATGGTTGTCTCAGGAGTAAGAACACTGTGTGGGCTAGAACAAAGGGAATGCTCCTGCATTGTTCCTTCAGAAGGAGAGAAAATTTTTATGTCATGGATTTTTTTTTCTTTTGTCCTGTCCTCTGAGACAGTCATGTTACACAGTTAGCAGTTTCTGGCCTGTGGCTGACCCTCAAGTATTTGGAAAGTGGCTCTTTTGCAATGGTCCTTGAATGGGCTGTTTCTGCACATTCTGCAGGTCAGTCGTGAAGAATACTGCAAATGGGGGAACTATCTGCTCTTCAGATGAAGGCATTTGTAGCAGTCAGTGGTTGGAGTTCTGCTGTCTAACTATGACCATGCCAACTCCAGGCTTTCCAGCACCAAGTCCACAGTGATGGGGGTCAGTAGATGCTTTTATGTATCAGAAACTGAATGCTTGGGGCTCCTGGGTGGCTCAATAGGTTGAACATGTGACTTCGGCTCAGGTCATGATCTCATGGTTTGTGAGTTTGAGCCCCGCATCGGGCTCTGTGCTAACAGCTCAGAGCCTGGAGCCTGCTTCAGACTCTGCGTCTCTTTCTCTCTCTCTCTGCCCCTCCCCCAGTTGTGCTCTGTCTCTCAAAAATAAATAAATGTGAAAAAATTAAGAAAAAAAGAAACTGAATGCTTGCTGTTAGCAGGGGAGCAGCGTGGGAACTTTCTACCAATCCCTGGTTTTTCACTGAGTAAATGACAGGCTAACTGTGCCAAGTGGGAACCAAGAGATAATTAGACAAAGCACAAAGGAAGGGGCACGTGGTTGGCTCAGTTGGTTAAGTGGCTGACTCTTGATTACAGCTCAGGTCATGATCTCGTTGTGAGGTCTAGTCCTGCATCAGGCTTTGTGCTTACAGCATGGAGCCTGCATCAGATCCTCTGTCTCCCTCTTTTTCCCCTACCCCACTCATGCTATCTCTCTGTATCTCACTCAAAAATGAGAAATGTTTTAAAACAGGTTTCCAAAAAAAAGAATGAAAACCGGATGGAATGGGTGAAAGGGCGGGCCTACGCCGGCTGACTCCATCTTGTTCTGTGTCCTTCACCTTGACCACGCCTCCTCCCCTTGAGTAATCTCCCTTTCACCTGCCTAACAGGACTCCCACCCTTCCCCAGCCAATCGGCTGAGGCCACAGCCATTACCTCACCAACTGCCCCGAGGCCCCAATAAAACCTTTGTCCTTTTGAAACTCGCTCTCTCTCCCTGGTATCTCACCGCTGCGTCGGTGCAGGTAGGGGACTGAGCTCGAGCTAGCTCAAATAAAGGCTCTTTTGCTTTTACATCGGACTTGGCTCCCTGGCGGTATATGGGGATCACGAATTCTGGGCATAACATTTGGGGGCTCGTCCGGGATCCCCAAGACCCCCGAGGGACCCCCGACCCGGACAGCCTGACTGGCCACGGTTAATGTCTCTTCATTCCGTCTTTTCTGTGTGAGCTCATTTCTGAAATTCTGGTAGTTCCTGACGTGGTCTAAGTGGACACACTGGAGGACCACAGGCTGGGAGTTTCAGAAGACGTTCCGATCCTCCCTTTTGGAGGGACGTGGAATCCCCTCAAAGGTCTGAGACGAGGCGGGTCGCTCCTGCTGGTTGGCATGAGGCTGTTGTCTAGCTTTCAGTTTTGGAGGGACATGGAATCCCCTCATCGGTTTTGGAGGGACGTGGAATCCCCTCAAAGGTCTAAGCTAGCTTTCAGTTTTGCTTCCATGGAGTGGGAAAACTTTCTAGTGGCCTTCTGTTTGTTTTTGTGTTTCTCTGTTTTGTTCTGTGGACTTACCGGACGGACGTTATGGGACAGACTCAGACTACTCCTCTAAGTATTATGATTGATCACTTTAAGGATGTGAGGGGAAGAGTTAACAACCTCAGTGTGGAAGTCTGAAAGGGTCAGTGGCAGTTTTTTTGTTCTAGCAAGTGGCCAACTTTCAATGTCGGATGGCCTCCAGAGGGGACCTTCGACCTCCCTACCATCCACGGAGTCAGGAGTATCAACTCTCGGCCTAAGATGGGCCATCTTGATCAGTTCCCTTACATTATCACTTGGCAGGACCTTGTAGAAGACCCACCCTCTTGGATTAAGCCTTCCTAGCCCCGCTCCCTCCGGAGCCAAAACCCATTCTTGCTTTGCAGGGGACAAAAAAGAAGAAAAGTCTTACCCAGCCTTCAGCACCCCTCTACACTATCCTACAAGGGGGGACTGAAGAAAAATTATTTTTTCCTCCCCCGTATAACCCCTCTAGGATACTGGAAGAACATTATCCTCCCCCTGCGGGGGAGGCAGATGCTGTTCCGAGAGTGGGAGGCGGAAACACTCCAGTGGGAAGCCCACCCTTTACCAGACAAAGGGCTCAGAGGGAGCAATATGCCTCCACCGCCGACTCCACTATTCTGCCCCTGCGAGCCACTGGACCCCCAGACGCGGAGGGGAATCAGCCCCATCACTATTGGCCTTTCACCACTAGTGACCTCTACAATTGGAAAGCTCAGAATCCTAAGTTTTCCGAGAAACCGGCAGGGCTTATTGATTTATTAGACTCTGTTCTTTTTTTTTAAAATTTTTTCTAACGTTTATTTATTTTTGAGGCAGAGAGAGACAGAGCATGAACGGGGGAGGGTCAGAGAGAGAGGGAGACACAGAATGTGAAACAGGCTCCAGGCTCTGAGCAGTCAGCACAGAGCCCGACGCGGGGCTTGAACTCACAGAACGCGAGATTGTGACCTGAGCTGAAGTCGGATGCTTAACCAACTGAGCCACCCAGGCACCCCTAGACTCTGTTCTTTTTACCCATCAGCCCACGTGGGACGATTGCCAGCAGCTTTTGCAGGTCCTGTTCATGACTGAAGAAAGAGAAAGAATCCTCAATGGGGCTCGAAAACTAGTTCCAGACACAGACGGGAATCCCACCACCAACCAGGCTCAGGTAGATGCCTCCTTCCCCTTAACTCGGCCCCAGTGGGATTTCAACATTGCAGAAGGTAAGGAGAGCCTCCGGGTCTACCGCCAGACTCTAATGAGGGGTCTCCGAATGGCTGCTAGAAAGCCAACCAATTTGGCCAATGCAGGAAATGTACAACAGAGAAAGATGAATCTCCAGCTGCCTTTTTAGAACGGATCATGGAGGCATTCCATACCTATACCCCCATGGATCCAGGGGCTCCAGAAAGCAAGGCAGCTGTTATCATGGCCTTTGTAAACCAATCAGCCATAGACATTAGGAGCAAATTACAGAAAATAGATAGACTAGGAGAAAAAAGTCTGCAGGACTTACTGGTGGTAGCTGAAAAGGTATATAATAACCGGGAGCCTCCTGAGGACAAGCAGGCTCGTGCCATGGCGGCTGCCAGCAGTAAGCAGACTTGAGACCTGGCCAGAATACTACTAGCTACCACTGCTGACTTCCCTGAGGAATGAGACTGCCGTCTCCAGAGCTGGAAGACGATGCAAGAAAAGGTAAAGGAACCACCAAGGGGGGCAAGCAGAGGCTGCAGAAGGATCAGTGTGCATACTGCAAGGAGATAGGGCATTGGGCCCGATTTTCCGAAAAGGGCCAGTGGGAAGGGAAGCAAGACTGATCGAGTAAAAGTCCTAGAGCTAGATGAACTAAGTGATTAGGGGAGTCGGGGTTTGGACCCTCTCCCCAAACCCAGGGTTACTCTTAAAGTGGAGGGGACCCCTGTTGACTTCCTTGTCGATACTGGAGCACAACATTTGGTCCTCCGCACCCCACAAGGAAAACTAGCCAGCAAGAAGTCCTGGGTACAAGGAGCAACTGGTATGAGCCAGTATTCATGGACAACCCGAAGAACAGTAGATTTGGGGATGGGCTGGGTATCCCACTCCTTTATGGTAATACCAGAATGCCCCTACCTGCTGTTAGGAAGGGACTTACTGACCAAGATTGGAGCTCAGATAACTTTCAGACAAGGGGGGCCTCAGGTCACCGATGGCAAGGGCCACCCCATCCAGGTCCTGACCATGAAACTGGAGGATGAATACTGCCGCCACCAGGAGGTGCTCCCGAGAGAGGATAATGTAGAGAGATGGCTACAAGAATTCCCCTCGGTTTGGGCAGAGACGGTGGGGGGGGGGGAATAGGACTAGCTGCTCCCAGGACCCCGGTCCTGATAGAGCTCAAACCAGGAGAGAGTCCGGTAAGGATCAAATAATACCCCATGTCTCAGGAGGCCCAGAAGGGGATCCAGCCACACATCTGGAGACTACGAAGCCTAGGGGTACTAGTTCCTTGCCAGTCTCCCTGGAACACCCCCCTACTGCCGGTCAAAAAGCCACACACAAATGACTACCGACCAGTACAAGACCTCCGGGAAGTAAATAAGAGGGTCACAGACATACACCCAACTGTTCCCAACCCATATACTCTCTTGAGCTCCTTGGAGCCCTCCAGGGTCTGGTATACTGTACTAGATTTAAAGGTTGCCTTCTTCAGTCTGCCGCTGGCACCCCAGAGCCAACCCTTGTTCGCCTTCGAGTGGCATGATCCGGAGGAGGGGTACAGTGGGCAACTCACCTGGACACGGCTACCTCAGGGATTCAAAAATTCGCCCACCATCTTCAACGAGGCACTACACGAGGGCCTGGGTGAGTACAGAAGGGAGCACCCTGGCCTCACCCTTCTACAGTACATAGATGACATCCTGATTGCTGCTGACATGGCCAAAGACTGTGAGTGAGGGACCCAGGACCTGCTGGCAACCTTGGGGGCCTTAGGGTACCGGGCATCCTTGAAGAAGTCTCAGATATGCAGGGAGAGGGTAAGTTACCTGAGATATATCCTGGAGGGTGGGCAGCGGCGGTTATCAGATGCCAGAAAAGAAACTGTCCTAAAGATCCCACCTCCCACGTCCCGAAGAGAAGTAAGGGAATTCTTAGGATCATCTGGCTACTGCTGCCTCTGGGTTCCAGGTTTTGCTGAGATCGCCAGGCCCCTATATGAAGCTACCAAAGAGGGGAAAACATTTAAATGGGCTGAAAAAGAAGAAACTTAAAAAGGCCCTCCTAAGTGTCCCAGCCCTGGGCCTACCAGACATTACGAAGCCCTTCCACCTCTTTGTAGGCGAACATAAGGGAATAGCAAAAGGGGTTCCAACCCAAGCCTTAGGCCCCTGGAACCGTCCAGTGGCTTACCTGTCCAAGAAACTAGACCCAGTGGCTGCTGGCTGGCCACCATGCCTAAGAATTATTGCGGCGACAGCACTCCTAGTCAAGGATGCAGAAAAACTGACCCTAGGACAGGAGATCTGGATCACTACCCCACACGCCATTGAAGGGGTCCTGAAACAGCCTCCTGATAGATGGATGAGCAACACATATATGACTCATTACCAGAGCCTCCTACTCAACCCTCCAGGAGTGCGGTTCCACCCCAGTGCAGCCCTCAATCCTGCAACCCTGCTGCCCGACCCTGACCTAGATGCTCCACTACATGACTGTGCAGGAATCCCGGAACAAGTACATGGATTCCGGACAGACCTGACCGACCGGCCCCTCCCCGATGCCGAGGCTACTTGCTTCACTGATGGCAGCAGCTTTGTGCGAGACGGACACAGGTATGCGGGTACAGCGGTGGTCACCGAAATGGACACCATATGGGCGGAGGCTCTACCCCACGGTACGTCAGCCCAGCGAGTAGAACTCATAGCCCTCACTAAGGCACTGACGCTGGGAGCTGGAAAACGGCTTCACATCTACACAGACAGCCGTTATGCATTTGCCACAGCTCATATTCATGGGGCAATTTATCAGGAGAGGGGGTTACTGATGGCAGAAGGACAGACTATAAAAAATAAGCAGGAGATACTTAACCTGCTTACGGCCTTATGGCTTCCTGCCCAGCTAGCCATTATCCACTGCCAAGGGCAGCAAAAAGCTGATAACCCAGTAGCTAGAGGTAATCAAAAGTCTGACCAGGCAGCCAAGGCAGCAGCCCTTACTTCAGTCCCCACCATGACCATACAACTACTGGACCCGGGAGACCCAGTTTTACCAGACCAGCCCAAATACTCCTAGGAGGAGTTACAGTGGATCAAGAAACTCCCCATGGCCCAGGAGATAAAGGGATGGTGGTATACACCTAACAAGGAGCTTGTGCTGCCAGACCGGCTCCGAGTCTCAATATTAGAGCACATGCATCGGTCTACTCACATGGGGGCCCGAACATTAAAAGACTTAATCCGACATGCCGGAATCAAGATTCACCAACAGGACACCAAAATAGAGCAAGTTGTGTCTGCCTGCAAGACCTGCCAACTCACCAACGTGAGAGCCACATCAAATAAAAAAGGAACCAGGCTCAGAGGCACCAGACCGGGAGCCCAATGGGAAGTCGACTTCACTGAAGTCAAACCAGGAAAGTATGGTTATAAACATCTTTTAGTATTTACAGACACCTTCTCTGGCTGTGTGGAGGCATACCCAACCAAGCATGAAACGGCTCAGACGGTGGCTAAGAACCTACTGGAAGACATGTTACCCAGGTATGGTTTTCCTGCCATGGTAGGATCAGACAATGGACCAGCTTTTATCTCACAGGTAACGCAGGAAGTAGCCAAGGCGGTGGGGGCAAACTGGAAATTACATTGTCCTTATAGGCCCCAGAGCTCAGGACAGGTAGAAAGAATGAATAGAACCCTAAAAGAGACCCTTACCAAATTAACCATGGAGACTGGTAGGGACTGGGTGACTCTCCTACCGTACACCCTTTACCAGGTTAGAAACACTCCTTACACTCTGGGTTTTACTCCCTATGAGATCATGTTTGGCAGGCCCACCCCCTGTTATTCCCAACCTTCGAGCTGAACTTCTTGCTGAGTTGAAAGATCAAGAACTTTTTCTTTCCTTGAGAGGGCTCCAGAGGTGCACGAGGACATTTGGCCGTGCCTCTGTGCCATCTACAAGGCTGGCCCAACCCCGACATCTCATCAGTACAGGCCAGGAGACTGGGTCTATGTCAAGAGGCACCACTGAGAGACCATCGAGCCGCACTGGAAGGGACCTTACATTGTGGTGCTGACAACCCCCACCACTCTCAAAGTAGACAGCATCACGACCTGGGTCCATCACACCCACGTTTGGCCAGCAGACCCCTCCTCGATCCGGAAGGACTTCATCACTCGATGGGCCGTCGGGACCAACACAACCCCCTCAAGCTCAAGCTACAGAACATTCGACCCACCTAATATTGGTAACTTTGTTAACTCTGCTTGTCATTGCTCATGCTGCAGGGAGTCCCCACGCCCCCCAAAACATCACCTGGCAGATCATAGACACCAGCTCGGGGACAATACTTAATCAGACCTCCCAGAGCCACCCCAGGGACACTTGGTTCCCAGATCTTTGCGTAAACCTCCAAACTCTGTTCCCCTTGTCACCATAAATGCAGTCAGTCCCATGATTGGGTCCGTAAGTTACATGACAAGGGGGGAATGAAAGGGCGGGCCTACGCCAGCCGACTCCATCTTGTTCTGTGTCCTTCACCTTAACCACGCCTCCTCCCCTTGAGTAACCTCCCCCTCACCTGCCTAACAGGACTCCCACCCTTCCCCAGCCAATAGGCTGAGGCCACAGCCATTACCTCACCAACTGCCCCTAGGCCCCAATAAAACTTTTGTCCTTTTTAAACTCATTCTCTCTCCCCGGTATCTCACCACTGCATTGGTGCAGGTAGGGGATTGAGCTCAAGCTAGCTCGAATAAAGGCTCTTTTGCTTTTACATCGGACTTGGCTCCCTGGCGGTATTTGGGGATCACGAATTCTGGGCATAACATGGGAATGGACACATGGAGGGCCAAAGTTCTTCCTTTCCTATAAGAAAGGGAGCAAGCAGAGAATAGAGTGACTAGTGTAATCTATTTGAAGCTGGGTGTCTTCAGAATAAGAAGCACCTCTGCAGTGGGGAAAGGGAAAAACACCAGTTTTTTTTTTTTTAATTTAAAAAAAAAAATTTTTTTTTCAACGTTTTTATTTATTTTTGGGACAGAGAGAGACAGAGCATGAATGGGGGAGGGGCAGAGAGAGAGGGAGACACAGAATCGGAAACAGGCTCCAGGCTCTGAGCCATCAGCCCAGAGCCTGACGCGGGGCTCGAACTCACGGACCGCGAGATCGTGACCTGGCTGAAGTCGGACGCTTAACCGACTGCGCCACCCAGGCGCCCCAAAAACACCAGTTTTTATCTGGAAGCCCAGTCCTGAGGAAACCTTCATCTGGAATTCAAATGAGGATGGGAAACAACGGAAAAGATAGTGTATGGCTCAGTGTTTTTTTGTTGCAGTAGGAGGACTGGTTTCCTCCTATATCCTCTGCGTCTGCCTAGAGACAAACATCCCATGCAGGGCCCCTCAAGTGTGCTAAGTTTCCTGATGCATGCAAGATTCTAAAATATACTTGGTGTGAGGCCCCATAGTCCAAACTATCCCAATGTCCAGAGAACTTGACTCAAGCCCTCAGTTAAAATGAGCCTGAATTGGTCTTAAAATCTGGCCCCAAATGCCTACGAGAGGAAACCTAGTTTGAATAAAAGACCAGAAGTGGATGTGGATACGCAGAGGCCCAAAGTTCTTTGTTACAGAGAATAGGATAAAGCAAAGAATAAAGTGATTAGCATAATGTCAAGTGTAAGACACACCAATGGTTTGGGCCCAGGGAAATGTCCACTGACTATACCTGACGCTCCTACTGCAAGAAATGTTATTCAGAAGGTTGGTAAGCCAGGAAAGGAATTCTGGCCATTGCCTTTTCTCCTGCCCTTTCCATCAAGTATAGATGCAACATTCCTTCAGTGATTACAGGTCATTCTCCCTGCAGACCTTCAAGTGTTTGGAAGCAAGCTCTGGCGCAGGAGTCTTTGCCTGGGCTCTTTCTGCACTGACCCATGTCTGGGAGTAAACTGCCCATCTGAGACCCTTCTGCATTTCAGAATGAAGGCAGCTCAATGAGCCCGGTGAGAGACACAATCGGGGTAAACATCCCCATGCCACCTGCAGCCCATGAAGCACCATACTTTCAGTCAAAGGAGAGAAATTTCCTCTTTGGGATGTCAGAAACTGATTTCTCTTACTGCAGGCAGTGACAGGAACTCTCCATTAATCCCTGAGTGCTTTTGATGTGAGTGATGGCCCCATTTCTCCTGAGTGTGACCCAAAACCTCCTTAGAAAATCTGCTAAGGGGGTGGGAACATATGGAGGGCCAGAGCTCTTTATTTTTGGAGAGATATAGGCTATAACTAAGGATGCGGTGCTTAGCTTCATTTCCCCCTTCTGCAGAACTGAGGCTCGTTCCATCCCACTCCCCTGTTCCTGCCTACATGCAAACATTTTGTGTTATGCCTTATGGTTTCCACTGCCCTATGTCTTTTGTGGCCGACAGTAAGGCTGAAAGGCAACCCCAATGGGTAGGCCCGTGTTGCCCAACTTTTCTCCACATTGGGAGGACATGGCCCAACTCCCCACCTGACAAGAGAGCACATGACACTTACATTCTGGCCGAGTCCCCACAGTGAATGCCTAGATAGAAAAAGTGCCAGGGGATGGGAATAGAGACATCAATGGCTAAAGTGATTCCCTGCAGATGAGGACAGCATAATGCTGAGAGTGAAATGAGTAGCTAAGCTCCTTCTAGCCCCACAAGGGAGGCCAGCTCCCTCCCAGCTCCTCTGGACTTGGCCTATGGGCAGAAATTCTGTTCTGGGCACCTTGCAATGCCTTAGGCCTCCCTTTGTCAATAGAGTTAGGAAAGGCAAGTCTCAAGGGGCCCCCCATGGCTCAACCTATCCCTGAGGAAGTTGAGCTCAACTAGATTGTGCAGTTAAAGGCGGAGATCTCTCTTGGACACTGGCGGTGATTGCCTCACAGGAAAGATCTAGTTTGGAAAAGGGAAAATATAGAAATGGATATATGGAGTGCCAAAATTCTCCTTACCAATAGAGAGTGGAATAAATCTGAGAATGGAGTGACCAGCACAGTCTTTTGGCAAGCTGGCTGTCTTGGGAATGAGAAACACCTCTTGGCTAGGGTGAAGGAATCCTCCCTTGGCTACCCTGGCAACCAGTTTTGCAATAATTCTTCCTTTGGGACTTCAGAAAGGGATGAGAAGCATCTGGCACTGAGTGGATTTCTTACCCTGACCTACAGGGGAGAGTACCCAGTGGTTTTGGTGTAAAGGGTTTTGACACTTCTGGGTTTGGAATCAGGCTCTGTGGAAGAATCCCTTGAACAGTCAGTGACCTGGCCACTTCTGGAAACTAATGGGTGCCCATCTGGGACCCATTTGCTTTTCCATATGAAAGCATCTCAAGCAGCCAGGGGAGGGAGGTAAGCTGGGTAACCATCAATGCCAAGCCCCACAAGGTCAGTCACAGGGAGTTAACCGTTATCTGGGGATATCAGAGACTGCTCTAGGCTACCAGAGAAATGGATTGGGAGCTGGTCACCAAACCCTGGGAATTCGGGGTGTGAGGGAAAACCATACCACATTTCATTGTGACTCAAGACCTCCTTAGAAAAACAGCTAGAGGATCAGAATGGATACATGATGGGTCAAAGATCTTCATTTCAGCAGAGAATAGGATAAACCTGAGCAGAAACTGACACACTCTGTTCCTCTTTCTCCCCACAATTGACGTCGCTTCCTCCCAATTCTCTGGCTTTGCCTATACACCAACATTTTGTCTGGCACTTCAAGTGCCCTATGTCTTTTTCTTGTCAAAATATTTCTAAAAGGAAAGTCCCAAGGGGCTTATTGCCAAACCTATGCCAGAGTCAGGATGACTTGGCCAGGATCCCCAATTAAAATGAGGGGACATTGCTCTTAGGTCTGGCATTGAGTTCCCCACAGCAGGGACTTACTGAAAAAAAGAGCAAGGGGATGGGAATGGATATCCAGAAAACCAAAGATCTTCATTTCCGATGAGAATGGGATAATTCTGGGAGTAAAGAGAATAGCACAATCTGCCAAGCTCGCTGTTTTCTGAAAGAACAAACACACGTGGGCCAGGTAAATGGGAATCACCCATCTGCTTCATGAGGGAGCAGAAGGAAAGCTGAGGGCCAAACACAAGCTAGCATTCCCTGACCAGCCCCAGGTAGGATATGTGTGGCATTCCTCAGGCACTCCTGGCTGCCCAATGGCAAAGGAAATGACAGAAAACAAATGGTTAAAGTAATAGAGCCTCCATCAATTGACAAGTATCTTACTAATTTATAAGAAAAAGGCAGGGTTCTGATCTCCAGAGACCTATGGACTCAGGTTTCTGGAGCTCCAAAATCACCCTGCCCTCCATAGTGATGTGAGATAAAAAAGGCCAAAAGGAAATGGCATATAAAACTGAATTTCCTTAGGTGCCTCTGTGGCTGAGTCTTTTAAGCCTCAAACTTGAACTCAGCTCACCATCTCACAGTTTCTGTGTTCCAGGAGCTTAGGGGCTCTCTGCTGACAGCTCAGAGTCTGGAGCCTGCTTCAGATTCTGTGTCTCCTTCTCTCTCTGCCCCTCTCTGGGACAAAAATTCTCTCTCTTCTCTCTCTCTCTCCTTCCCCTCTCTCTCAAAAAATAAACAAATATTTTTAAAAACTTAAAACTTATTTTCCTTCTCCCCTGCAGCCCATTCACAAATACTTGAGGCTGGCAGAGTCAAATGTTTCTGCAGGGACTCCCTTCTTTCTTAATGTTAATGTTTTGCTAGAGGGAAAAACCACTTTACCTTGACAATAGCTATGCCTCCAGTAATCTGTGATTGTTAGCATATGAAAGTCTCCTTGTAAACTTGACATTTGACTTTACCTTGCCAAAGCCCTTGGTATATAAACAGGATTTCTTCACATTAATAATAATAATATTAATATTAACAACAACAAATCAGAAGAAACACTCTGAGGGCCAAAGTTGTTCACCTTTGGTGAAAATGGGATGAAGCTGTGACTAATGACATGTGCACCATTTCCAAAGCAAGCTTGCTGTCCTGAGAATAAGAAGGAAACACCTGGGGTCTTGGGATGAAAGGAAGCACCAGTCACAAGAACACTGCATCCTCACCTAGCTAGGGCAGGAAGGCTTCTGGCTCTTGCCTTACTCTTCCATTCCCTGGGTAGAGGCACTGGTGATCATTCTGCATGTTGGCTTCTTTGTGCTTGCTGGCAGCCATGTCTGTGGAATTGGGCTCTGGTCCCAGACTCCTTGAATGGACTCTCTGCCCTGACCATGTGGGGAAGAACAGTGGTCCTGCTCAAACGTTGATCTTCTCAGAGGCAGGAACATCACAGGGGCCAGTGGGATCAGGGTAACCAACCCCCTCAAGCCCACAGAAGCCTGCCCAGCACAGAGGTCTCAGTAAAGGAGGGCAATATGTCCTTAGTAATTGCCATGTGTTAGCTGGCTGTAAAGGCTGGGCACTCTCTGAGTCAAAGCCACATGGTTCCTGACCCTGACCTCTGATCTCTCTGAGAAGAGAAGAATAGAGGGGGTGTGAAGAAGGAGGGAGGGGAGTAGAGAGACAAAGAGAGAGATGGAAGAAACACAGGCAAAGTAAGAGGTGACAGAATTTGTGTCATGAAATCTTTCTCCTATAACTCCGGCTGTGTTACATTGGTTAGAAACCAGTCATTAACAGCTGAGTGGTTTCACAAGGAGTCAAAGTTTCCTGCCTGGACATGGATCGCTGGCTGTGTCCCCTGCGGAAGTCTAGGAGAGCGTTCAGCAGGCTCACCCCAGAACTGAGAGCCGTGGCTATATTTGGAAATGGCTGTAAGTGATGAACGTCCAGCCTCACTCATCATTAGAAAAGTGAACATAGGACAATGCACTTGGTGTAATTTCTCATCCACCAAACCGCAAAAATATTTCACCAGACTCATGAATCTAGACCCCTTGTTGGGCACTAGAGATAAAGGCACTCATGTTTCAGTAGTGAGAAGGGCCTCAGTTCTTTTACTGGAGAGTGATTGTTGCCATGATTTTAGCTTCCATCACCTTGATTCTGTGTGGAGGGATCTGCTTCTAGAAACCAAAGACATCGATTAGAGATTTGCACAAAGAATTTATGTAGCCATGTGTTGTCTCTGCTCTGACTCTGAGAGCCCTGCATGAGACACCTCCTCAGACAGAGAGTATCCATTTCCTCTGGCAGCAGGACCATAATACAGCCATTTAAAATGGTGTCAGACAGAATGCCTCACACTGTTGTCAAAACCCTTTAATGGACCATGACCAAGTGAGTGGGCTAAGACTTTTTTTCTTTTTTAACTTAAATGTTAGTTAACTTAAATGTTCGTTGGTTTCAAAAGTAGAATTCAATGATTCATCACTTACATATAACACCCAGTGCTCATCACAAGTGCCCTCCTTAATACCCATCACTCATCTAGCCCATCTTTCACCCACTTCCCTCCATCAACCCTCAGTTTGTTCTCTATTGTTAAGTGTCTCCCTTTCTTCTCTTCCACATCATCCCTTATGTTAAATTCCACATGTGAAATTGTATGATACTTGTCTTTCTCAGACGGACTCATTTTGCTTGGCATAAAACATTCTAGTAATATCCATATAGTTGCAAATGGAAAGACTCCATACTTTTTGATGGCTGTGTTATAGTCTCATGAAGATAAAAGGCTTTGGCACAGTGAAGGAAACAGTCAACAAAACTCAAAGCAGCCTACGGAATTGTGGAACATATTTGCAAGTGACATATCTGATAAAGGTTTAGGATCCAAAATCTAGAAACGGCTTAGCAAACTCAACACCCAAGAAACAAACAGCCCAGTTATGAAATGGGCAGAAGACATGAATAGACACCTTTCCAAAAAAGACTTCCAGATGGTCAACAGATACGTGGAAAGATGGTCAACATCATTCATCATTAGGGAATGCAAAGAAAAACCATGATGTGATATCATCTTACACCTGTTAGAATTAACAACACAAGAAACAACAGTTGGTGAGGATACAGAGAAAGGGAAACACTATTGCACTTCTGGTCAGAATGCAAGCTGGCACAGCTACACTGTTATGATTTTTTAAGGAAAATGTTGGAGAATACTCCTCCTTCTATGGTTACTTGTTATGGTCAATTATGTATAAGTTTAGGGCACAGACATCAGGTGAAATTTATTCCCTACGATGAGTATAGTAAAAATAAATTAAAAAAATAAATGGATATATAATGATATGGAGTAGGGCTTACCCAGTTAAAATGAAAAAAACAAAAGAAAACGAAACAAAAAAAATGTTTACCCAACAAAATAACCAAATTTACATTGTGATTCCACTCTGAAAATAATGCTCATATGTAGAAAAATAGTATAGCCTGTGATTGTCTTTGAATGCCAGGTTTTTTATTTTCTTCATTATTCTTATTTTGTCTTTCCAAATAACACAGAAAGCTACTGGCAAATGTAACCTTGTTTGGTTAAGGTGCTTCATAGTCAAGAAGGGAAAGTCAATAAGGAAAATGATACAATCAAGGTTTCCAAAGAGAGTGATTTGATTGTCACAGGATTAGAGAAGCTCTTGGAAAAATTAAAGAGGCCTAGAAGATTTCTGCCAAAATGCTATGATTTGGTGATACAAATTGCCAGACAGATACTGGGTCCACTCCAGTTTAATTATTTGTCATAGGAATAAGTATACAGGTGAGATTGCCATACACCTTTTCTTCAATATAAAAATACACTTTTCCAAAAACTCTAATAAATTCCTTTTACAAGATCCATGTGCCACGTTTTCCTTTTGTAAGAAGTTTCCTTTGAAGTGCACATCTCTGTTTTAAATAACCTGTTCCTGCTGTCCACCATCCCTGCTAACCTCATGGACCCCCCCCCCCTTTCACTTCTGTCTTCCTATTGAAAGTCATCTCCACATAGCACAGGTCACGTTTTGTCATGGTCACTAATATATAGTGCTTGGAACAGAGCAAGGATATGCTTAAAGGTGATGGTTAAAGGAATTCAAACAAAATTAATCTGTATTTGAGGTGGGTTAAGAGTGTCACAAGTACAGGCCCAGGATGGCATGCACAGAGTATTTCCCACTGAGCTTCCATTGCTAAGTCTCCTTTATCTATCTGTAAAATATTATCATCCTGAATTTTCTTCAATGCCTGCACAATTGCTGCTAAATATTTCTGCATGCAAGGTAACAGGAAGAGGCCACATGAGGAGGATTCTCTGTGCTCTAGAGGACACTGTAACTTCCTCCAAGGTAGCTCTTAACCCACTGCAAGAGTGCCATAAGTCAGTTCTCATGTAATTCATCTAGTAAATTATTGGATAGGTCCTCATTTAATCGTCTTTTTCACAGTTTATTTTCTTTTTTTTTGTTTAATTCCAGTTAATATGCAGAGATATTACTTTCAATTCCATATATCACCCTGTGCTCATTATATTACTTTCAATTCCATATATTACAATTCCATATATCACCCTGTGCTCATTATGACAAGTACATATCTTAATCCCCATCACCAACCACCAACCCCCCCATCCACCTCCTTTCTGGTACTATCAGATAGTTCTCTGTTATTAAGAGTATGTTTCTTGATTGTCTATTGTCTGTCTCTTATTTTTTTCCCTTTGCTTGTTTGTTTCTTTAATTCCATATGATTGAAATTGTCATATGGTATTTGTCTTTTTCTGTCTGACTTATTTCACTAGCATCATACTCTCTATCTCCATCCATGTCCTTGCAAATGGCAAGTTTTAATTCCTCCATATATATATATATATAATATATGACATCTTCATCTATTCATTGATGGATATGGATACTTGGGTTGCTTCCATATCTTGGCTACTGCAAATAATGCTTTTATAAACATACCAGTGTCATGTATCCTTTTGAATCAATGTTCTTTTATTCCTTGTGTAAATACCCAGTAGTGCTACTGCTGGGCCACAAGGTAGCTGGATTTTACTTTTAAAGGAACTTCTATATTGTTTTCCACAGTGGCCCCACCATTTTGCATTCCCAAGAACAGTTCCTTTTTCTCCACATTCTTGCCAAGACCTATTGCTTTTTGTGTTGTTGATATTTGCCATTCTGACAGTTGTTAGGTAGTATCTCATTGTGGTTTTGATTTGCATTTCCCAGAAGATAAGTGACGCTAAACATTTTTCACCTATTGGCCATCTGCACATCTTCTTTGGACAAAAGTCTGTTCATGTCTTCTGCCCAGGTTTTAATCGGATTATTTGCTTTGGGGGCCTTATTTTATATCAGTTCTTTATATATTTTGGATATTAGCCATTTATTAGATATGTCATTTGCAAATATCTTCTCCCATTTCAGAACTTGGTTTTTAGAGTTGTTGATTGTTTCCTTCTATGAGCAGAAGCTTTTTATTTGATATAGTCCCAAGAGTTTATTTTTTTTTTTTTAGTTTCTCTTGCCTCAAGAGACATATTTTGAAACAAGTTGTTGTGGCTGATGTCAAAGTTACTATCTGTGTTCTCTTCTAGGATTTTTATGATTTCGGGTCTCACTTTTAGGTCTTTCATCCATTTTTATGAATCCATTTATTTATGTGTATAGTGTCAGGAAGTGGTTCTCTTTCATTCTTTTGCTTGATGCTATTCTATTGTCCCAACATTATTCTTTGAAGAGACTCTTTTCCATCAGATGTTCTTTCCTGCTTAGATTAATTGAACATATATTTGTGTGTGTGCATCTCTGTGTTTTCTATTCTCTTCTATCTTTTAAAACTTATTTAATTAAATTGATATTGATTAACAAACAGTGTAGTATTGGTTTCAGGAGGAGAACCCAATGATCCATCACTTACATATAACACACAGTGCTCATCTAAACAAATGTGCTCCCTAATGCCCATCACCCATTTAGCCCATTCCCCCACCCAACACCCTTCCAGCAACCCTCAATTTTTTCTCTGTATTTAAGAGTCTCAAAAAAAGTTTTTTTTAAAAAATGTTTCTTTACTTTTTGACAGAGAGAGAATGAGAATAGGGGAGGGGCAGATAGAGAGGGGAACACACAATCTGAAGCAGGCTTCAGGCTCTGAGCTATCAGCACAGATCTTGATGCAGGGCCTGAACTCACAGAACATGAGATCATGACCTGAGCTGAATTTGGACACTTAACCAACTAAGCCATCCAATTGCCCCTGCGTTTAAGAGGTTTTTATGGCTCTGTGTTTTTGTTTTATGTTTTCCTTCCCTTCTCCTATGTTCATCTGTTGTGTTTCTTAACACATGAGTGAAATCATATGATATTTGTCTTTCTCTGACTTATTTAACTTAGCATAATACACTCTGGTTCCATCCATGGTGTTGCAAATGGCAAGATTTCATTTTTTTTTCATCATTGAGTAGTATTCTATTGTATATACATACCACATCTTTATCCATTTATCAGTTGATGAACATTTGAGCTCTTTCCATACTTTGGCTATTGTTGATAGCACCACTATAAACATTGGGGTGCATGTGGCTATGGAATCATCATTTTTGTATCCTTTGGATAAATTAGTAGTTCAATTGCTGGGTCATAGGGTATTTGTGTTTTTAATTTTTTGATGAACCTCCATACAGTTTTTCAGGGTGGCTGCACCAGTTTGCATTCCCAACCAACTGTGCAAAGGACTTCCCCTTTCTTTTCCTCCTTGCCAACATCTTTTGTCTCCTGAGTTGTTAATTTTAGCCACTCTGACAAGTAGGTGAAAGGTGATATCTCATTGTGGTTTAGATTTGTATTTCCCTGATGATGAAAGATGTTGAGCATCTTTTCATGTGTCTGTTAGCCACTTGGATGTCTTTTTTGGAAAATGTATATTCATGTCTTCTACCTATTTCTTCACTGGATTATTTGTTTTTTGGATGTTGAGTTTGATAAGTTCTTTATAGATTTTAGATACTAACCCTTTATCTGATATGCCATTTCCAAATATCTTCTCCCATTTTGTCAGTTGCCTTTTAGTTTTGTTGATTGTTTCCTTTGTTGTGCAGAAGCATTTTATCTTAATAAGGTCTCAATACTTCATTTTTGCTTTTATTTCCCTTGCCTCCAGAGACATGTCTAGTAAGAAGTTGCTGCAGCCAAGGTCAAGGAGGTTGCTGCCTGTTTTCTTCAGTGGATGTTGATTGTTTACTGTCTCACATTTAAGTCTTTCATTCATTTTGAATTTTTTTGTGTGTGGTATAAGTGGTCCAGTTTCATTCTTCTGTGTGTCGCTATCTAGTGTTCCCAGCATCATTTGCTGTAGACTGTCTTTTTTTTCTCATTGGATACTCTTTCTTTCTCTGTCAAAGATTAGTTGGCCATACATTTGTGGCTCCATTTCTGGGTTCCTTATGTTGCATTGCTCTATGCGTCTGCTGTTGTGCCAGTACCATACTGTTTTGATGGTTACAGTTTTGTAATACAGCTTGAGGACAAGAATTGTAATGCCTCAGGCTTTGGTTTTTTTTTTTTTTTTCAATATTGCTTTGGATATTTGGGGCCTTTTCTGGTTCCATACAAATTTTAGAATTGTTCTAGCTTTGTGAAGAATGCTTTTTTTTTTTTTTAACATTTTTTTTTCAACGTTTATTTATTTTTGGGACAGAGAGAGACAGAGCATGAATGGGGGAGGGGCAGAGAGAGAGGGAGACACAGAATCGGAAACAGGCTCCAGGCTCTGAGCCATCAGCCCAGAGCCTGACGCGGGGCTCGAACTCCCGGACCGCGAGATCGTGACCTGGCTGAAGTTGGACGCTTAACCGACTGCGCCACTCAGGCGCCCCATGCTTTTTTTTATTTTAATGGGGATTGTATTGAATGTGTAGATTGCTTTGGATAGTATAGGCTTTTTCACAATATTTGTTCTTCCAATCCATGAGCATGGAATGTCTCCATTTTTTTGTGTCTCCTTCAATTTCTTTCATAAGACTTTCTATAGTTTTCAGCAAGCAGTTCTTTTACCCCTTTGGTTAGATTTATTCCTGGTTATCTTATGGTTTTTGGTGCAAATGTAAATAGGATCTATTCTTTGATATCTCTTTTTGCTTCTTCATTATAGGTGTATATAAATGCAACCAATTTCTGTGCACTGATTTTATATCCCATAACTTTGTTGAATTCACATATCAGCTCTAGCAGTTATTTGGTCGAGTCTTTTGGGTTTTCCATGTACAGCATCATGTCATCTGTGAAGAATGAAGGTTTGACTTATTTACTTGGTGATTTGGATATTTTTTATTTCTTTTTTTGTCTGATTGCTGAGGCTAGGAATTCCAGTGCTATGTTGAACAACAGTGGTGAGAGTGGGCATCCCTGTCACATTCCTGACATTATGGGGAAAGCTCTCAGTTTTTCCCAATTGAGGATGATATTAGCTGTTGGCCTTTAATATATGACTTTTACGATGTTGAGGTATTTTCCTTATATACCAATTTTCTTAAGGGTTTTTATCAGGAAATGATGCTGTATTTTTGTCAAATTATTTTCTGCATCTATTGAAAGGATATATGGACCTTATCCTTTCTTTTATTAATGTGGTGTATCACATTGCTTGATTTGTGAATACTGAACTAGCCCTGCAGCCCAGGAATAAATTTAATTTGATCATTGTAAATAATTATTTGGACAGTGTGTTTCATATTTGTCATTCTTTTTTAAAGAATATTTTTAAGTGTTTTATGATTACCAGCAGGTGACACTATTTTCTATTTCTTAGTGTGGGTTTTCCTAAATCTTCCTAAATCTTCCTAAATCTTCCTAAATCTTGTCTTCTGAACTCTTTCTTCACTTGTTTGTTTACATTAAATTGTGTATTTTTTTCTCACAAGATATGAAAAACTCATACTGATTTGCTTTGAGAACATGGGCTGTTTTTAAACATTTATTTATTTATTTATTTATTTATTTATATTTTAGAGAAAGAGCCTGCATAAGCAGGGGAGAGGTGCAGATGGAGAGAAAGAGAATCTTAAGCAGGCTCCATGCTCAGCATGGATCCTGATGCGGGGCTTGTTCCCACAGTCTTGGGATCATGACCTCAGCCAAAATCAATAATCTGATGCTCAACTAAGCCATCCTGGCACCCTGAAAATTGACTGTTTATATATATTTTAGGCAACTACAAACATTTCTTCAGTGATTACACTAGACTGAAATTATCATATAATACTCTAAATTTATCTTGATTTTTTTGTACAGCAGATATGAATTCCCTAACCTCTTCTATTTTTCATAAATATCTGCATTCAAAGAAAACTAGCATTTTTCACAAAGCCAGCTCATGTATTTATCTACTTAACCTGACAGTTCCTTAAAAAGTATCAAATTTTGGGGGTGTCTGGGTGACTCAGTTGGTTAAGCATCCAACTTCAGCTCAGGTCATGATCTCATGGTTTGTGGGTTGAAGCCCCACATAGGGCTCTGTGCTGACAGCTCAGAGCCTGGAACCTGCTTCACATTCTGTGTCTCCCTCTCTCTCTGCCCCTCCCTCCTCACATTTTGTCTTTCTGTCACTCTCAAAAAATGAATAAACATTTAAAAAAAGTATCAAATTTTGAAAGTACCACTGTGATTGGTTATGGTGATATGATTTGGAATCTAAACCTATACTAATTGCAAAAGGGTAAGATTAGATATTGAATTGATTTTACTTAAGTCCACCTCCACTAGGTCTACATGACATTACAAATGAAATCTTAAAGCAACAGAAAGATTAATTTATTGAGCAGTGGTTCCTGAATGCTACTCATGTATCAATGTCTTACTAACCTATCAATGACTTATCAATGTTTTGTCCTATTTGACACATAAAACTTGCTCACTCTTTCACCCTGTTCTCTTCTCATACTTTCTTTCCGGTTTGGCATTCATCTCTCCTCCTCTCACCCTGTCAACCTATTCATCCACTACCTGACAGCTTGTTCATATTCCCTCCTTTGCACCCAGTTACATCACTCTATCTTACCCACTCTTTCCTGTCTTTTGTCAACATTTTTTTTCTGGGACTTTTTTAATGTTTTTCTTTGTTTGTTTGTTTTATTCTTGTCCATTTTTTCTGTCCATTGGTAATAATATTGGTTGGTCTTTCTCTATGGGTTAAGGTTAGGGCTAGGCTTAGTTTTCTTTTCTTTTGCTATCTTTCTAAACAAATTGTGCACTCTCTCTTTTATCATGAATTCAGTAACAACATCTCTCTTCCCCCATTTAGAGAAATAACATTTATAGAGTACTGTGAAAATAGTTAAGTGCTATACAAATGAAAGTAGGGGTGCTTGAAGGGCTTAGTTGGTTAAGCGTCTGACTCTTTGTTTCAGCTCAGGTCATGATCTATGGTTCCATGAGTTCAAACCTCACATCCTGTCAGTGCAGAGCCTGCTTGGGATTCTCTTTCTCCCTCTCTCTCTGTCTCTCTTCTCTCTAGGAAGAAAGAAAGAAAGAAAGAAAGAAAATCACCACTGTATAAACAAATGGAGAAACAAAAAATTGAAACTTTTTTTTTCTGATACTAAATGACTTGGTATTGGTCAGTGATGGAGCTACTTTTGCCTCAGTTTTAAAATGAAAAGTGTAGTGGTTGAGACACAGGGTGAAATGAAATGGCTGTGATTAAAATTACAAAGAACAGAGAAATATGGAACAAAAATCACACTACTGTCTCCATTCTTCACAAATGAGTAATCTTAAACAAGCCTCTTTAAGTTTCTCAGGACTCAGTTCCTTTATCTGTAAAAAAGAGATAATATTCATGCCTGAAGCCAGAGCCCCTGGACCAGTAGTAACATTAAATCCCTGTCCGTTTTTAAGATTTGTAATTTTATTATATAGTTCTTACAATTCCTTAAATTGACACACAGTAAAGAGCTTCTGGAGAGAAAGGGACTTGACAAAATTTTTACCTAGTGATTCAAGGATTATAGTATGAAAATATAATGGGATTCTGTACCATAAAGAAAATTGGGGGGAATTTAGCTTCATGACATGGTGATAAGAAATAGAACTTTGTGCTTTCTTAGACAATAATCTTATCATTGACTAAGACCTTCTCATAAAATTTACCTTCTTCCAAAAGTGGGTCTGGTCCATAGAATAATTCAGCTTCTCCCATAGTCATTGAGTGGGATTACTAAGTCACTCCCTTAATATTATATTCATTCATTTATTCAAAAAGTATTTGTACTCACGCTATTTTCAGGTACTTTATTCACTTCTGATAATTTCTTGAGACATTAAAAAGGAGACAATATGGATTTGTTTTCCATAGGAATAGGGACAACAGAGAAGGTTTTTAAATTTGACATTAAGAACCTTAAAAACTGTAAAGGGGGATAAGAAACAGCCCAAGTTTTCTACCATTAATATCTAATAGAGGTCTGCTCAGTCAGTATTTCCTTTCTTTCAACTTATTTTTCTCAACAAAATTAAATATTAAAAAAAAACTTGTCTTGGGGCGCCTGGGTGGCGCAGTCGGTTAAGCATCCGACTTCAGCCAGGTCACGATCTCGCGGTCCGGGAGTTCGAGCCCCGCGTCAGGCTCTGGGCTGATGGCTCAGAGCCTGGAGCCTGTTTCCGATTCTGTGTCTCCCTCTCTCTCTGCCCCTCCCCCATTCATGCTCTGTCTCTCTCTGTCCCAAAAATAAATAAACGTTAAAAAAAAAAAAAACTTGTCTTGGTAATATCAGTACTATATATTATGTGGGTTAAAATAACATTGACATGTAGTTTTTCCTTCAACATGTTTTAAAAGTTTCATTTATTTTTGAGAGAGAGAGGAGAGAGAGAAGGAGAGCAGGGGAGGGGCATAAAGAGTAGGAGAGAGACAATTCCAAGCAGGCTCTGCATTGTAAGAACAGAGCCCAACATGGGGCTCAAACTCAGAAACTGTGAAATCCTGACCCAAGCTGAAATCAAGAGTTGGATGCTCAGTGGACTGAGCAACCCAAGTGCCCCTTTTTCAACATATGTTTAACAAACATCTACTCCTTGTGAGGTATTGGTCTATATGCTAGAGATATAACACTGAAGTAGGCAGCCCAAATGACTCAGAAGCAGCTTATGGTCTGGTTATGGGGGAGACAAGCAATTAACCAATAAAGAAATAAGCTAACAAATAAGAAAAAGTTCAGAAAGTGGTGAGTGGGTGCAGATATCTTTAGCTACTTTAATTTAGGTGATTAAGTAGACATTTTAGGATGAGATCTGAATGATAGAATGACAATCATAATGAGAATGAAAGAAAATGCATTCCAGGATTATTGAACTGATGGCATAAATGCACTAATGCACAACCAAGCCTGGAACCCATACAAGACTCTGTCCATATCTGGAGCAAGCTCATGAAAAGTGAAAGTGGGGGGCAGATACCTGGGTGGCTCAGTCGGTTGAGTGTGTGACTTCAGCTCAGGTTATGATCTCATGGTTCATGGGTTCAGGCTCTGGGTTGGGCTCAGTGCTAACAGCTCAAAGCCTGGATACTGCTTCAGATTCTATTTCTCCCTCTTTATCTGCCCCTCCCCTGCTCACATCTGTCTCTCTCTCATAAATAAATAAACATTAATTTTTCTTTAAAGGTGAAAGTGGTAGGAGAAATTGGCAGGGAAGTAGGTAAGCCTTTTTGTTGCCAAATGTCTACCTCTTCAATTTTGCCTTGTTAGTCTCCACAATCAAGCAAATAAGCAGACAATATGAAAAAAGCTTTTTCATGGCCCAAGATACAGACACTTTAAGTGGTTGAGTTGGAGAAAATAACATGCAACACAGACTGGCTTTCTAAAGCTTACAGTACACAGTAGTGATCTCAGATCATAGTCCTGATTTTCTCTTATAGCTTTCTTCCTTCTTCTAGAATGTATAACAAACCTCAGAAAATTCAAAGACAGCCCTATGAGTTTTTGGAGTTGTATTTCAACAAAATTATTTGTTGAACAGCAATTCATTATCTTTAGAATATAAATAACATCATCTTCAGACTTATGAATAAATATTTCTTTTGATCTAGCTCTCTCTAGAAAATTTTACATTCTGGTCCTTTTGAAGGAAATTTAGAAAGTATTAACTACACAAAATCAAAGCAAAATGTTTGGAATGTTACTGATTTTAAATAATGGCATGAAAACCTTAGCAGAACCCTTATTAAAAAACCAAAACTTTTTTAGGGGTGCCTGTGCGCCTCAGTCAATTAAGTGTCCTACTTTGGTTCAGGTCATAATCTTGTGGTTCACAGGTTTGCGCTCCACATCAGGTTCTCTGCTGTCAGCACAGAGGCTGCTTTGGATTCTCTGTCCCACTCTCTCTCCCTCTCCCCCACTTGCTCTGTCTTTCAAAACTAAATAAACGTTTAAAAAAAAACTTTCATTAAAAACTTTTCTAAAAAGCAAAAAATAGATTCAATTTGAAAATTAAATTACTGTTGCTTTGGAAATTGTTTCTGATTAGTAAACTTATATTATGTTTACATAATTATACATAATTATATTATGTATATTAGTAAACTTACATTATGGAGTGTAGCACTTATTTTATTTTATAAAAAAATTTTAATGTTTTTTATTTTAATTTTGAGAGAGAGAGAGAGTGCGAGTGGGAGAGGGGCAGAGAGAGAGGGAGACACAGAATCTGAAGCAAGCTACAGGCTCTGAGTGGTCAGCACAGAGCCCGATGTCGGGCTCAAACTCACGGACCATGAGATCATGACCTAAGTTGAAGACAGATGTTTAATGACTGAGCCATCCAGGTGCCCCTTTAGTGTAGCATTTATTAGGCTTACTTTCCTATCAAGGATCAAAGTTGTCCTTGAGAGGGGTGGGTTGTTCTCTAAAACTCAAATTAATCAAAAAGAAAGGGGAGGTAGATTATTGTTTATGAATAAAGAAGAATGGTGGATGACTTACTTAAAAAATTGTGATGGTTTTGGGGCACATAGGTGGCTCAGTCAGTTAAACATCTGACTTCTGCTCAGGTCACGATCTCATTGCGAGTTCCAGCTGCAGGTAGGGCTCTGCTCAGAGCCTGGAGCCTGCTTCAGAGCCTGGAGCCAGCCTCAGAGTCTCCCTGTCTCTCTCTGTCCTTCCTCTGCTCATGCTCTATCTCTGTCTCTGTCTCTCTCAAAAATAAATATTGAAAAAAAATTTTTTTAATTATCGTGGTTTTACTTTCTTATTATTGTTTTGGGGTAAGTATGTGCCCACGCAAGAAGACAATAGACATGCAGTTGCAAAATATTATGAAAAAATGAAATACCTTGATATATTATCTTTATTTTTTCCCACAGACAAGCAGAGTATGAATATATTTTCAGTGCTAGTGCAATCTGAGATTTGACTGTAAGTTTTCTGATGAACATTTCAGGGTCTTTTGGTCCAGGAGTTGGAGTGTTCACACAAGAACAGAAGAGGGACCAACAACAAAAAGTCCACCTCTATATCCCTAAATTTTCTTCTTCTCAGACACTTTTTGAATATACACTTTTCTCCTCCAGGGTCTCTTTCCTTTGTTTCCTTCTCTTTTGTATTAGCTCTGTAGTTTTTCTTCCTTATCTGTGCCCCTGCCAGTGTGATTAAGCTGCTTCTATCTTTTCCAAATAAACAGGTTTTAAATGTACTTGCCAAGATAATGAAGACTTTCTTGGTAAATTTCTCAGGAGTTGAAATTGACTCATTATTTTTGTCCCCAAATAATTTATCTGTTGAAACCCTACTCCCCAATATGGTAATATTAGAAAATAGAGCCTTTGGGAGATATTTAGGTCATGAGGTGACACTCTCATGAATCATATTAATGTCCTAATACAAGTAACCCCAAAGAGATCTCTCACCCTCTTTCTGCCCCATGAGTACAAATGACAAGGTAACCATCTATAAATAAGGAAGTGGGCCCTCACTAGATATCAAATGTACTAGCACCTTGGTCTTGAACTTCCCAGATTCCAGAAATGTGAGAAATAATTGTTGTTTAAGTTATCTAGTCTATGGTATCTTGTTACAGCAGCCTGAACTAAGATAGAAATGTTTGATGGAAATGAAGTCTACAACAAAAAGTCACTCATAATGAGAAAGAATAGACTGCTAATGAGAAATCAGGCATGAATGGAAGGTATAGAGACTGTTTATCAGATTCAAGGAAGCCTATTTTTTAATGATTATAATCTTTGACATCAGTTGGAGGAAAGTTTCGGAGCAGGATCTTCCTAACATCCTTAATTTTGATTACATGAAGACTTCTTACTGCAACTGACCCATGCAGCAAGATTTCTTATACTCCTATCACTTGTCTGCTTTCCACCTAGTTAGCTTATTCTCTCTGTTGACTCCACTTTATAATTTTATTCTACTTGTAAACATTTTATGTTCCACCTCCCTCTTCAGTTCCAACATCCTCTCTCTTTCAGTGTTTTCCAAACATATCTCTCATGAGGAGTAACGTGGAGACTTTAAAAGTCATGAACAGGAAAACAGGACCCCTGGGATTCTCATTCTCAGCACTGCCATCACTCATTATAGGGATAGGCATTGGGGAAAGACAATTCTCTAGGCCTCCATTTTAATTTTTTCTATGTCCCTTTAGCCCTGACATTATGAGGTATAGCATTTGGTTTATTTTTATAACTATTCCCTTTCTTCTTAAGATTACTAGTTAATTCAACCAAATTTGAAATAATCTAAAATATTGCCACTCAAAGAATGTCCCATGGCCAAACATGGGTATCACAAAGCAACTTGTTCAAAATCCCAAGCCCCAACATGTACCCCAATGTTTATAGTGGTGTTTTCAACAATAGACAAGTTATGGAAACAGCCTAAATGTCCATCAACTAATACATGGATAAAGAAGATATGGTTTATATATACAGTGGATACTACTTGGCAATGAGAAAGAATGAAATCATGTCATTTGCAGCAATGTGGATGGAACTGGGTGGTATTATGCTGAGTGAAATAAGTCAGTAAGAGAAGGACAGGTATCATATGTTTTCACTCATATGTGGATATTGAGAAACTTAACAGAAGTCCATTGGGGAAGGAAAGGGGGAATCATAGTTACAAACAGAGAGGGAGGGAGGCAAACCACAAGATACTCTTAAACACAGAAAACAAACTAAGGGTGTATGTGGGGGTGGGGGGGGGAAATGGGTGATGGGCATTGAGGAGGGCACTTGCAGGGATAAGTAGTGGGTGTTGTATGTAAGCTAATTTGACAATAAATTATATTTTTAAAAAGTCCCAAGCCACAGACCTGATGAGTCAGAATCTGTATTTCAATGAGGCTTCTAAATGATTTATATTCACATTGAAGTTTAGAAGGACTTATCTAAAATGTACTTGGGCATTGAGTTCAAAGGTTGGGAGTTCCTGGCTATCTGAAGGAACAAGTCCTGTCTGGGTCACATGATGAAAGGTGTCCAGCAGATTCAAGGAAGCCAGCTTGTTCACGTGTGTGTGTGTGTGTGTGTGTGTGTATAGTTATAGTTTTTACCATTAACATCAATGACCTCAGAGCTTCCTCCTGGTGCTACATCTGGAATGGTTCTACTGTGCAAAATTAAGAAAGTTTCTTTCATGAACAACTAAGAGCCGAATATGCTTCCTGTGATAAAGGAAAAATCAGTGACAAATGAACTCAAAGGAAAAATGGTCTTCATTCTTTAAAGACTCATTATGTGAGAGAAGTTGGACATGTGTACTAAGGTTATTATGATCTATGAGTAGAATTCACTGAAAGGCCAAAAAATAGTTAAGCAATCATTAATGTCCACTTATGCAATAAACTTCTTTGATAAATCCTAAGTTTCTCATTAATGGAAGAATTCTAATTGAGGTTTGATGATTAACTGTCAGGATATATAGTTTTAGTAACAATCCCAGGAAATAGATAATATTAATATTTCCATTGATAAATGAGAAAACCAAGCTTACAAAGATTGAGAATCCTACTTTTAAGCTACAGGATTAATAAGAAATCAGTGGTTGTCAGGAGACTAGCAGTGGGGAAAGGTGTTAATTACAGAAGGATATGAGAGACATTTTGAGGGTGATGTAATCATTCTGTATCAAGATGGTTACATAGTTGAATGCATTTATCTATTCACAAAGAAGGGTAAATTGTAGAATGTATTTCTTAATAAAACTGTTTTTTTAATTTTGCTTTTGATCATACAGCTAAATACTTTTCTGTGAGTTGAGATGTTTATAAGTTTGTATTCTAAGGTTATTTTCTCCTTGCCTGAGACCTCTATTTTGAGTCAGGTGCCACATTTGCAACAGTGTCATCTGGTCTAGGCCCAAAGTCTTTGTGGCTAGTATCATACACGGATGCCAAAGTCATAATATCTATCACATTGTACTGTATGTGTCACTGTGTTCATTTCTGTAATTCACCTTTTTATTTACGGCTTCCAAACTTGCTGCAGCTTTATTAACTTGAAAAATGAGATATTTTATTTATCTCTATAATTATAATTATCTCTGTAATTCTAGTGTCTTTCACAGTAGCTGACTGAGGCAAAATGAGTCTTTTCCTCAACAAATAACATCAGGAAAATTGATATTTGGATTCAGCATAAGGAAACATTTTAAATAGTCACTCCTACTCAGAATGGACCAGGTGCCCATTAGAACAAGGATGGTTTGGGGCGCCTGGGTGGCGCAGTCGGTTAAGCGTCCGACTTCAGCCAGGTCACAATCTCGCGGTCCGTGAGTTCGAGCCCCGCGTCAGGCTCTGGGCTGATGGCTCAGAGCCTGGAGCCTGTTTCCAATTCTGTGTCTCCCTCTCTCTCTGCCCCTCCCCCGTTCATGCTCTGTCTCTCTCTGTCCCAAAAATAAAATAAACGTTGAAAAAAAAATTTAAAAAAAAAAAAGAACAAGGATGGTTTATATCATAGAACAAAGTTATTTCTAATAAACTTTTACTAAATTTATCAAGTTCCCAAATTAAAAAAAAAAACTCAATGATTTTGTCCAAAGACATGGGGAAACTTAATTTAATAGATTTACAAATACAGACCATTATGAAAGAAAGAGAGTTTTGCTTTGTTTCTACTTCCATTCAGCTTTTCTTTTGTGCCTGCTTTTCTTTTGTGAACAAGGAGAATCTTGCTGACAGAAAGTTAATGGCAAGAATTTGAGGAAACTGATAAATTTAGTCACTAAGAATAAATTTTATAAAAAGTAATATTTTATAATTGTCACATCTAAAGGTATGTTTCAGGGGCGCCTGGGTGGCTCAGTCATTTAAGTAGCCAACTTCAGCTCAGATCATGATCTCGCGGTCTGTGAGTTCAAGGCCCATGTTGGACTCTATGCTGACAGCTCAGAGCCTGGAGCCTGCTTCAGATTCTGTGTCTCCCTTTCTTTCTGCCCCTCCCCTGTTTGCTCCCTGTCTGTCTCTCAAAAATAATAAACATTAAAAAAAGGTTTAAAGGTATGTTTGACATCATTTGTTGTATTGCAAATGAAAACTATTACAAGTCAAAATAATCTAAAGAGATGAGAAATGGTAAGAAAAAATTAGTGACAGGTTAAATAAACTGAAGTTGTGAACTTTTTAGAAAAAAAATAGTATAATATCTAGTTTCTTCACCCATATTTCAGATTCCCAGGCCAGATCTACACATACAACACCACCTTCCTAACCTTTTATTGTTTTAATTAAAAAAAAATTAGGGGCGCCTGGGTGGCGCAGTCGGTTAAGCGTCCGACTTCAGCCAGGTCACGATCTCACGGTCCGTGAGTTCGAGCCCCGCGTCAGGCTCTGGGCTGATGGCTCGGAGCCTGGAGCCTGTTTCTGATTATGTGTCTCCCTCTCTCTCTGCCCCTCCCCCGTTCATGCTCTGTCTCTCTCTGTCCCAAAAATAAATAAACGTTGAAAAAAAAATTAAAAAAAAATTAATGTTTGCTATTGAGAGACAGAGCACAAGCAGGGGAGTGGCAGATACAGAAGGAGACACAGAATCTGAAGCAGACTCCGGGCTCTGAGCTGTCAGCACAGAGCCTGATGCAGGGCTCAAAATCACAAGCCATGAGATCATGGCCTGAGCTAAAGTCAGACGCTTAACTGGCAGAGCTACCCAGGTGCCCCACTTTCCTAACCTTTTAGGGATGACAATAAACTAAACATAACTGTGAATGCAAGATGCTGAAATCCTCAAAGCACCAAATCCACAAAGACAGAACTTGATTAAATATATATTCAAGGACATTGTCCTGTAGGAATCGAGGCTGTCAGCTCTCTGCAGCAAAAGTGGTAGAGATTACAAGGCAGGCAACATAACACAGGAAAAATCATGCTCCAGAACTCTCCTTCCACGTAACTGACAATCTTAAACAAGTCACTACATGTTGGTTGTCTTCCCCCTTCACCTGCAACACGAAAAATACACAATTACTTAAGTAGATTTTAAGACAAATATGATCTAATATAAATAACTAATGTATTAAAAGTTCATTTTATTTTATTTTTATTTATTTTATTTTGTTTGGCTTTTTTTTCAATATATGAAATTTATTGTCGAATTGGTTTCCATACAACACCCAGTGCTCATCCCAAAACGTGCCCTCCTCAATACCCATCACCCACCCTCTCCTCCCTCCCACCCCTCATCAACCCTCAGTTTGTTCTCAGTTTTTAACAGTCTCTTATGCTTTGGCTCTCTCCCACTCTAACCTCTTTTTTTTTCCTTCCCCTCCCCCATGGGTTTCTGTTAAGTTTCTCAGGATCCACATAAGAGTGAAAACATATGGTATCTGTCTTTCTCTGTATGGCTTATTTCACTTAGCATCACACTCTCCAGTTCCATCCATGTTGTTACAAAGGGCCATATTTCATTCTTTCTCATTGCCATGTAGTACTCCATTGTGTATATAAACGACAATTTCTTTATGCATTCATCAGTTGATGGACATTTAGGCTCTTTCCATAATTTGGCTATTGTTGAGAGTGCTGCTATAAACATTGGGATACAAGTGCCCCTATGCATCAGTACTCCTGTATCCTTTGGGTAAATTCCTAGCAGTGCTATTGCTGGGTCATAGGGTAGGTCTATTTTTAATTTTCTGAGGAACCTCCACACTGCTTTCCAGAGCGGCTGCACCAGTTTGCATTCCCACCAACAGTGCAAGAGGCTTCCCGTTTCTCCACATCCTCTCCAGCATCTATAGTCTCCTGCTTTGTTCATTTTGGCTACTCTGACTGGCGTGAGGTGATATCTGAGTGTGGTTTTGATTTGTATTTCCCTGATAAGGAGCGACGTTGAGCATCTTTTCCTGTGCCTGTTGGCCATCCAGATGTCTTCTTTTTCTAAGTGTGTATTCATGTTTTCTGCCCATGTCTTCACTGGGTTGTTTTTCGGGTGTGGAGTTTGGTGAGCTCTTTATAGATTTTGGATACTAGCCCTTTATCCGATATGTCATTTGCGAATATCTTTTCCCATTCCGTTGGTTGCCTTTTAGTTTTGTTGGTTGTTTCCTTTGCTGTGCAGAAGCTTTTTATCTTCATAAGGTCCCAGTAGTTCACTTTTGCTTTTAATTCCCTTGCCTTTGGGGATGTGTCGAGTAAGAGATAGCTACGGCTGAGGTCAGAGAGGTCTTTTCTTGCTTTCTCCTCTAGGGTTTTGATGGTTTCCTGTCTCACATTCAGGTCCTTTATCCATTTTGAGTTTATTTTTGTGAATGGTGTGAGAAAGTGGTCTAGTTTCCACCTTCTGCATGTTGCTGTCCAGTTCTCACAGCACCATTTGTTAAAGAGACTGTCTTTTTTCCGTTGGGTGTTCTTTCCTGCTTTGTCAAAGATGAGTTGGCCATACGTTTTTGGGTCTAGTTCTGGGGTTTCTATTCTATTCCATTGGTATATGTGTCTGTTTTTGGGCCAATACCATGCTGTCTTGATGATGACAGCTTTGTAGTAGAGACTAAAGTCTGGGATTGTGATGCCTCCTGCTTTGGTCTTCTTCTTCAAAATTCCTTTGGCTCTTCGGGGCCTTTTGTGGTTCCATATGAATTTTAGGATTGCTTGTTCTAGTTTCGAGAAGAATGCTGGTGCAATTTTGTTTGGGATTGCATTGAATGTGTAGATAGCTTTGGGTAGTATTGACATTTTGACAATATTTATTCTTCCAATCCATGAGCAGGGAATGTCTTTCCATTTCTTTATATCTTCTTCAATTACCTTCATAAGCTTTCTATAGTTTTCAGCATACAGATCTTTTACATCTTTGGTTAGATTTATTCCTAGGTATTTTATGCTTCTTGGTGCAATTGTGAATGGGATCAGTTTCTTTATTTGTCTTTCTGTTGTTTCATTGTTAGTGTATAAGAATGCAACTGATTTCTGTACATTGATTTTGTATCCTGCGACTTTGCTGAATTCATGTATCAGTTCTAGCAGACTTTTGGTGGAGTCTATTGGATTTTCAATGTATAATATCATGTCATCTGCAAAAAGCGAAAGCTTGACTTCATCTTTGCCAATTTTGATGCCTTTGATTTCCTTTTGTTGTCTGATTGCTGATGCTAGAACTTCCAACACTATGCTAAACAACAGCGGTGATAGTGGGCATCCCTGTCGTGTTCCTGATCTCAGGGAAAAAGCTCTCAGTTTTTCCCCATTGAGGATGATGTTAGCTGTGGGCTTTTCATAAATGGCTTTTATGATGTTTAAGTATGTTCCTTCTATCCCAACTTTCTCAAGGGTTTTTATTAAGAAAGGATGCTGAATTTTGTCAAAGGCCTTTTCTGCATCGATTCACAGGATCATATGGTTCTTATCTTTTCTTTTATTAATGTGATATATCACGTTGATTTGTGAATGTTGAACCAGCCCTGCATCCCAGGAATGAATCCCACTTGATCATGGTGAATAATTCTTTTTATATGCTGTTGAATTCGATTTGCTAGTATCTTATTGAGAATTTTTGCATCCATATTCATCAGGGATATTGGCCTGTAGTTCTCTTTTGTTACTGGGTCTCTGGTTTAGGAATCAAAGTAATACTTGCTTCAATGAATGAGTCTGGAAGTCTTCCTCCCCTTTCTATTTCTTGGAATAGCTTGAGAAGGATAGGTATTATCTCTGCTTTAAACGTCTGGTAGAACTCCCCTGGGAAGCCATCTGGTCCTGGACTCTTATTTGTTGGGAGATTTTTGATGACTTATTCAATTTCTTCACTGGTTATGGGTCTGTTCAAGCTTTCAATTTCCTCCGGATTGAGTTTTGGAAGAGTGTGGGTGTTTGGAATTTGTCCATTTCTTCCAGGTTGTCCAATTTGTTGGCATATAATTTTTCATAGTATTCCTTGATAATTGTTTGTATCTCTGAGGGATTGGTTGTAATAATTCCATTCATTCATGATTTTATCTATTTGGGTCATCTCCCTTTTCTTTTTGAGAAGCCTGGCTAGAGGTTTGTCAATTTTGTTTATTTTTTCAAAAAACCAACTCTTGGTTTCCTTGATCTGCTCTACAGTTTTTTTAGATTCTATATTGTTTATTTCTGCTCTGATCTTTATTATTTCTCTTCTTCTGCTGGGTTTAGGCTGCCTTTGCTGTTCTGCTTCTATTTCCTTTAGGTGTGCTGTTAGATTTTGTATTTTTCTTGTTTCTTGAGATAGGCCTGGATTGCTATGTATTTTCCTCTCAGGACTGCCTTCGCTGCACCCCAAAGCGTTTGGATTGTTGTATTTTCATTTTTGTTTGTTTCCATATATTTTTTGATTTCTTCTCTAATTGCCTTGTTGACCCACTCATTCTTTAGTAGGGTGTTCTTTAACCTCCATGCTTTTGGAGGTTTTCCAGACTTTTTCCTGTGGTTGATTTCAAGCTTCATAGCATTGTGGTCTGAAAGTATGCATGGTATAATTTCAATTCTTGTATACTTATGAAGGGCTGTTTTGTGACCCAGTATATGATCTATCTTGGAGAATGTTCCATGTGCACTCGAGAAGAAAGTATATTCTGTTGCTTTGGGATGCAGAGTTCTAAATAGATCTGTCAAGTCCATCTGATCCAATGTATCATTCAGGGCCCTTGTTTCTTTATTGACCGTGTGTCTAGATGATCTATCCATTTCTGTAAGTGGAGTGTTAAAGTCCCCTGCAATTACCACATTCTTATCAATAAGGTTGCTTATGTTTATGAGTAATTGTTTTATATATTTGGGGACTCCAGTATTCGGCGCATAGACATTTATAATTGTTAGCTCTACCTTATGGATAGACCCTGTAATTATTATATAATGCCCTTCTTCATCTCTTGTTACAGCCTTTAATTTAAAGTCTAGTTTGTCTGATATAAGTATGGCTACTCCAGCTTTCTTTTGGCTTCCAGTAGCATGATAAATAGTTCTCCATCCCCTCACTCTCAATCTAAAGGTGTCCTCAGATCTAAAATGAGTCTCTTGTAGACAGCAAATAGATGGGTCTTGTTTTTTTATCCATTCTGATACCCTATGTCTTTTGGTTGGCACATTTAGTCCATTTACATTCAGTGTTATTATAGAAAGATACGGGTTTAGAGTCATTGTGATGTCTGTAGGTTTCATGCTTATAGTGATGTCTCTGGTACTTTGTCTCACAGGATCCCCCTTAGGATCTCTTGTAGGGCTGGTTTAGTGGTGACAAATTCCTTCAGTTTTTGTTTGTTTGGGAAGACCTTTATCTCTTCTTCTATTCTAAATGACAGACTTGCTGGATAAAGGATTCTCGGCTGCATATTTTTTCTGTTCAGCACACTGAAGATCTCGTGCCTGTCCTTTCTGGCCTCCCAAGTTTCAAAAGAGAGATCAGTCACGAGTCTTATAGGTCTCCCTTTATATGTTAGGGCACGTTTATCCCTTGCTGCTTTCAGAATTTTCTCTTTATCCTTGTATTTTGCCAGTTTCACTATGATATGTCGTGCAGAAGATCAATTCAAGTTCCATCTGAAGGGAGTTCTCTGTGCCTCTTGGATTTCAATGCCTTTTTCCTTCCCCAGTTCAGGGAAGTCCTCAGCTATTTCTTCAAGTACACCTTCAGCACCTTTCCCTCTCTCTTCCTCCTTTGGGATACCAATTATGCATATATTGTTTCTTTTTAGTGTATCACTTAGTTCTCTAATTTTCCCCTCATACTCCTGGATTTTTTTTATCTCTCTTTTTCTCAGCTTCCTCTTTTTCCATAACTATCTTCTAGTTCACCTATTCTTTCCTCTGCCTCTTCAATCCGACCCATCGTCATTTCCATTTTATTTTGCATTTAGTTTAAAGCGTTTTTCAGCTCCTCCTGGTTGTTCCTGAGTTCCTTGATCTCTGTAGCAAGAGATTCTCTGCTGTCCTCTATACTATTTTCAAGCCCAGCGATTAATTTTATGACTATTATTCTAAATTCACTTTCTGTTATATTATTTAAATCCTTTTTGATCAGTTCATTAGCTGTTGTTATTTCCTGGAGATTCTTATGAGAGGAATTCTTCCGTTTGGTCATTTTGGATAGTCCCTGGAGTGGTGCAGACCTGCAGGGCTCTTCCCCTGTGCTGTGGTGTATAACTGGAGTTGGTGGGCGGGCCGCAGTCAGACCTGATGTCTGCCCCCAGCCCACCGCTGGGGCCACAGTCAGACTGGTGTGTGCCTTCTCTTCCCCTCTCCTAGGGGCGGGATTCACTTTGGGGTGGCATGGCTTGTCTGGGGTACTTGCACACTGCCAGGCTTGTGTGCTGGGGATCTGGCGTATTAGCTGGGTTGGGTAGGCAAGGTGCACGGGGGCAGGAGGGGCAGGCTTAGCTCGCTTCTCCTTAGGTGATCCACTTCAGGAGGGGCCCTGTGGCAGTGGGAGGGAGTCAGATCTGCTGCCAGAGGTTTGGCTCTGCAGAAGCACAGGGTTGGGTGTTTGTGCAGAGAAAGTTCCCAGGCAGGAACTGGTTCCCTGTGGGATTTTGGCTGGGGGATGGGCAAGGGTGATGGCTCTGGTGAGCGCCTTTGTTCCCCACCAAACTGAGCTTTGTAGTCCAGGGGCTCAGCAACTCTCCCTCCCTATGTTCTCTAGCCTTCCCGCTTTTGGAGCAGAGCTGTTAATTTATGACCTCCCAGATGCTAAGTCGCACTTGCTGTCGGAACACACTCCATCCGGCCTCTCCGCTTTTGCGAGCCAGACTCGGGGGCTCTGCTTGGCCGGGGGGCTGCCCCTCCGCCCCGGCTCCCTCCCGCCAGTCTATGCAGCACGCACCGCCTCGCTACCCTTCCTACCCTCTTCTGTGGGCCTCTCGTCTGCGCTTGGCTCCGGAAACTCCCTTCTGTTAGTCTTCTGCTGGTTTTCTGGGTTAGTTAGGCAGGTGTACGTGGAATCTAAGTGATCAGCAGGAAGCGTGGTGAGCCCAGCGTCCTCCTACGCCACCATCTTCCCTCCCCCGCTCTATATTAACATTTTAAATGCAATTCTGATTTGATGTTAGGAATGCCTAGAAAATTCCTAGTTTTTAATATTTGCATGAATTTTGAAATGCCAAGCCATTGTGAAAATGTCTTTTACATTTTCCTATGTCTGGCCAATAAGGACCAACAGCAACCCATGTGGGTTGAATAAGATAGACATCTTTAAATAGAGAAAATATTGCCCCATAGAACTTGCATCACTATGAAAACTGAGAAATATTAAAGAACAATTTCTTGTAATTGCTCAACAGTGTTAGAAAAGGTTAAATATAAGGGAAAATTGTCCAAATATCTACTTCTCCTCCAAAACATAAAATTAACAGTCATGTGAAATGACTCTATAAAACCAGGAAGTTCTAAGACAGAAAATTATATAATTAAATGTTTACTGAAATAAAATGCTACAAAGCATGAAAATATACAAATTAAATTCTATAGAAGACAAGAAAATCAGTGGATTCTCTTGCCTATGGTGTAACAAGTTTTGATAACACATAATTCACTCTATGAGTAATGACAACATGGGATCATAAAAATAAACTTACTTTTTTTTTTTTTTTTACTATTTTTTACCAATTTAACTGAGCCTTGGTGGCTCAGAAAGTTAACTGTCTGCCTTTGCTCAGGTTGTGATCTCATGGTTCATGAGTTCAAGCCCTGAATCAGGCTCTGCACTGGTGATATGGAGCCTGCTTGGGATTTTCTCTGTCTCTCTTTCTCCCTCCTCTCTCTGCCCCTTCCCCACTTGTGCTTTCTCTTTCTCTCTCAAAATAAAGTAAGCTTAAATAAAATAAAATAAAATTTATTTAAAAAAAGGGAGGTGCCTCCATGGCTCAATGATTAAACGTCTAATTTCAGCTCAGGTTAATGAGTTCAAGCCCTCCATCTGTCTCTGTGCTGACAGTTTGGAGCCTGGACCCTGCTTCAGATTCTGTGTCTCCCTCTCTCTTTGCCACTTTCGTGCTTGTATTCTCTCTCTCTCTCTCAAAATAAATAAACATAAAAAAAATTTAGTTTTCCTAACAATTTATCTAGCATTTTTAATAATATGCTTTTTTTGTACAGTGTTTTACAATTTAAGAAGAGTGTTCATACACATTATCTTATTTGAGACTCAGCAAAACTCTGAAGTAAGTATCCTTATTGCATTTAGACACCTGTCCCCCCTCCCTCCCTCCCTAGGTGCCAATGGGAATTAATCAATAAGCAAATCCTAAAGGTCATGTAACCTTATGTGCATTGTGAAGCCAGCTGATGATCACCTTTTCCATTTCCATTCCTGGACCTGAAAGAAGTGACACACAATCTCCAAATTAAAAGCTGTGTCATAGGGTACCTGATGACTAAGTCTATGGAGCATGTGACTCTTGATCTCAGGGTTGAGTTCAAGCCCCACATTGGATGTAGAGATTATTTAGAAATAAAATCTTTAAAAAAATTCTGTGCCCCTTGCAGATATCTAGAGGTAAATGGAAAAGAGTTTCTATTATCAGAAAGCTGCATTTCTAAGCATGGGACATAGCAAATCCTGACCATTTAAAGGTTGTTTGCATTTATGTGAAATATTGATAATGATAATACTACCACCATAGTTGTGGTAAAGAAGTGTACCTATTTAGTCAACATTTGAAGCCAGAGTGACATCATAAATGTGACAGCACAGCAAGACTCCTGCCTCTGTCCCCTCACAAAGATCAACAATAGACATCTATCCATGAACAAAAACATCTCCAAGAGAGCTCTTCAGCAACATGATGGAATAAAAAACCTGAATATAACCACACAAGATGAGAAGAAAGACAGCTTTATTTTCTCCATTTCATCCCATCTGCCAAACTGGCATTGCTCACTGCCAAGAGGGAACTCCCCAGCTAGAATGAATTCCAGTTCTCCTCAAAAGGAAAGAGAATTGGGTGAGCCACTAGCTTCCCCAGCCTTCAGGGCACTGTATGAAGGTTTTAATTCAATTTTATTCTACCCAACCCAGCAACACTGAGATGTGTAAAGATGTCTAAGAGCAATGAAGAATAGCAGGGGCTACTGTTAGCATCCATGCATATAAATGAGGTTCACAGCAACTTGCTCTGTAGACAAACCCAGCAGCTTTTGACAATGAGGAAGAAATCAGTGGCCTGCACAACTGCTGCAAATACCCTGAAGATTTTGTCAGCTTTCCCAAGTATTTACATTCACTGATTCCAGCCACCAGGGCCCCTTCCTCTCCCTTTCCTTCCCAGTCTAGGAATCACACCATTAGCCAGCCATACTTCTTTTTTTTTGTTTTTTACCTTTCTTATAATTTATTTATTTATTTGATTTTTTAACTTGTTTTATTTTTTATTTTTTAAAAATTTACATCCAAATTAGTTAGCATATAGTGCAACAATGATTTCAGGAATAGATTCCTTAGTACCTCTTACCATTTAGCCCATCCCCCCTCCCACAACCCCTCCCATAACCCTCAGTTTGTTCTCCATATTTATGAGTCTCTTCTGTTTTGTCCCCCTCCCTGTTTTTATATTATTTTTGTTTCCCTTCCCCTGTGTTCATCTGTTTTGTCTCTTAAAGTCCTCATATGAATGAAATATGATTTTTGTCTTTCTCTGACTAATTTCACTTAGCATAATACCCTCCAGTTCCAGCCACATAGTTGCAAATGGCAAGATTTCATTCTTTTTGATTGCTGAGTAATACTCCCTTGTAAATATATACCACATCTTCTTTATCCATTCATCCATTGATGGATATTGGGCTCTTTCCATACTTTGACTATTGTTGACGGTGCTGCTACAAACATGGGGTGCATGTGTCCCTTCGAAACAGCACACATGTATCCCGTGGATAAATGCCTAGTAGTGCAATTGCTGGGTTGTAGGGTAGTTCTATTTTTAGTTTTTTGAGGAACCTCCATACTGTTTTCCAGAGTAGCTGCACCAGCTTGCGTTCCCATAACTAGCCATACTTCTGTAGTTATATAAATGCAATATACCAGTCTAGGTCTCTGTTTCTAACTCTCACAACTGTGTGTGTGTGTGTGTTTGAGTCTAGCCCTTCTTGTTGTGTACCTGCACACTGCAAGCCTGACACCCATCATCAGCTTTCCCTTTGTGTGCATGCAGGAAAGACTGCAGCCACAGGATAGAACATCTGGCAGCCATGGGCAGCCATGGCCACCACAGCTGCTTCTGGGCCCAGATAAGGGCCTATTTTCTCTCCCTGACCTTCAATACTGTGATCACCTGCAAAGCTATACTCTACAGCTGAGCACCTGAATACTTTCACCCTAACCCCCTCACCCTACTTCACTGTCATGTGCAGGGAAAAGACCTAGTAGTGTAGCAGTTGCCAACAACCAGAACCTCTGAACTACCAGTGTGACAGCAGCTGCCTATCCTGGGCCAAACAACTACATGTGTGTCTGCAACTGGTTTCTGCCACTACATAGACATCTGCATCTGGACCCCACAGCGAAATGTGTGCACAGCACCAGCTCTGAATACCACCACTAATCCCTACCTATTGAATCAGGAAGCACATCTGAGGAACCCAATATCCCTTATAGTCACTTTAGACACGTGTTAGTATTCACCAAGAACCACACATTTTCAACGCTGTGGACCCAGTGACCTGAGTTGAAGAGACATCATGCCCCTGTGCCATTACACACCTCCCATCTGACACCCTACACCATCAGGCCCAGGGACACAACACACTCCAGTGTGCCCCCACTTGCAAATGGAAGTCTTTTTTTTTTTTTTTTTTTTTTTACCAAAGTCATTCCATAAACTTTAGAAGCGATGATTACTTCTTCAAATGCACAAGCATCTATACAAGCCAAATGGAATCATGGAGAATCAGGGAAATATGATTCTAAACCAAAGGAATACTGTAAAATTCCAGTAAGTGAATCCAAATAAATGGAGATAAAGAAATTACTTAACAAATAATTCAAAATAATTGTTTTCAAGATGCTCAGAGAGCTACAAAAGAATACAGATGTTAACAATATCAGGAAAAGAAAAAAAACCCAGTATCAAGCAAGCAATACAAAAACAATATAAGAAGTTCAACAAAGAGATACAAAACATAGTAAATAACCAGAAATTTTGGAGCTGAGGAATACAATGACTGAACTAAAGAATTCAATAGAGAGTTTCAAAATCAAGCTTGAACAAACAGAACAAAAAATCAGTGAGCATAAGACAGATCAACTGAAATTTTCCAACTGCAGGAACAAAATAAAAAAGTGGAAAATAGTGGAAAACAAATGATATATGGTATACCAAGAAAAGAACCAATTTGTGAATTATTGGAATTTTAAAAGAGAGAGAAGGGGCCAGAAAGCTTATTTAAAGAAATAATGGTGAGAACATCCAAAATCTGTGGAGAGATTTAAACTTCCAAGTTCATGAAGCTCATGGGTCATCAAACAAAATTAACTGAAAGAGAACCTCTCAAGATACCTTACCATATAACTTCAAATATCAAAGACAAGAGAGAATTTTGGAAAAATCTTAACACTTACAAAGTAATGTCCATGAAGCTATAAGTGTATTTCTCAGTAGAAACCTAAATGACCAAGAGAGTGGAATGATATATTAGTAATACTGAGAGAAAAAAAATATAACAATCAAAAGTACCTTCTATCAAAGCAGACATTCAGAAATAAAGAGATAAATTTTTCCAAAACAAAAATGGAGGGAATTCATCACTACTATACTTCCCTTACAAGAAATACTGAAAGGAGTGCTTCAGGATAAAATAACTCACTGATTATTAACACATAAAACATAGAAATATATACAATGCACTGGTAAAGGGAGGTATATAGCCAGATTCAGAATACTCTAATACTTCAATATGATGTAGTGTTAACCATTTAACTCTAGTATAAAGATTAAAGGACAAGATTCTTAAAAAAATAACTATATCAGAGGGGAGGTGGGTGGAGGGATGGGTTAAATAGGTGATGTGGATTAAAGAATACAATTTTCAATGAGCACCAGGTGTTGTGTGAAAGTGTTGAGTCACTATATAGTACATCTGTAGTTATTACATTGTATGTTAACCAACAGAATTTGAATAAAAAATTTAAAAGAAGGTAATATTTAATATTCTGATTAAAAAACAATAGCTACAAATATTTGCTAATGTACACACAATGTAAAAGGAGTAAATTGTGACATCAAAATCATAAAAGGTTAGAGTTTTCATATGTGATCAAAGTTAAGTTGCTATCAGCACAAAGTAGACTGTTGAACTATAATATGTTTAATTTAAGCATCATGATAACACCAAAGCCAAAAGCTGCAGTATGAAGAGAGGAGAATCCAAATACACCTCTATGGAAAATCACCAATTCACAAAGAAAGACAGCAAAGCAGGATGAAATATACAAGGGGACAAAAAATTGCCAGAAAATGATTAATATGATGACATTACTAAATCCTTCCCTATCAATAATTATGCTAAATCTAAATCTTCCCAAAAAATGGGCATATAGTGAATGATGAATAAAATCACTACCCAAATATATACTGCCTACAAGGTTTGCATCAGCTTTCAGGTCACACATAGGCTGAAAGTGAAGGGGTGGAAAAATATATTCTATGAAAGTGGAAACCATAAGACTGCTAGAGTATACTTAGAAAATAGACCAATTCAAAAACAGTAACATGAGGGGCTCCTGGGTGGCTCAGTCAGTTGAGCATCTGACTTGGTTTTGGCTCAGATCATGATCTCACAGTTTTGTGGGTTTGAGCCCCATGTTGGGCTCTACTCTGGCTGCTTGGTATTTTCTCTCTCTCCTTCTTTTTCTCTCTTTGCCTCTCCACCCCTCCTCAGTCTGTCTCTCTCAAAATAAATAAACTTAAAAAAAGTAACAAGAGGCAAAGAAGGTCAACTTGTATAATAAAAAAGAGCCAATTCATCAAAAAGATATAATAACTGTAAAGGTGCATCTGGGTGGCAAAATCAGTTGAGCATCCAACTCTTGATTTGGCTCAGGTCATGATCCCAGGACTCTGGGATCAAGCCCTGCATTGGGTTCTGCCTTGAGCATGAAGCCTACTTAAGATTCTCTCTCTCTCTCTCTCTCTCTTTCTCTCTCTTCCTGTGCCCCTCTTCCCCTCACAAATGCTCTCTCTATAAAAAATAAAAATAAAAATAAAAAATATGCATCCAACATTAAAGCACTTAAATGCATTAAGCATATATTAACAGATCTAAGGGAGAAATAGAAAACAGGACACTAATAGTAGAGGTCTTCAATACCCACCTTCAAAATAGATGGATTATCCATTCAGAAAATCACCAATGGAATGTTGTACGTATTTTAGACTAAATGGACCTAACAGACATATACAGAGCATTCCTTCCAACAGCAGCAGAATATACATTCTTCTCAAACACATATGGAACATTCTTCAGGATAGATTATATGGTAGGTATAGAACAACTAAATATAGCCAGAAAATGATTAATAAGATGACATTAGTAAGTCCTTCCCTATCCATAATTATTCTGATGAAAATGGGTTGAATATTCCAATCAAAAGAAATAGAGTGGCTGCATGGATAAAATCAAGACCCAAACATATTCTGCTTACAAGAAAATTGTTTCAGCTTTACAGTCACACATAAGCTCAAAGTGAAGGGATGGGAAAAGATCACCTAAAGAGAGCCTGTGTAGTAATATTTATACTAGACATAATAGATTCTAATCTAAACATGATCAATAGAGACAAAGAAGGTCTTTTTATAATGATAAAATCATCAAATACCTAAATAATCAAATTACCTAAATATAGTAAGCAAATACTATCAGATCTGAAGGAAGTAATAAACAGCAATGAAATAATAGTAGGGAACTTCAACACTCTACTTTCTACAATAAAAAAGATCATCTAGACAGAAAATCAATAAGGAAACAATGGAGTTGTACTGAAACTTAGACGAAATGGATGTAACAGACATACAGAGCATTTCTTCCAAGAGCAGGAGAACACACATTTTTCTCAAGCATAATAGAATATTTTCCAAAACAGATATATGATAGGTCACAAAACAAGTGACAACCAAGGAGATTGAAGTTATACCATATCTTTTTTTTTTTTTTACCTCAATGGTATGAAACTATAAATGAGTAAACAGAGGAAAGCTGTTGTCCTTTGTTTAATTTGTAGAAATTAAACAACCCATTTTGGTACAACTAATGAGTAAAGAAAGAGGGAAATCAAAAGAGACAGAAAAATTTATTGTAACAAATGAAAATAGAAACACAATATACCAAAACCTATGGGAATTAAGAGGGATCATTATAGTGATATACATCTAAATTAAGGAAAAAAATTTTTTTTTAGATTCCACATATAAATAAAATCTTATGGTATTTTTCTTTGACTTATTGCACTGAGCACAATACCCTCTAGGTCCATCCATATTGTCACAAATGACAAGATTTCATCCTTTTTTATGACTAAGAAATACTCCATTATGTATAGATTCCACTGCTTCTATACCTATTAATCTATTGATAAGCACTTGGGCTTCTTCCATATCTTGGCTATTGTAAATAATGCTACAATAAATAGAAAGATGAATATATATTTTCAAATTAGTGTTTTTAATTTCTTTGGGTAAATACCCAGTCGTGGAATTATTAGATCATGTGGAATTTCTATTTAAAAAAATTTTTTTTAAATTTTTTTTCAACGTTTTTAATTTATTTTTGGGACAGAGAGAGACAGAGCATGAACAGGGGAGAGGCAGAGAGAGAGGGAGACACAGAATCGGAAACAGACTCCAGGCTCCGAGCCATCAGCCCAGAGCCTGACGCGGGGCTCGAACTCACGGACTGTGAGATCGTGACCTGGCTGAAGTTGGACGCTTAACTGACTGCGCCACCCAGGCGTCCCTCTATTTAAAAATTTTTGAGGAACATCCATACTGTTTCCCACAGTATGTGACTCTGCCAGTTTGCATTCCTACAAATAGAGTATGAGGGTTCCTTTTTTCCTCACATTCTCATCAGCACTTTTTATTTCTTATGTGTTTATTTTAGTCATTCTGACATATGTAAGGTGATGACTCATTGTGCTTTTGATTTGCATTTTTCCTGATATTAGTGATGTTGAGCATATTTCCATGTGTGTTGGTTATGTGTATGTATATTTGGAAAAATGTCTATTCAGGTCCTCTGCAATTTTTTTAATGTTTTTATTTATTTTCAAAAGAGAGAGAGAGAGACAGAGCATGAGCAGGGGAGGGACAGAGACAGAGGGAGACACAGAATCTGAGGCAGGCTCCAGGTTCTGAACTGTCAGCACAGAGCCTGACACGGGGCTCAAACTCGCAAACCATGAGATCATGACCTGAGCCGAAGGTGGACGCTTAACTGACTGAGCCACCCAGGCACCCCTGAGATAACCACCATTCTACAATTTGTCTGAGCTGACTTTTTTAGATTCCAGATATAAGTGATACTATGCAGTATTTGTCTTTCTCTGTGTGACTTATCTCACTTAGCACAATGCCTTCCAAGTCCATCCATGCTGGCCCAAACAATAGGATTTCCTTCTTTGTCATGGCTGAATTGTTGGAAATGTAATTGATGCAGCCATTATGGAAAACAGCATGGAAATTGCTCAAAAATTAAAAATAGAACTACTATATAACCCAGCAATTTCATAGTATATAGCAAAAGGAAACTCAAACAGCAGTTCAAAGAGATATATGCAGTTTTATGTTTATTGCATCATTATTCACAATTTTCAAGATATGGAAAAAATAAGAGAAAAGATGATACTTGAGGAGTTAAGATGACGGAGTAGTGTGGGGACTCTGAGTTTTCTCATCCCTGAAACGCAGCTAGATTGACATCAAACTATTTTGAACACCTAGGAAATCGATCTGAGGATTAAAGCAACAATCTGCATAATTTGAATAGGTATGGGGTGTGGAGAGTTGAATTGGGGGAGAGAAAACCTGCAGTGCCACAGAGGGTAGGGTGCCATCTTCACAGAGAGAGAAAATTCCTGCTCTGGACACTAGAGAGAAGGATGAAGCTGTTTTCACTACTAGCACACCTGCACAGATGAACCCCAGTGAGCCAAGCAATGGAGAATGCCACCAAGTGGAGAATGGAACCATTACACCAAGCCCCAGCCACCAGCACCCTCCAGGCACATCTCTAGTAGGACAAGTTGGAGAGAACTGGAGCGACAGACCAGAACAAATCCTTTCCACCAGCTTAATCTGCAGATCATAGTGTGTTATAAAGTTTCAGTTCTAGGAGAAAGTAGAGCTAGCTTCATTTGGGCTTTTTGTTTGTTCATTTGTTTGCTGGTTTTCTTTGTTTCTGTTGTTTCTTCACTTTTCTTTTTCTTCCATGGATACAGAAAGACCAAATTTTTTTAGAAATTTTTTTATTTATTTTGAGAGACAGAGAGAGCAAATAAGGGTAGGGCAGAGACAGAGAGAAAAAAAAACAAACAGGCTCTGCACTGTCTGCATTGAGCCTGATGTTGGGCTTGAAATCACAAACCATGAGATGATGATCTGAGTCAAAATCAAGAGACAGATGCTTAAACTACTGAACTAAGTGTCCACCAAACTTTTTATTCTATTTTATTTTCTGTTATCTTAGTTTATTACTAAAAATTTAATTTTTAATTTTATAATTTTTTTCTATTTTCTTTCTTTTCATTTTTTTAATGTTTATTTTTGAGACACAGATAGAGGTGAGCCAAGGATGAGCAGAGAGGGAGGGAGACACAGAATCTAAAGTAGGCTCCAGGCTTTGAGCTGTCAGCACAGAGCCCACCATGGGGCTCAAACTCAAGAACCATGAGAGCTGAAGTCAGGACGCTTAATTGACTGAGCCACCCAGGTGCCCCTCTTATTTTTCTTTTGTATCAAATTTCTCTTAGTATGCAGACTGAAGCACACCTAAGATCTAGCTTCCTTTACTTATTTTTTTTGCTTTCCTTTTACATTTTTCCTTTTTATTTTTTATTTCCTTTTATTAATTCTTTTTTTCCCCTCAAAAATGACAAGAAGGAGGAATTTACCCCAAAAGAAAGAACAGGAAGAAATGATGGCCAGGGATTAATTAACACTCATATAAGTAAGATGTCTGAACTAGAATTTAAAACCATGATTATAAGAATACTACCTGGGGTTTAAATAAGTATAGAGGACACCAGAGAATCCTTTTCTGCAGAAATAAAATAATTAAAATCTAGCCAAGCTGAAATTAAAAATGCCATAACTGAGATGCAATCTAGAATGGATGTCATGGCAGCAAGGATGAATGCAGCTGAGCAGAGAATCAGTGATAGAGAAGATAAAATTATAGAAAATAATGAAGCTGAAAAAAGAGGGAAACAAAGGCAAAAGATGACAATACAAGACTTAGAGAATTCAGCGACTAATTAAAGAGGAATAACATTAATATCATTGGAGTCCCGGAAGATGAAGAGAGAGAAAGGGGGCAGAAGGTTTATATGAGCAAATTATAGCTAACAACTTCCCTAATATGAGGAAGAACACACACATCAAAATCCAAGAAGCACAGAGAGCTTCCATTAAATTCAACAAAAGTTCACCATCACCAAGATATATCATAGTCAAATTCAGAAAATACATAGTCAAGGAAAGAATCCTGAAAGCAGCAAGGGAAAAAAAAATCTTTAACATACAAGGGAAGACAGATCAGGTTTGCAGCAGATCTATCCACAGAAACTTGGCAGGCCAGAAGGGAGTGGCAGAACATATGCAACATGTGGAATGGGGAAAATAGACAGCCCAGAATTGTTTATCCAACAAGGCTGTCATTAATCATAGAAAGAGAGAAAATGATTTTCCCAGGCAAACAAAAACTAAAGGAATTTGTGACCACTAAACCATCCCTATAAGAAATGTTAAGAGGGACTCCTTGAGTGGAGAAAAAACAAAACCAAAAGCAACAAAGACTAGAAAGGACCAGAGAACATCACCATAAACACCAACTCTACAATCAACACAATGGTACTAAATTAATATCTTTCAATAATCACTCTGAATGTAAATGGGCTAAATGCTACAATCAAAAGACATAGGGTATCAAAACAAGATCCGTCTATATGCTGCCTACAGGAGATTCAGTTTAGACCTAAAGACACCAGTATATTGCAATGGGGATGGAGAGGGTATGGAGAACCATCTCTCATACTAATGGACTTCAAAAGTAAGCCGGAGTAGCCATTGCTATATCAGACAAACTAGATTTTAAAACAAAGTCTATAACAAAAGATTAAGAAGGGTATGGTATCATAATTAAGAGGTCTATCCAACAAGATCAAACAATTATAAATATTTATGCCTCTACTTGAAAACACCCAAATATATGTCAATTAATAATGAATATAAAGAAATTCACTGATAATACAATAATAGTAAGGTACTTTAACACTCCACTTAAAGCAATGGACAGATCATCTAAATCAACAAGGAAACAATGGTTTTGAATGATACAAGGGACCACATGGACTTAACAGACATATTCAGAACCTTTCATTCTAAAACAGCAGAGTACACATTCTTTTTGAGTGTACATGAAATATCCTCCACAATAGATCACATACTGCATCACAAATCAGCCCTCAGCAAGTACAAAAGGATTGAGATCACACCATGCATATTTTCAGACCACAAAGCTATGAAACTTGAAATCAACCACAAGAAAAAATTTGGGAAGACTACAAATACTTGAAGGTTATAGAATATCCTACTAAAGAATGCATGGGTTAACCAAGAAATTAAAGAGAAAATTAAAAAGTACATGGAAGCCAATGAATATGAAAACACGACAGTCCAAAACCTTTGGGATGCAGTAAATGTAGTCATAAGATGGAGGTATATAGCAATCCAAGCATTTCTAAAGAAGGAAGAAAGGTCTCAAATATACACTCTAACCTTACACCTAAAGGAATTGGAAAAAGAATGGCAAATAAAGCCCAAAAACAACAGAATAAAGGAAATAATAAAGATTAGAGCATAAATCACTGTTATCCAAATTAGAAAACAACAACAATAGAACAGATCAATGAAACTAGGAGTTAGTTTTTTGAAATGATTAACAAACTCCTGTCAAAAATAAAAAGGCGCAGTCGGTTAAGCGTCCGACTTCAGCCAGGTCACGATCTCGTGGTCCGTGAGTTCGAGTCCCGCGTCAGGCTCTGGGCTGTTGGCTCGGAGCCTGGAGCCTGTTTCCGATACTGTGTCTCCCTCTCTCTGCCCCTCGCCCATTCATGCTCTGTCTCTCTCTGTCCCAAAAATAAATAAAAAAACGTTGAAAAAAAATTAAAAAAAAAATAAAAAAATAAAAATAAAAAGGAGGATATGGTGGCGTAGGAGGACGCTGGGCTCACCGTGCTTCCTGCTGATCACTTAGATTCCACCTACACCTGCCTAAATAATCCAGAAAACCACCAGAAGACTAGCAGAACGGAGTCTCTGGAGCCAAGTGCAGACGAGAGGCCCATGGAAGAGGGTAGGAAGGGCGGCAAGGCGGTATGCCCTACACAGACTGGCGAGAGGGAGCTGGGGCGGAGGGGCGGCCCCCAGCCAAGCAGAGCCCCCGAGTCTGGCTTGCAAAAGCGGAGTGGACAGAAGGAGTGTGTTCTGACAGCAAGCGGGACTTGACTTCTGGAAGGTTATAAGCTAACAGCTCTGCTCAGAGAATGGGAGGGCTGGAGGACAATGGGATGGAGAGTTGTTGAGCCCCAGAGGACAGAGCTCATCTTGGCGGGGAACAAAGGCGCTTGCCAGCGCCATCTCCCTCGCCCATCCCCCAGCCAAAATCCCAAAGGGAACCAGTTCCTGTCAGGGAACTTGCTTGCACCGAGCAAACACCCAATGCTGTGCTTCTGCGGATCCATCCCTCCAGCGGTGCCATGCCGCAGGGCCCCTCCCGAAGTGGATCTCCAAAGGAAAAGTGAGCTGAGCTTGCCCCTCCCGCCCCTGTGCACCTTGCCGATCCACCCCAGCTAATACGCCAGGTCCCCAGCACCACAAGCCTGGCAGTGTGCAAGTAGCCCAGAGGGGCCATGCCACCCCACAGTGAATCCCACCCCTAGGAGAGGGGAAGAGAATGTACACACCAGTCTGACTGTGGCCCCAGCAGTGGGCTGGGGACAGACATCAGGTCTGACTGCAGTCCCACCCACCAATGCAAGTTATTCAAGACAGCACAGGGGAAGTGCCCCGCAGTCCCGCACCATTCTAGGGACTATCCAAAATGACGAAACGGAAGAATTCCCCTCAGAAAAACGTCCAGGAAATAACAACAGCTAACAAAGTGATCAAAAAGGATTTAAACAATATAACAGAAAGTGAATTTAGAATAATAGTCATAAAATTAATCTCTGGGCTTGAAAACAGTATAAAGGACAGCAGAGAATCTCTTGCTACAGAGATCAAAGTACTAAGGAACAGTCAGGAGGAGCTAAAAAATGCTATCAATGAGTTGCAAAATAAAATGGAGACAACTACGACTCGGATTGAAGAGGCAGAGGAGAGAATAGGGGAACTAGAAGATAAAATTATGGAAAAAGAAGAGGCTGAGAAAAAGATTAAAAAAAAAAAGAAAAAGGAAAGGACCCAAATAAATGAAATCACAGAAGAAAGAGGAGAGATCACAACCAACACCGCAGATATACAACCAATAATAAAAGAATATTAGGAGCAATTACATGCTAACAATTTGGCAAGCTGGAAGAAATCAACAGATTCATAGTAGCATATACTACCAAAATCAATCAGGAAGAAATAGAAAATTTGAACAGACCCATAATCAGCAACCAGCGAAGAAATGGAATTAGTATCGAGTATCTCCCAATAAACAAGAGTCTTGGGCTAGATGGCTTCCCAGGGGAATTCTACCAAACATTTAAAGAAGACAAATTATGTATTCTTTTCAAAGTGTTCCAAATAATTGAAATGGAAGGAAAACTCACAAGCTCATTCTATGAGGCCAACTTGATCCAAAACCACAGTAAAAAAGGAGAATTACAGGCCAATATCCATGGTGAACATTCTTAACAAAATGCTAGCAAATCAAATCCAACGATACATTAAAAGAATTATTCACCATGTTCAAGTGGGTTTTGTTCCTGGACTGCAGGGGTGGTTCAATATCTGCAAATGAAATAATGTGATACACTACATTAATAATAATAAAAAGGATCAGAACCATATGATCCTCTCAATAGATGCAGAAAAATAACTTGACAAAATATAGCATCCTTTCCTGATAAAAATCCTCAAGAAAGTAAGGATAGAAGGAACATGAGTCAACTTCATAACAGCCATATATGAAAGACGTACAGCTAGGGAAAAAACAGAGAGCTTTCCCTGTAAGGTCAGGAACACGACTGGGATGTCTATTATCACCACTGTTCAACATAGTACTGGAAGTCCTAGCCTCAGTAATCAGGCAACAAAAAGAAATAAAGGCATCCAAATTGTCAAAGAAGAAGTAAAACTTTCACTCTTTGCAGATGACATGATACTCTATGTGAAAAACCTGAAAGACCCCACCAAAAAACTATTAAACTGATAATTAAATTCAGCAAAGTCATTGGATGTAAAATCAATGTACAGAAATCTGTTTCACTGCTATATACCAATAATAAAACAGCAGAAAGAGAAATCAAGGAATAGATCCCATTTACCATTACACCAAAACCTGTAAGATAGCTAGGAATATACCTAACCAGAGAGGCAAAGGCTCTGTATGCTGAAAACTATAGAAAACTTATGAAAGCAATTGAAGAAGACACAAAGAAATGGAAAAAAATTCCATGCTCATGGATTGGAAGAACAAATATTGTGAAAATGTCTATAGTACTCAAAACAATCTACATATTCAATGCAATCCCTATTAAAATAACAAAAGCATTTTCACAGAGCTAAAACAAGCAATCCTAAAATTTTTATGGAACCACAAAAGACCCTGAATAGCCAAAATCATGTTTAAAAAAAAACCAAAGCTGGAGGCATCACAATTCCAGACTTCAAGCTGAATTACAATGCTGTAACCTTCAAGACAGTATGGTACTGGGACAGTAACAGACACATATATCAGTGAAATAGAATAGAGAACCCAGAAATGGATCCTCAAACGAATGGCCAACTAATATTTGACAAAGCAAGAAAAAAGTATCCAATGGAAAAAAGGCAGTCTCTTTAGCAAATGGTACTGGGAAAACCGGACAGTGACATGCAGAAAAATGAACCTGGACCACTTTCTTACATCATACCCAAAAATAAACTCAAAATGGATGGAAGACCTAAATGTAAGACAGGAAACTATCAAAATCCTAGAGGAGAAAACAGGCAACAATTTTTTGATCTCAGGCACAACTTCTTACTAGACATGTCTCTGGAGGCAAGGGAAGTAAAAGCAAAAATGAACTATTGGGACCTCATTAAGATCAAATGCTTCTGCACAGCAAAGGAAAGCAATTGATAAAACCAAAAGGCCATTGACGGAGTGGGTGAAGGTATTTGCAAATGATATACTGGATACTGCGTTAGTATCCAAAATCTAAAAAGAACTTATCAAATTCAACACCCAAAAACAAATAATCCAGTGAAGAAGTGAGCAAAAGACATGAATAGACACTTTTCTAAAGAAGACATTGAGATGGCTAACAGACATATGATGAAAACATGCTCAACCTCACTCATCATCAGGGAAATACAAATCCAAACCACAATTAGATACCTGTCAGAATGGCTGAAATGAAGAACTTAGGAAAAAACATATGTTGTGAGGATGCAGAGAAAGGGGAATGCTTTTGTATTGTTGGTGAGAATGTTAACTGGTGCAACCATTCTGGAAAACAGTATAGAGTTTCCTCAAAATATTAAAAATAGAAGTACCCTACAACTCAGCAAGTGCAATACTAGGTATTTATGCGAAGGATATAAAAATACTTATCCGAAGGGGCACATGCATCCCAATGTTTATAGTGGCACTATCAACAATAGTCAAAGTATGAAAAAAGCCCAAATGTCTTTCAACTGATGAATTGAGTAATTACTTTCAACTGAGTAATGAAATATTACTTTCAACTGAGTAATATTCCATTGTATGGAATATTACTCAGTTATAAAAAATGAACAAAGTCTTGCCATTTGTAACAAGGTGGTTGAAACTAGAGCGTATTATGCTAAGCAAAATAAGTCAGTAAGAAAAAGACAAATATCATATGATTTCACACATATATGGAATTTAAAAAAGAAAACAGATGAACATAGGGAAAGGGAAAGAAAAATAAAATAAGATAAAAACAGTGAGGCAAGACATAAGAGACTCTTAACTATAGTGAACAAACTGAGGGTTGCTGGAGAGGAAGTTGGTAAAGGGATGGGCTAAATGAGTGATGGGCATTAAGGAGAGCACTTGTTGGGATGAGTACTAGATGTTATATGTAAGTGATGAATCACTAAATTCGACTCCTGAAAGTAATGCTATACTGTATGTTAACTAACCTGAAATTAAATTTAAAAAAACAACTAAGAGTCCATTGATGAATGAGTGGAAAAAGAAGATATGACATATATATGATATATATATTTATATATAGACATATATGTATATACATACATACATACATACATACAATGGAATATTATTCAACCATGAGAAAAAAGGAAATCTTGTCATTTGGCACAATATTGATGGACCTTGAGGGCACTATGCTATGTGTAATAAGTCAGAAAGAGAAATATAAATATCATATTATGTCACTTATATGTCAGATCTGCAAAATCTAAACTCATAGATACATAAAGCGGAAAGTTGATTATCAGAGCCTGAGGGAAAAATGAGATGTTGGTCAAAGTGTATAAATTTCCACTTCTGAGTACATTCTGAGGATTTAGTATCCCAACCTGTAATCTCCCGGTGATTATTAATAATGCTGTATTATATACTTGAGTTGTTAAGAGAGTATATCTTAGAAGTTCTCATTCGCAAAAAGAAATTGTAGTTATGTAACATCATGGAGGTGTTAGCTATGACTATGGTGGGAATAATTCTGTAATTCTTAAGTGTATCAAGTCAATATGTTGTACATGTTACACAATATTATATGTAAGTTATATCTCAATGAGCCTGTAAAATAATAAATATTGTGCTTTACATAATTGAAAAAGTAAAGATGGTGGCATAGTAGGAGGGACCTATCCTTGCCTCTAGTATCCGACACAGCTAACTGTCAAATCATTCTGAATACTCAAGAAATCAACCTGAGGACTGATAGAACAAAATGCACCACTAAAGGGAGAGAAGGGACCACTTCTAGGAAGGTAGGAAGTGTGGAGATGTGGTTTGGGGGATAAATGTATCATGGATACTGTGGGGGGAGTGAGCCCTGGTTGCAAAGAAAGATGAGAGAGTGAAGCACACAGGGATAAGCACAAACATTTCCCCAGGGCCATTGTCTAGGAAAACGACAGGGTCTGAATTTCATGAGTTTTTGCAACCAGCAGGGCTCAAAGATGGGATTTTCAGAGGTGTCCATGTTTGGCTGGGATAGAGACCTAAGGACACTGCCCTACTCAGGGAGTGGAGGCAAGCAAACAATCCCAGGACAGACTGAATGATCTGAGGATCAACTAATTGGCATCAGAAGAGACTGTTCTTTTTGGAGTGAATCTGTGGGAACTGACAATGTCCCTCTGGGAAAAAGGAGGTTGCAAGCGTCATTTCCCTCTCCCACCCCTCAGCAGAGACATTTCCCGAGGATAGCTGATTGGGACACTGACTGTTTAGTCTGCTTGCTAAAAATTCCATGTCTTTGTGCTCTAGAGTGACTGCCCTTCTGGGCCAAATCTGCATCAGTGACAGTGCAGTGAGACCCTTTCCCAGATGATCAGCACAGGTTCCCAACACACCAGGTCCCTGAAGTTTAGAATTTTAAAAGTCATCACGCATGGCTAGGGTAGAGCCCAAGGTTTTCTCTGCTGCTTCAGGCGGGCAAGTGACCCAGAGACAGACAGTGTGAAATAAGCAATCTAAAAAATGCCTGTGAATGCACAAGGGGAAATTATTCACGCCTCTGAAAGTGCTTCCCTGAGAGCAACAGACATGGATTCCCCTCTCCAGGGACAAAGGAGGGGTCTGGCACCATGTTTCTTCCCCTCCCCTCAGCATAAACCAACTTCAGTAAACAGCACAGTGGCAATAATGTCTGCCTAACCTCCTTATACCAAGTCTTGCCCCTCTGCACTCCACTGGTAGAGGTTTTCATGGGCAAGTATGTGGTAGGACCACTGCAGTGAGGCCCTCCCCTAGAAGACCAGCACAAACCCTCACATGCCCCACATTTACTGACCATCGAGTTCTGCAAAGCTTCAATTGTAGTGGAAATGACATCAGGTCCCTTTTAATAGGTAGACCAGACACCTAGTTAAAACTTGCTACACTCTGGCCAAAGTCCAAATACTCTATACTGCAGGCAAGGAGAAACTCTGCAGACAACTGGTGTCAAGAATAGAGCAGCAAAAACACAACAGTAGACTAAAAGTAGGACACAACAGAAACACCTCATGAAGTGCCAGTCCCTGGACATTATGTGACCTCTCCTTCAAAAAGCCATAACTTTTAAGAATAGGGGACATAACAAGCTTTTCTAACACAGAAGAAGACAGAGACCTAGACAAAATACCAAAACATAAGAATTCATCCCAAAAGAAAGAACAAGGAAAGATGATGTCTAGGGATCTAATCAAAACAGATATAAGTAATATGCCTGATTCAGAATTTAAAGCAATAATCATAAGGATACTAGTTGGGTTTGAGAAAAGAAGACATCAGTGAGACCCTTACTGCAGAGATTTAAAAAAAAGCTGAAAGCCAATCAGCCAGAAATGAAAAGTGCTATAACTAAGATTTGAAACTGATTGGATGTAGTGACCACAAGGATGGAAGAATCAAAGAAATGATATATAATATAGAGGATAGATTTATAGAAGATAATGAAGCTGAGCAAAAGAGGGAAAGACAAGTCTTGGTAATGAAAGTAGACTTAGGAGATACAGTGAATCCATCAAACATAACAACATTCATATCATAGGAACCCCAGAAGGAGGAAAAGAGAGAAATAGGGGCAGAAAGTTTATTTGCGGAAAATATAGCTGAAAAGTTCCTTACTCTGGGGAAGGAAACAGACATCAAAACCCAGGAGGCACAGAGAACTCCCATCAAAATCGGGGCGCCTGGGTGGCGCAGTCGGTTAAGCGTCCGACTTCAGCCAGGTCACGATCTCGCGGTCCGTGAGTTCGAGCCCCGCGTCGGGCTCTGGGCTGATGGCTCAGAGCCTGGAGCCTGTTTCTGATTCTGTGTCTCCCTCTCTCTCTGCCCCTCCCCCGTTCATGCTCTGTCTCTCTCTGTCCCAAAAATAAATAAACGTTGAGAACTCCCATCAAAATCAACAACAGCAGGCCAACACCAATGTCGTTAAATTTGAAAAATATAGACATAAAGAAAAAATCTGAAAAGCAGAGAGAAAAAAATCTCTAACTTAAAAAGAAACCGATATGGTTAGCAGCAGATCTCTCCACAGAAACTTGGCAAGCTCGAAGGTAGTGGCATGGTATATTCAAAATGCTGAATGAGAAACATGTGCAGCCAAGAATACTCTATTAAGCAAGGCTCAGTCAGAATAGAGGAGCGATAAAGTTTACCAAACAAAAACTGAAGGAGTTCATGACCACTACACCAGCCCTGAAAGAAATATTAAAGAGGACTCTTTGAGTTAGGAAGAAAGACCAAAACTGACAAATACTAGAAAGGAGCAGAGAAAAATCTCCAGAAACAAGTAATAAATGACACTAAATACTTGTCAATAATGACTCAATATAAATGGACTAATTGCTATAATCAAAATATATAAGTTGTCATTTTATATGCTGTCTATAAGACACTCATTAGACCTAAAGACACCCACAGACTGAAAATGAGGGAATGGAGAAACATTTATCATGCAAATGGACATTAAAATAAAGGAGAAGGAAAGCCAGTTTTTACTAAATCTAATTTGTCTATCAGAGAAACTAGATTTTAAACCAAATATAACAAGAGATAAAGGATACTACCATTATAATAAAGGGGATTATCCAATAAGATTTAATAATTGTAGATATGGGGCGCCTGGGTGGCGCAGTTGGTTAAGCGTCTGACTTCAGCCAGGTCACGATCTCGCGGTCCGTGAGTTCGAGCCCTGCGTCAGGCTCTGGGCTGATGGCTCGGAGCCTGGAGCCTGTTTCCAATTCTGTGTCTCCCTCTCTCTCTGCCCCTCCCCCGTTCATGCTCTGTCTCTCTCTGTCCCAAAAATAAATAAACATTGAAAAAAAAATAATTGTAGATATTTATGCCCCCAACTTGAAATACCCAAATTTGTAAAACAATAACAAATGTAAAGGCTCTCATTGATAATAATACAATACTAATAGGGAATTTTAACACCTCACTTACATCAATGGAAAGATCATCTAAGCAGAAAATACACAAGGAAATAATGACTTTAAAGAGCACACTGGACGAGATAAACTTAACAGATATATTCAGAACATCTCATCCCAAAGCAAAAAAATACACATTCTTTTCAAGTGCACATGAAACATTATACAGAATTGATTACATATCATGTCACAAATCAGGCCTCAACAAGTACAAAAAGATTGAGATCATACCATTCATATTTTCTGATGACAATGCTATGAAACTTGAAGTCAACCACAAGAAAAAAATTGAAAGAAAACAAATACATGTATGTCAAAGACATCCTACTAAAGAATGAATGGGCCAACCAAGAAATTAAAGAAGAAATTTTAAAAAGTAAATGGAAGTCAATGAGGATGAAAACACAACGGCCCAAAACCTTCAATATATAGCAAAGGCAGCCCTAAGAGGAAAGTATATAGCAATACAGGTCTACCTCAAAAAGAAAAAAAAAAGTCTCAAAGAAACAACCTAACCTTGCATCTAAAGGAGCTAGGAAAAGAACAACAAATAAAGTTTAAAGACAGCAAGAAAAGGTAAATAAAAATTAGAGCAGAAATAAATGATATAGAAATAAATGATACATAAAAAAAAATATATATATATATACTATATCAATGAGACCAGGAGCTGGTTCTTTGAAAAAATTAAAATTAACAAACCTTTAGCCATACTTATCAAGAAGAAAAGGAACCCAAATAAATAAAATCACAAATGAGAGAAGAGAAATAACAACCAATACCAGCAAAATACAAACAGAGAGTATTATAAAAAATTATATGCCAACATTTAGACAATTGGGAAGAAATGGATAAATTCCTAGAAGCATATAAACTACCAAAAATGAAACAGGAAGAAATAGAAAATTTGAACAGACCAATAACAAGTGAAAAAACTGAATCAGTAATGAAAAAATCTCCCAACAGGGGTGCTTGGGTGGTTCAGTTGGTTAAGCATCTGACTCTTGACTTCAGCTCAGTTCATGATCTCATGGTTTGTGAGTTACAGCTCTGCATTGGGCTCTGTGCAGACAGTGCAGAATCTTCTTGGGATTCTATTTCTCCTCCCTCAGCCCCTCCTTTGTTATCTCTCTCTCTCAAAATAAATAAACTTAAGATAAAAACCTCCCAACAAACCAAAGTCCATGGCCAGATGTCTTTCCAGGGGAATTCTACCAAACATTTAAAAAAGAGTTAATACCTATTCTTTTCAAACTATTCCAAAAAATAGAAATGAAAATTTCCAAACTCATTCTTTGAAGACAGCATTGCCCTGATTCCAAAACCAAAGACTCCACTAAAAAAGAAAACTATAGACCAATATCCATGATGAACAAGGATGCAAAAATTATCAACAAAATACTAGCAAATCAAATCCAACAGTGCATTAAAAGAATCATTCACCACAATTGAGTGGGATTTATTCCTGAAATGCAAGGGTGATTCAACATTTGCAAATCTAATGTGATACACCAATAAATAAAAGAAAGGAGAAAAAGCATAAGAACCTCTTATGGAAAAGAATTTGGAAAAGTATACTATCCTTCTATGATAAAACCCTCAACAAAGTAGGGATAGAGGGAACATACCTCAACATAATAATCATATGCAAAAATCTATAGCTAATATCATCCTCAATGGTTAACAACTGAGACCTTTTCCTGTATAGTCAGGAACAAGACAGGATGTCCACTCTCACCATTGTTATTTAACATAGTCCTAGAAATCCAAGCCTCAGCAATCAGACAACCAAAGGAAAAAAAGGCATCCAAATCAGCAAGGAAAAAGCCAAACTTTCACTATTTGCAGATGACATGATATTCTATATACAGAACCTGAAAGACTCCACCAAAAACTACTAAAACTGATAAAGGGATTCAGCAAAATTGAAGAATACATAGTCAATGTACATAAATCTGTTTCATTTCCATACAGCAATAATGAAACAGCAGAAAGAGAAATTAAGGAATCCATCCCATTTACAATTGCACCAAAAACAATAAGATATCTAGAAATTAACCTAAACAAAGCAGTTAAAGACTTGTAGTCTGTAATCTGAAAACTATAAAATACTGATGAAAGAAATTGAAGACAACACAGAGAAATTCAAAGACATTCTATGCTCATGGACGGGAGAACAAATATATTTTAAAATGTCTATACTTCCCAAAGCCGTCTACAAATTTAATGCAATTGCTATCAAAATACCAGCAGCATTTTTCACAGAACTAGAAAAAACAATTCTAAAACTTGTATGGAACTACAAAAGACCCTGGAATAGCCAAAGCAATCTTGAAATAGAAAAAGCAAACCTAGAGGCATCACAATTCTGGACCTCAGGTTATATTACAAATCTGTAGTGATCAAGAGGTATGATACTGGCACAAAAGCAAACACAGATCAATGGAACAGAATAGAAAACCCAGAATGAACCCACAGCTATATTTCAATAGATCTTCAACAAAGCATTCAAGAATATCCAATGGGAAAAAGTCTCCTCAACAAATGGTGCTGGGAAAACTGGACAGCAACATACAAAAGAATGAAACTGAATCACTTTCCTACACCATATTCAAAATTAAATTCAAAAGGGATTAAAGAACTAAATGTGGAACAGGAAACCATCAAAATCCTAGAGGCATTTATTTACATTCAAGGTAATTATTGATAGATATGTATTTATTGTCATTTGTTACTTGTTTTGTGTTGTTTCTGAAGATTTTCTCTGATGCTTTTTTGTCTTTCTTTCATGGTTTGACAGTTTCTTTAGTGATATATTTGGATTTCATTCTCTTTACTCTTTACATATTATTAGTGGCTTTGATTTGTGGTTAACATTAGGTTTGTATATAACCTCTTCAGTGTATAGCAGTCTATATTGATGTGAGTTTAAATATGAACACATTCTTCACTTCTCCCCTCCCCACATTTTAGGTATGTGGTTTCAAATTTTACATTTATTTTGTGAGTTCCTTGACTGATTTTTTACAGAAAAATTCATTTTTAGTCCTTTGGTATTGCCTACTTTCAAACTGTCACTCTTCCTTCCACTTGAAGCATTCCCTTTAGTTTTTCTTACAGGATTGGTTTAGTTGTCATGAACTCCTTTAGTTTTTGCTTGTCTGAGAAAGTCTTTATCCCTCCTATTCTGAATGTTAGCCTTGTTGGATAGATCTTGTAGTGTCCTGCAGTGGTGCTTCAGTGGGTGTCTCCAATATACACTGCATGTGCTCTGCCTATTGTGTCCTGTCTGCTTTATCCTCCAGGCAAGTGATCTGAAGAGGCTCTTTTTGCCTGTTGTGGGCAGTGTTTTGTACTTGGCCTGGATGTAGTAAGTTTTAACTAGGTGTGCTCTTTTCTGCTTGTGAAATGAGACCTGTTGCCACCACCACTGGAAGCAAAGTTCTGCAAAACTCCCTTGGGAGTGTGGGCAGGGGTTTGGGCTGATCTTCTGAGGGAGGGGGCCTGCTTGTACTGGGACTGAGAAAGGTATGACTGGGAAAGGTAGTTTCACAAAAGCAGAGAGTGGGGGAGGGGAGGGCTTGCTCTAAGCATGTTAGGTAGCTAATGAAATAGTTGTGCTGTTTCCCACAGGTGGCTCTGTGTTTATGCTGAGGGGTGGGGGAGGCAAATGGTGCCCACCAGTTCCTTTGTTTCTGGAGGGCTCTCTCTGAATTCTGCCTTTCTGGGACATGAACTGAGAGCAACAAAAAACCTCCCTACTGTGTGTCTCAGCTGCTCTTGAGATTGCTGTCTCTAGGCTGTGTGTTCCCAGGCTGTTTTCCCTGCTTTCTCTCTCAGAACAATGTCCTCCAGGCCCTCTCTGAGCCAAGCTTACTGACCTTTAAGACTCCAGGCTTTAACCTCTGCTCTCTGCCAGAACTCACAAACTTTGGCCCCTTTCACTTTCCAAGCCAATTTCTATGGATAATCATCTATTCTGTGCACTTCTTTGTATGCCACTCTGTCTTTCATACTTCTCCACGACTGCAGCTTCCTCCCCACCACAGTGGCCATGATTCATTTATTTCCCAAACTGTGTCTCCACACTTCTGACCCTCTTCAATGTGGCCTCTTCTCTACTTGCAGTTGTAGAGTTTGTTTGTCAATCTTCAGGTTGATTTCTGGGGAATTTGGGATGATTAGATAGTCACCATTTGTATTCATAGGGCAAGGTGAGCCTAGGGTCTGCCTACTGCACTGCCATCTTCTACTCCTCTCTCTGTGTCTTTTCATTGGAGTTTTTAGTCCATTTACATTTAATTATTGATAAGTATGTACTTATTGCCATTATAGAAAAAATGTTTTCTCGTTGTTTTTATGGTTCTTCCCCCCATCCCCTTTTCTTCTTCTATTGCTTTCTTTTTGTGATTATAGAAATGTTATAATGTTATGTTTGGCTTTCTTTCTCTATATATTTTCTGTATCTATAATAAGTTTTGGGTATGTGGTTGCCATAAGCTTTGTATATAACATCCTAAGTAAATAGAAGTCTACATTAATCTGAAGGTCATTTGGGGTTAAACACATTCTACAAACGTTTTTAAAAGAAAAAGGAATAAAACAGGAACAGAAAAAAAAACCTTCTTTTTCTTTTCCTCTTTTCTTTCCTTTTCACTCCTCTCCACATTATATGTATAAATTGTCATACTTTACATCATTGTTATATTTTTTATGTCTAATAGTGGGCATTTCTTTTCCACTTAAATTATCCCTCTTTACATTTTATGTAATGCTGGTTTAGTGGTGGTAAAGTCTTTTATCTTTTGTTTGTCTGGGAAACCTTTTCTCTCACCTTTAAATCTGAATGATACTCTTGAGGGTTAGAATATTCTTGTAATCTTTTAAGTACTTTGAATATATCATTCCACTCCTTTCTGGCTGGCAAAGTTTCTGCTGAAAAATCAGTTGATAGCCTTATAGGCTTTTCCTTGTAGGTAACTTTATTTCTCTCTTGCTGCCTTTTGTTAATTTGTTTGTTTTTCTAATTGACTTTTTTGTTGTTGAACACTTTAAAGTAAGAATAATGCTTTGACCTTATGGTTTACCTTTTAATTCTCAAACCATCAACACCTGCCTGCCCTGGAAACAAGTACATTTCTCTAGGGGAAACAATCATAGAGAGTATTATATGATTTAGTCATGGTCAAACATAATTTCAGTGGCTAGGGAGGCATAGCAGGATATATAACACTATATTTTTACACGAGAAAATATCCTAATGTTTTTTTTGAAAATTTGACATATATTGTTATTTGCCAATATTATAGTTCTCAGTGTAAGACTTTAAAATGTATTTGAATAGCTGGTGTCACACTGTTATTATAAATTGATATTTTACACCTTTATATTTTTCCATGTTAATAAAAAGCTTGCCATTATATCTTTCTTTTCTTTTTTTCCAAGAAACTCACATATAATTTTGAACATTTGGCAGATTGATTATTTGATTAGATCATCTTCTACCCTCTCTGTCATTTTCTTTACTTTTTTTTATTATGATAAGTGTACTTTTTAATACCCATCACTTATTACACTCATACCCTCACCACCTCTGCTCTGGTAGCCATCAGTTTGTTCTCTATAATTTTTTCTTGGTTTGCCTATCTGTCCATCTCTCTCTCTTTTTTCCTTTGCTATTTTAACTCTGAAATTCCACATATGAGTAAAATCATGTGGTGTTTTTTTTCTCTGTCTAATTTCACTTAGCATTATACTTTCTAGCTCAAACTATGTTGTTGCAAATAGAAAGATTTCATTCTTTTTAATTTCTAAAAAATGTTCATTTACTTTTGAGAGAGACAGAAGAGCGAGTGGGGGAGGAACAGAGACAGAGGGAGACACAGAATCCGAAGCAGACTGCAGGCTCTGAGCTGAGCACAGAGACTGACATGGGGCTCAAACTCATGGACTGTGAGATCATGACCTGAGCCAAAGTGGGATGCTCAACCGAGCCACACAGGTGCCCCAAGATTTAATTCTTTTTAATGCTGAATAATATTTATTATATATCCATACCACTTTTTCTTTATCCATTTATCCATTGATGGAGAGTGGAGTTGTTTCAATTGTTTGGCTTTTGTAAATAATGCTGTAATACACATAGCAGTGCATGTATCCCTCTGAAGTCATGTTTCTGTATTTTTTGGATAAATACCCAGGATTTGTGATTACTGGATCTGCTGTTTTTAATTTCTTCAGGAACCTCCACATGGTTTTCCAGTGTTTGCACCTGTTTGCATTCCCACCAACAGTGCAAGAGTGTTCCTTTTTCTCCATTGTTTTGTATTTTTGATTTTGGCCATTCTGATAGGTGTAGGTGATATCTCATTCTAGTTTTGATTTGCATTTTCATGATAATGAGTTATGTTGAGCATCTTTTCATGTGTCTACTGGCAAGGTCAATGTCTTCTTTGGAGAGATAACTGTTCATATCTTCTTCCCATGTTTAATCATATTATTTCTCTTTGGGGTTTTTAGTTGTATTGGTTAATTATATATTTTGGATACTAACCCTTTATCAGATATGTCATTTGCAAATATCTTCTCACATTCAGTAGGTTGTCTTTTAGTTTTGTTCGTTGCTTCTTTTGTTGTGTAGAAGCTTTTAACTTTGATGTAGCCCCAATGGTTTATTTTGCTTTGTTTCCTTTGCCTCAGGAGACATATTTTAAAAAATGTTGCTAGGGTTGATGCAAAAAAAATTTACTACCTATCTTTTTCTAGAATTTTCATACTTTTAGGTCTCATATTTGGTTTCTAACCCACCTTGAATTTATTTTTCTGTATGGTCAAAGAAAGTGGCCCAGTTTCATTCCTTTGCATATAGCTGTCCAGTTTTCCCAGCACAATTTGTTGAAGAAGAGTTTTTCCCCCATTGTATATTCATTCCCCCATTGTTGGAGATTAATTGACCATATCGTTATGGGTTTATTTCTGGGTTTTCTATTCTGTTCCATTCATTTATGTATCTATTTTTGTGGCAGTACCATACTGTTTTGATCACTACAGCGTTGTAATATGACTTAAAGTCTGGAATTGTGGTGCTTCCAGCTTTGTTTTCTGTTTTCAAGATTGTTTTGACTTTTATGGGTCTTTTTTATTTCCACACAAATTTTAGGATAGTTTGTTCCAGTTCTGTGAAACGTGCTGTTGTATTTTGATAGGGATTGCATTGAAAATGTGATTGCATTGGGTCATATAGGCATTTTAAGAATATTTCACCCATGAGTATGGAATGCTTTTTTATTTCTTTGTGTCATCTTGGATTTCTTTTTACAGTGTTTTATGTTTTTCAGACTGCTGGTCTTTCACCTCCTTGGTAAGTTTATTCCTAGATATTTTATTGGTTTTGGTGCAGTTGCAAATATGATTGTTTTCTTAATTTCACTTTTTGCTACTTATGCACTTACTACAACAAATTTGCACATTGATTTTGTCTCCTGCGACTTCACTAAATTCATTTATCAGGATGCTATATAATAATAAATTGGACAGCCAGACAAGAAAATATAAAAATTGTAAATATTTATGCACTAAACGTTACAACTCTAAAACAGTTTACAACAAATATAAAGAAAATTATGAATAGTAATATAATAATAGTAGAAGACTTTAACACCCCACTTACATCCGTGGTCAGATCATCCAAAGAGAAAATCAACAAGGAAATAGTGGCTTTGAATGACACACTGGACCAGATGGATTTTACAGATATATTCTAAACATTCCATCCTAAAACACCAGAATACACATTCTTGTCAAGTGCACATGGAACATTCTGCAAAATAGATCACATATTAAGCAAGAAAACAAGTCTCAACCAATAAAAAACAAAAAATCAAAGTCATAGCATGCATCTTTTCCAAACACAACAGTATGGACCTAGAAATTAACCACAAGAAAAAAATCTATAAACACCACAAATACATGGAGGTTAAATAACATGCTACTAAACAATAAATGGGTCAACCCAGAAATCATGGAAGAAATAAAAATTACATGGAAACTAATGAAAATGAAAACACAACAGTCCAAAATCTTTGGACTGTAGTTACAAAATGGAAGTTTATAGAAATACAGGCCTACCTCATGAAGCAAGAAAAAGCTCAAATAAGCAACCAAACGTTCCAGCTAACGAAGCTAGAGAAAGAAAAACAAAAAAAATAAAAACTCAGTGAAATGAAGGAAGATATAAAGTTTAGAGCAGAAATAAATGATATTGAAACTAAAAATATAGTAGAACAGATTCATAATACCAGGAGCTGTTTCTTTGAGAAAATCAACAAAATTGATAACTTCTAGGCAGACTCATAAAAAGTTAAAAAAAGGAGAGACTCAAGTAAACGAAATCACTAATGAAAGAGGAAAAATAACAACCAACACCACAGAAATACAAACAGATGTAACAGAATATTATGAAAACCTACATGCCAACAAATTAGACAACTTAGAAAAATGGATAAATTCCTTAGAAACATTTAACTTAACAAAATTGAAGCAGGAAGAAGTAGAAAATTGAAACAGACCAATTGCCAGCAAAGAAATTGAATCAGTAAAGAAAAACCTTTTAACAAACAAAAAGTTCAGGACCAGATGGCTTCACAGGTGAATTCTACAAAACATTTAAAGAGGAATTAATACCTATTATTCTAAGACTATTCCTTTTCAAAAATTAACAAGGAAGGAAAACGTCCAAATTCATTCTATGAGGCCAGTATTACCCTGATATCAGAACCAGATAAAGACACCCTGAAAAAGAGAACTACAGGCCAAGACCTATGATTAACATAGATGCAAAATATTCAACAAAATACTAGCAAACTGAGTTCAACAGTGCATTTAAAAAATCATTCACCATGATCAAGTGGGTTTTATTCCTAAAATGCAAGGTTGTTCAATATTAGCAAAACAATGTGATCTGTCCCATAATATAAGAAAGGATAAAAACCATACGATTCTTTTAATAGATTCAGAAAAAAAAACATTTGAAAAAGTACATTGATTCATGATAAAAACCCTCTGCAAAGTAGGTTTAAAGGGAACATACCTCAACAAAATAAAGATCGTGTATAAAAAACCCATAGCCTACATCATACTCAATTGTGAAAAACTGAGATCTTTTCTCTTAAGGTCTGGAACAAGACAAGATATCCACACCCGTCACTTTATTTCTTTCCTGTTGCTTTTAAGACTCTGTATTTATCCTTAATCTTTGACGTTTTAATTATTATGTGCCATGGTGTGGACCTCCTTGGGTTCATCTTGTTTGGAACTCAGTGCTTCTTTTACTTGGATGCCAATATTCCTCCCTATTTTATAAAAGGTTTCAGTTATTATTTCTTCAAATAAGTTTTCTACAACTTTCTTGTTTCTTCTGGGGCCCCTATAATTCAAATGTTTGTTCACATGATGTTGTCCAAGAGGTCTCTTAACCATCCTCATTTTTAATATTTTATTTTTATTTATTTGAAAGAGAGAGAGAGAGAGAGAGAAAGAGATAGAGAGAGAGAGCACATGCCAAAGTTGGGGAGGGGTAGATGGAGAGATAGAAAGAATCTTAAGCAGGCTCTGTATCAGTGCACAGCCTGTCACAGGGCTTGATCCCACAACTCTGAGATCATAACCTAAGCTGATCAAGAGTCAGGCACTCAACTGACTGAGCCACCCAGACACCCCAATTATTCTCATTTTTAAAGTTCTTTTTTATTTTTGCTGTTCACCATGTGTATTTTCCATTACCCTGTTTTTTAGAATGCTGATAAGTTTTTCTGCATCCTTTAATCTATTATTGATTCCCGCTAGTGTGTTTTTTATTCTAGTTATTGTACTCTTTAATTTTGATTGGTTCTTTTTACTATTTTCTATCTCTTTATTGACAGACTCAAAAAGATAGATCTATCTAACAGCTTATCTCTGTTTCATTTAGTTCTTTTCCTGAGATTTTTTTCATGTTCTTTCTTTTGGAGCATATTTCTATGTCTCCCCTTTTGTTTGACTTCCTGTGTTTGCTTCTAAGGATTCAGGAATTGATATGTTCTCTTAAACTTGAAAGAATGGTCTTGTGTTTGGTGTCCACTATGTAGAGTGCATGTGCTTGGTGACTTTTGCTGTCTGGCTGGAGCTGTGACTGTATATGATACTTACTCTTAAACTTTGGCTTTATACAGAAAGAAGAAAATAATAGTAGTAATAATAATGATAATAATAAATGAAAAAAGAATAAAATAAAAATAAGAGAATAAAAAGGTTTCAAAAAATAAGAAAACAGCCAACTAATCTTTGACAAAGTAGGAAAGAATATTCAGTGGAATAAAGACAGTCTCTTTAGCAAATGGTGGTGGGAAAACTGGACAGCGACATGCAGAAAAATGAACCTGGACCACTTTCTTACACCATACACAAAAATAAACTCAAAATGGATGAAAGACCTAAATGTAAGACAGGAAGCCATCAAAATCCTTGAGGAGAAAGCAGGCAAAAATCTCTTTGACCTTGGCCACAGCAACTTCCTACTCAACACGTCTCCAGAGGCAAGGGAAACAAAAGCAAAAATGAACTATTGGGACCCCATCAAAATAAAAATCTTCTGCACAGTGAAGGAAACAATCAGCAAAACTAAAAGACAACCAACGGAATGGGAGAAGATATTTGTAAATGACATATCAGATAAAGGGTTAGTATCCAAAATCTATGAAGAACTTATAAAACTCAACACCCAAAAAACCAAAGAATCCAGTGAAGAAATGGGCAAAAGACATGAATAGACACTTCTCCAAAAAAGACATCCAGATGGCCAACTGAAACGTGAAGAAATGCTCACCATCACTCATCATCAGGGAAATACAAATCAAAACCACAATGGAATACCACCTCACACCTATCAGAATGGCTAACATTAACAACTCAGGCAACAGCAGATGTTGGCAAGGATGCAGAGAAAGAGTATCTCTTTTGCACTGCTGGTGTGAATGCAAGCTGGTGCAGCCACTCTGGAAAACAGTATGGAGGTTCCTTAAAAAACTAAAAATAGAACTACTCTATGACCCAGCAATTGCACTACTGGGTATTTATCCAAGGGATACAGGTATGCTGTTTCAAAGGGGCACATGCACCCCAATGTTTATAGCAGCACTATCAACAATAGCCAAAGTATGGAGAGAGCCCAAATGTCCATCTATGGATGAATGGGTAAAGAAGATGTGGTGTATATATACAATGGAGTATTACTCGGCAATCAAAAAGAAAGAAATCTTGCCATTTGCAACTACATGGATGGAACTAGAGGGTATTAAGCTAAGCGAAATTAGTGAGTCAGAGAAAGACAAATATCATATGACCACTCATATGAGGACTTTAAGACACATAACAGATGAACACAAGGGAAGGGAAGTGAAAATAATATAAAAACAGGGAGGGGGACAAAACATAAGAGACTCTTAAATATGGTGAACAAACAGAGGGTTACTGAAGAGGTTGTGGGAGGGAGGATGAGCTAAATGGGTAAGGGGCATTAAGGAATCTACCCCTGAAATAATTGTTGCACTGTATGCTAACTAACTTGGATGTAAATGAAAACAAAATTTCATGCCATGTAAATTATATCTCAATAAAAACTTAATGGACTTGAAAAAAATAAGAAAACAGGAAAGAAAAAAAAAGAAAAGAACAAAACCAAAAAGAACACAAATTAAATAAAACAAGACAAAGTTTAAAAATAATAGATGAAATAATGTAAAGAATTTTTTAATTTAATTAAAAAACAAACAAAAATATGAAAATACCATGGCTTATATTCTGTGTCCCAGCACCACTGATTTTATATAGATAGATAGATTAGATAGATAGATAGATGTATAGACAGATAGATGATAGTGGCAACTGTGTAATGGTAATGTAAATGGTGTTAAATGTATAAAGGAAACATAGTATCTAGGATTCAATTCATATGAAATTAAAGATGGGTGATGCCATATCTGTTTTGTGCAGTGATTCATCATATAGTAAGATTCTTTTTTAAAAATGTTTTTATTTATTTTTGAGACAGAGAGAGTACTAGTGGGGGAGGGGCAGAGAGAAAGGGAGACACTGAATCTGAGGCAGGCTCCTGGCTCTGAGCTGTCAGCACAGAGCAAGGTGGGGCTCAAACTCGTGAGCCGTGAGATCCTGACCTGAGTGGGAATCTGATGCTTAACCAACTGAGTCAACCAGGCACCTCTAGCAAGATTGTTATATTAGGTTCATACACAACACTACATGTATAGGCTAAAAACTAGAAAGAAATTACTAAGCTATTGGTAGATTTGCAAATATCCAGATATTTAATGTTATGTAGACAACTTATCTGAATAACTTCTATAAACTCTTGTAATGTAAACAAATTAGAAACATGAGGTGCTATGTTACTGAAGAGTTATTTGTCTCCCAACTACAAAACAAACCAATAGCACAAAAATAATAGATTTTCTTATAGATACCCAGGCAGTGAAATATATTACACAAAAACAGGTTCTTTTTACATCTTTCTATAATATGTCTTCCCAAAACATGGGCTGATCCCCACTGAGACGTAACAAATTATAGAGACTTCACAAGATCATTTATCCAGTTCCCTATCTTAAGCCAAAACACTGTTAGTGGAATTTTTAGATTAAAATTTTGACCATTAAAAAAATCAACCCTGGGGCGCCTGGGTGGCGCAGTTGGTTAAGCGTCCGACTTCAGCCAGGTCACGATCTCGCGGTCCGTGAGTTCGAGCCCCGCGTCAGGCTCTGGGCTGATGGCTCGGAGCCTGGAGCCTGTTTCTGATTCTGTGTCTCCCTCTCTCTCTGCCCCTCCCCCGTTCATGCTCTGTCTCTCTCTGTCCCAAAAAAAAAAAAAAAAAATCAACCCAAATTTGTAACATTTAGGAAAATGAATCCTATTTGATTACATCTCCAAGGGCAAACATTTTTATAATAAAAAATTTTAAGCATAGAATAATTTCATAGGCATAGCAAAACAGCAATAAAATATGAGTGCTCTTTGTAAAGCTCAAAGAATGTAAAACCAAAACCTAAACCTAAAACAACAACTAAACAATCTTACTGCCTGTTTAAACAAATCCGTAAATGTACATGCAGTGCAAACTCTGCTTACCGCAAACTAAAAAAGCAAAGACACAAAAAATTGAGACCACATTATTCGCATATAACATAGTCTTCACTTCTTAAAAATGATGCTATATTCTAAAATCAACAACACAAGAAACAAGTGTTGGTAAGGATGTGGGGAAAGGAGAGTCCTTGTACACTATTAGTGGGAATGCAAACTGGTGCAGCCACTCTGGAAAACAGTATGGTAGTTCCTCAAAATGTTAAAAATAGAACTATCTTTCAATCCAGCAATTGCACTAGTAGGTATTTACCCAAGAATTAAAAAATAGTAACTCAAAGGGCTACATGCACCCCAATGTTTATAGCAGCATTATCTACAAGAGCCAAACTATGGAGACAGCCCATATGATGAATGGATAAACAATGGAATATAGAATGGAATATTACTTAGCTATAAATGGGATGAAATCTTGCCATTTGCAATGTTGCAGATGGAGCTAGAGAGTATAATGCTAACTGAAAGAAATCAAAGAAACACAGATACCATATGAGTTCATTCTTATGTGGAATTTAATAAACAAAACAAATGAGCATATGGAAAATATAGAGAGAAAGGAAAACCAAGAAACAGGCTCTTAACAATAGAGAACAAACTGATGGCTCCCAGAAGGAAGTTGGCTGCAGGGATGGGTGAAATAGGTGATGGGAATTAAGGAGTGCACTTGTTGTGATGAGTACCAGGTGTTGTATGGAAGTATTGAATCACTATATTGTATAACTGAAACTAATATTACACTGTATGTTAACTAACTGGAATTTAAATAAAAACTTAAAAAAATGATGCCATATTTCTAATGGAGAAAAACATTAAAATTCCAAACAATTTTCTTTCTCTGTCTTATTTAAAATAATTGAGATGTTTAATCTTAGAGGCTAAATAAGCACCCAGCAAGTATAGATGATGTTGAGAAGAAAAAAAATAGATTTGGGAATAGAGTACATTCCCACTTTCTAGGAAATCCTCTTAGCTGTGCTATCCTACTTGAGTTTATTCTAGAAATTTGAGGTTTTGATTATTTGTATTCACCAGTTACTTTTCAAAAAAAAAAACAAACAAACAAACAAAGGACGGAAAAATAGCAATGCTGTAACATGTTCAGCCACATCATATATGCCTACAATGTCCTGGTATAGGATTCAATCCAGGGAATGCCACCTGTCACTTAAATCCAGACCACTGGACATTACAATTTGAGCTGCCAGGAGCACCTGAGTGGCTCAATCAGTTAAGCATTCAACTCTTGATATCATTTCAGGTCATGATCTCACAGTCATGAAATTGAGCCCTGCATGGAGCCTGCTTGGGATTCTCTCCCTTTCCCTCTGTCCCTCCCCTGCTTATGCTCTCTCTCTCTCTCTTTCTCTCCCTCACAATAAACAAACAAACAAAAACAAAACAAACAAAAAAAAGAGAAGTTGATATTCCAAAGCATTAAAGAGACAGAGGTTACAAACTGGTTGTCAAATAATTCTATAGTCTTCACATTTTCAAATAACATCTAAGCATATGCCCTTCAGAGCATCTTAAAGAAAATATAAGTAGGAAGCCAAACATCAATAAAGATTGTTTCCTGATTGACTCTTCTAAAATAACACAAAAGTATTAGATCAAAAGGAATAGCTCTCCTATAAAACTTCAGGCTTCAGGAAATTCACAAACACAGAAATATAAGATAAAAAACATGAACATAAGGGAAAGGAAGCAAAAATCATATAAAAATAGGGAGGGGGACAAAACATCAAAGACTCTTAAATATGGAGAACAAGCAGAGAGTTACTGGAGGGGTTGTGGGAGGGGGGATGGACTAAATGGGTAAGGGGCATTAAGGCATCTACTCCTGAAATTATTGTTGCAGTATATGCTAACTTGGATGTAAATTAAAAAATAAAATAAAGTAAATCACACAAAAAAGTAATAAAATAGCATGTGCATGTCCAAAAAGAAGAAGAAGAGGAAGAAGAAGGAGGAGGAGAAGAAGAAGAAGAAGAAGAAGAAAGAAGAAGAAGAAGAAACAGAAGAAGTGGCAGAAGAAGAAGAAGAAGAAGAAGAAGAAGAAGAAATGTAAGAACTCTGGGGTGACTAACAAGCAACATAATGCATTGTTCCTTCATTTTCATTGGTAAATTCCTGTGCAGAGAAGTGGCCTTGGGATCTAGATTCTGAATTCATGTTCTGGTGCACTTCTTAGAGCTATGACTTTTGAAAGGTAAAGTTCTGAACGTTAGGGAAAGTTCTTACATGTTGCCATAGTATAAACTAGGCCAGAACAATTCTGAGTTTGCTTTTCACTAAGATGTCAGTACAGTTTCAGAAATACCATCAATTTGAATAAACATAATGTGAAACTTATTTCTTGTTATTACTTTTAATTATTAGCTTTGAAAGTTTACTTTTGAGGTGCAACATAACATTTCAAAATACTACTATGTTATACTTTAGAAGGAAGGAACATCAAGAAGCTGCAAATAATCCCTAAACTCAACACATATATAGCACTCTTCATTTTACAAAGTCCTTTAAAAATGACCCCATTTGACTTCAAAACACCCCTATGAAGGGGGTAGGATAGGTACTGTTATCTCGTTTTTACAGATTGAGAAACTGAGAGTCTCATACTGTTTAGGTAAGTTGTCAGCCCCTAGTTCATAATGTAAGTAGAAAAATAAGAACTTGAAATTTACCCCCTTAGCAGCATGGAATATCAATGATCATTTTATCTCACTTTCCTTATTAAATAATAATAGGAATAGCAATAGTAGTAGTAGTAGTAATAGTAGTAGTAGTATAACAATAATAATAACAATTTTAAAAATAATAAAGCCTTTATACTTGACCTCTGTTAGCTTTTCTTTTGGTTCTCCTAAGCCACAACTAATTTTAGACTTTATTTAGTGCAGGAAAATTATAATTTCCCTTCAATTCTCATTAAAATATTGCACAGAAAAGCTATTATCAACAGAATTTTTATTGAGGATTTGTGATGTGGTCAGTAATGGGATAATAAATGTTTAAGATAACAAGCTGAAATTTTCCATTTTACTTATGTGACAGTAAATATTCATATATATAAAAGTATGTATAATGTTTGATACATTTATATGCATCAAGATATGTAGGTGAAACACACAGGCAACTGGATCTTTCACTTTTTCTAGATATTTTGGCATTTTACAGAAAGATTAAAGATTTAGAAGAAAGAACTAGAGAGATCCAAGATCAAAGGAAAAAAATAAAACTACTATTTTGAATCCTCTGTTCTTCACTGTGGATATTGTTCTAATGAGAAGAACTCTGGGCTTCCAGGCAAGAGAGACAGATGGTAGTACCAGGTCCACCCCAATAAATGTCTTTAGGAAATTCATTTAGTTTCTCAACCTCTGAAGTTGGTAAATGTAAGTATGGACTCTTATCTGGAGGACAAGTATGCTCAACAATCTTAAAAAAAAGGCACTAAAATGAAGAAAGTTGTTAAGGGTGAGAAATCAGTTGGGATAGGGAGGGATTTTGAAAGTAAAAAAGAGTGAAAACAATTGCACTTAAAACAATGCAACAGAAAAGGTACTTCACTTTCCTTCCATGGGAGATCCCAGGGTCTTGCCTCTTTGTGACCAGCTCCAAGCTTAGCTTCTCTGGATGATAGGGATTTTTATTGTTGTTACGTCCAGATATGTCTTCAAGGTCTGGTGACTAGTGACTAAAAATAAATTTGATTATCTTCACTCATCCTGCTTCCTCCTCAACAGACACACACACATACACACACACACACACACACACACACACACACACACACTAATATACCTAATCTATGCAAGAAAAAAAAAACCTTCAGTGACAATTTACATTTGGAAAAGAATAATAGGAAATGTGGAGTTATCCTGTGTTTGACTTCATATAAACTGCTTGACGGGAATAGCAAGGACTCCCTGCTATGCTGATAGAGACAGCTTCTTGGTCAGCTAATCTGACTACTTTCTGTTCTGCTTTCTTGTCTTTATTGAGATATAACACAAACCATACCATTCACACACTTAAAATGCAAATTTAAAATTTTTTTTTCAACGTTTTTTATTTATTTTTGGGACAGAGAGAGACAGAGCATGAACGGGGGAGGGGCAGAGAGAGAGGGAGACACAGAATCGGAAACAGGCTCCAGGCTCCAAGCCATCAGCCCAGAGCCTGACGCGGGGCTCGAACTCACGGACCGCGAGATCGTGACCTGGCTGAAGTCGGACGCTTAACCGACTGCGCCACCCAGGCGCCCCAAAATGCAAATTTTAATGGTATTTTGTATATTCACAGATCTTGCAACCATCACTACAGTCAATTTTAGAATATATTTATTGACTCAAAAAGAAACTCTGTACTCTTTAGCTGTCACCTCTCTTTGCCCTGCCCTCTCTAATCCAAATGTCTTTTGGTGTCTTTCTCTTATTTGGTGTTCTTAGACACATCTAAGTTAGTACTTGTAAATGATTCTTTCTGGGGGTTAGCAATAGTTTAACACTTCACTTGTTATTAATGTCAGTGGCAGGGACTTAAAGATTCTTAGGTTCTGAACAATAGAGTAAGTTGTTGGCAATAAAATCCCCTTCCTAGCCTTTAGCTCTGTTTGTATTTGAAAGCAGTTACAAATTTAGAAACCTTTTTGAAACCAGTTCTATTTCAATTTTTAATTAAAAATTAAATTGTTGGTGGAGCCAACATGGTGGAGAAATAGGAGGATCCGAAGCTCCTTTGTCTCTCAAGCAAAGCAGCGTTGGGGCCAAAGGACTTTGAACTCCAAGAGTCGAGGAGGCAAAGACACAGAGTACTTCCAGGGACCCATAAGGACAACCTGACAGGCCAAAAGTGTGTGATTGCAAACTGGGAGAGATAAAATGAAAGAGAGGAGGAAGCCCCTTCTGCAAAGAGACAAAGGGAAGAGAAAGAGAGGCTCGGGAAGCATAGGACTGTATCTGGACAAAAGAAAAAATATTTGCCAACAAACTGGACAACCTGCAAGAAATGGACAAATTCCTAGACACCCACTTACTACCAAAACTCAAACAGGAAGAAACAGAAAATTTGAACAGACCCATAACTAGTGAAGAAATTGAATCAGTTATCAAAAATCCCCCAACAAATAAAAGTCCTGGACCAGATGGCTTCCCAGGGGAATCCTACTAGACATTTAAAGCAGAATTAATACCTATCTTTCTCAAGCTGTTCCAAAAAATAGAAATGGAAGGAAAGCTTCTAGACTCATTTTATGAAGCCAGCATTACCTTGATTCCCACACCAGACAGAAACCCCACAAAAAGGGAATTACAGGCCAATATCCCTGATTAACATGGATGAAACAATTCTCAACAAGATACTGCAATTTGAATTCAACAGAATATAAAAAGAATTATTCACCATAATCAAGTGGGATTCACTCCTGGGCTGCAGGGCTGGCTCAATATTTGTATATCAATCAATGTGATACATCACATTTATAAAAGAAAAGATCAGAACCATATGATCCTGTCAATAGGTGTAGAAAAACATTTGACAAAATACAGCATACTTTCTTAATAAAAACGCTCAAGAAAGTCAGGATAGAAGAAACATACCTAAACATCATAAAAGCCATATATGAAAAGCTGAGAGCTAATATTATCCTCAATGGGGAAAAACTGAGAACTGTCCCCTTGAAATCAGGAACATGACGAGGATGTCTACTCTCACCACTGTTGTTTACCATAGTGTTGGAAGTCCTAGCATCAGCAATCAGACAACAAAATGAAATAAAAGCATCAAAATTGGCAAAGAAGATGTCAAACTTTCACATTTAGCAGATGACATGATACTCTATATGGAAAACCTGAAAGACTCCACCAAAAGACTGCTATAACTGATACATGAATTCAGCAAATTCAGGGTACAAAATCAATGTAGAAAAATTGGCTGCATTTTTATACACCCATAATGAAGTAACAGAAAGAGAAATAAACTGGTCCCATTTACAATTACACCAAAAACCATAAAATACCTAGGAATAAACCTAACCAAAGATATAAAAGATATGTATGCTGAAAACTATAGAAAGCTTATGAGGGAAATTGAAGAAGACACAAAAAAATGGAAAAACATTCCATACTCATGGATTGGAAGAATAAATGTTGTTAAAATGTCAATACTACCCAAAGCAATCTACACATTCAATGAAATCCCTATCAAAATTGCACCAGCATTCTTCTCAAAGCTAGAACAAACAATCCTAAAATTTGTATGGAACCACAAAAGACCCCGAATAGCCAAAGTAATATTGAAGAAGACAACCAAAGTGGGAGGCATCACAATCCCAGATTTTAGCCTCTACTACAAAGTTGTAATCATCAAGACAGTATGGTATTGACACAAAAACAGACACATAGACAATGGAATAGAATAAAGAACCCAGAATTGGGCCCACAAATGTATGGCTAATTAATCTTTGACAAAGGAGGAAAGAGCATCCAATGGAAAAAAGACAGTCTCTTTAGCAAATGGTGCTGGGAGAACTGGTCAGCAACATGCAGAAGAATGAAACTAGACCACTTTCTTACACCATACACAAAAATAAACTCAAAATGGATGAAGGACCTAAATGTGAGGCAGGAAACCATCAAAATCCTAGAGGAAGAAATAGCAACAACCTCTTTGACCTCAGCCGCAGCAATTTCTTGCTAGACACATCTCCAAAGCCAAGGGAATTAAAAGCAAAAATGAACTTTTGGGACCTCACAAAGATAAAAAACTTCTGCAAAGGAAACAACAAAACTAAGAGGCAACCAGCAGAATGGGAAAATATATTTGCAAATGACATGTCAGATAAAGGGTTAGTATCCAAAATTTATAAAGAACTTACCAAACTCAACACCTGAAAAAATGAATAATCCAGTGAGGAAATGGGCAGACGACATGAATAGACACTTTTCCAAGAAGACATCCAGATGGCCAACAGACACATGAAATGCTCAGCATCACTCATCATCAGGGAATTACCAATCAAAACCACACTGAGATACCACCTCACACGGGTCAGAATGGTTAAATTAACAAATAAGGAAACAAATGCTGGTGAGGATGTGGAGAAATGAGAACCCTCTTGCACTTTTGGTGGGAATGCAAACTGGTGCAGCTGCTCTGGAAAATAGTGTGGAGGTACCTCAAAAAATTAAAAATAGAGCTACCCTACAGCCCAACAATAACACTATTAGGAATTTATCCAAAGGATACAGGAGTGCTGATGCATAGGGGCACATGTACTCCAGTGTTTATAGCAGCACTTTCAATAATAGCCAAGTTATGGAAAGAGCTTAAATGTCCATCAACTGATGAATGGATAAGGAAAATGTGGTTTGTATACACAACAGAATACTACTTGGCAGTGAGAAAGAATGAAATCATGCCATTGCAGCAACGTGGATGGAACTAGAAGGTATTATGCTAAGTGAAATAAGTCAGTCAGAGAAAGACAGATATCATATGTTTTCACTCATTTGTGGAACTTGAGAAACTTAACAGAAGACCATGGAGGAGAGGAAGGGGAAAAAATAGTTACAAAAAGAGGGAGGGAGGCAAACCATAAGAGACTCTTAAATACAAAGGGTATTTTATGTATTTCTTTCTAGCCTTTGTTGCTTTTGGTCTTTCTTCCACATTTATTTATTTATTTATTTATTTAAAAAAATTTTTTTTTTCAACGTTTATTTATTTTTGGGACAGAGAGAGACAGAGCATGAACGGGGGAGGGGCAGAGAGAGAGGGAGACACAGAATCAGAAACAGGCTCCAGGCTCTGAGCCATCAGCCCAGAGCCTGACGCGGGGCTCGAATTCACGGACCGCGAGGTCGTGACCTGGCTGAAGTCGGACGCTTAACCGCCTGCGCCACCCAGGCGCCCCTCTTCCACATTTAAAGGGTCCTCTTTAATACTTCTTGCAGGGATGGTTTAGTGGTCACTAACTCCTTTAGTTTTGTCTGTCTGGGAAACTTTATCTCTCTTCTATTCTGAATGACGGCCTTGCGGATAGAGTATTCTTGGCTACATATTTTTCCCCTACAGCATGTTGAATACATCATACCACTCCCTTCTGGTCTGCCAGGTTTCTGTGGAGAGATATACTGCTAAACTGATTTGTCTTCCCTTGTAGGTTAGGGATTTCTTTTCCCTAAAAGAAATGGCTTCAGGATTTTTTCCTTATCTCTATATTTTGTAAATTGTACTATGATATACCTTAGTTTGGTCAGCTTTTGTTGAATTTGATGGGAGTTCTCTGTGCTTCCTGGATTTGGATGTCTGCTTCTTTCCCCAGATAAGAGAAGTTTTCAGCTATAATTTTGTCAAATAAACCCTTTTCTACTTTTTCCCTCTCTTCTTCCTGGATTCCTACAATAGGAATGTTATTGGGCTTTATGGAGTGGCTGAGTTTCCTTAGTTTACATTTTAATCCAATACTTTTCTTCCCTCTTTTCAGCTTCATTATTTTCCATAATTTTATCTTATATATCATTGATTCCTTCTCTGTTTTTTCCATCTTCATTATCATTGCATCCAGTCAGTTTTGCTTCTTGGTTATAGCATTTAAAATTTCAGCTTGACTTGTTTTTAGTCCTTTTATCTATGCAGAAAGTGATTCTCTACTGTCTTCTTTGCCTTTCTCAATATAGCTCGTGTCCTTATTGTTGTTTTAAATTCTGGTTCAGACATACTACTTCTGTTCTGATTAGATCCCTGGTCATGGCATCTTCCAGTTCTTTTTTTTTTTTTTTTTTTTTGATAAATTACTCTGTCTTGATATTTTGCCTAGACCTGTGGTAGGTAAATCTGTTGTGTTTCCTGCTTTAGAGAATAATGGCTATGATCCAATACTGTCTTGAACATGGTGCTTTAAGAAGTGTTTCAAAGTGTGCACTCTGCTGTTGTGTTTTGGCTACTCCTTCCCTCAGGTCAGTCCCCTGCAGTTTCTCCTTGCCTGCAGTGGGAAGTGTTTGGACTTTGTTCACCATGTGGCAAGTTTTAACTATGTAAGTTTTGGTCTGCTTGTTAAAAGAGGCTATATGCCATTTCCCCTAGAGCTGAAGCTTTGCAGCACTCTATGATCAGTAGACTTGGTGGATGTGAGGGGTTTGTGCTGGTGTTCTAGGGGAGGGGCCTACTGTGCTTGTTTCAGGCAGACTTGTCTAAGAAAGATGTGCCCCCTCTTTGGGGATGCTGTGCTGCTCACTAAGGTCAGTTAGTGCTGGTGCGTGGGAAGAAAATGGCATGGACCCACTTGCTCCCCCCTGGAGTAGAGAGGTCACACCTGTCATTTTTCAGGAAGCCATCACAGAAGAGCAAACAATCTCCACTTTTTTGTTCCCAGCTTCCATCGGATCCCTGGCTTCACCCTATCAGTGTCCAAGTTGTTTGCCTTCCAGGCAGCACAGTTCTCCTGTGTTTTATCTCAGGCGTGTGGCTGGGTTTCAAAACTCTAAATTTTAGAGACCCGACATAATGTAGACCTGCAATGATCCTCTGGTCTTGCCACGCTGTGTTTCACTCCAGTTTGTCCCAGAAAAGCAGTTGAATGACCATGTAGTGATTTGGAGTTTATGGTAAAGCACAGCAAAAAGCTGCACCAAGGTTTGCTGTCATATGCTAATGAACAGGGTAGCATGTTGGCACCTGCCAACTTTTTGTCCCCGGAGAGGCCAGTGACACTTCTTCCAAATGCACTCTAAGAAGGGAAACTGTAAGAAACAGACTTTTAACTATGGGAAACAAACTGAGGGTTACTGGAGGGGGAGGTAGGTGGGTTAAATAGGCGGTGGGTATTAAGATGGACATTTGTTGTGATGAGCACTTGGGGTTGTATGTTAATGATGAATCACAAAATTCAACACCTGAAACTAAAAAGAAAATTAAAAAAAGGCAATAAAAGCAAATAAACAAGTGAGACTACATCAAAATAAAACCATCTGCACAGCCAAAAAGACATTTCAAAATGAAAAAGCAGTCTATAGAACGGAAAAAAGTATTTATAAATCACATGTTTATTATGGCATTAATAAACAAAATATATAGAGAACTCATACAATTATAAAAAAGCAAGCAATCCAATTAAAAATGAGCAGGGGACCTGAATAAACAGTTTTTCAAAGAAGGTATAAAGATGACCAACAGGTGCATGAAAATATGTTCACCATCTCTAATCATCAGGTAAATGTAAATCAAAACCACAATGAGCTATCATCTCACATCTGTTAATATAGTTATTATCAAAAAGACAAGAGATAACAAATGTTGGTGAGCACGTGGAGAAAAGGGAACCTCTGTGCCTTGATACAGCCATTATGGTAAACAGGGTGAAAGTTCCTAGAAAAATTAAAAATATTTACCGTATATGATCCAGCAATTTTACTTATGTGTATTTATTTAAAGGAAACAAAAGCATTAACTCAAAAAGGTGTATACACTCATGTTCATTGCAGCATTATTTACAATAGTCAAGACATAAAATCAACTTAAGTGTCCACTGATGAATAATTAACAAAATATATATATATATAAATTCATATACACACAGAATATTATTCAGCTATACAGTGAAAGAAATCTTGTCATTTGCAACAAAATGAATGAAACTTGAGGGCATCATGCTAAGTGAAATAAATCAAACAGAAATGCAAATATTGCATGATTTTATATAAACCAAAAAATTAAATTCATAAATACAAAGAACAGAAGGCGGCCAACTTCCAATTATGAAAAATAAATAAGTCCTGGGGATATAATGTACAATGTGGTGACTATACTTAATAATACTGTATTGTCTATTTGGAAGTTGTTAAGAGAATAAATTTTAAAATTCTTACCATGAGAAAAAAAAATTAGTAACTATGTGTGGTTATGGATGTTAACTAGACTTATTGTGGTGACCATCTCATAATACATACAAATATCGAATCCTTATGTTGTATACTTCACACTAATATAATACTATAAGTCAATTATATCTCAATTAAAAATATAAAGAAAGGGCTAAAAATGATCTTATACAAACAGAATTAAAGGAGGAAAGTCAGCTGGGGTGCCTGGGTGACTCAGTTGGTTAAACACCTAACTCTTGATTTCAGGTCAGGTCATGATCTCATGGTTTGTGAGATCTCATGGTTGTGAGATCTCTCTCTCCCTCTCTCTCTGCTTCTCTCTCTTTCTCTCTCTCTCTCTCTTTCTCAAAATAAACATTTTTTTAGAAAAAAGAAGAAAAAATAAGGATTGTGACAAGATGAATAGGAATGCTGAGGAAGAGGTCGAGGTTGTGAAGATAGTTTTAAAAGAATAAAGAGAAAATAGGAATGAGACAAGAAAATGCTGAGGAAGGAAAAAAGACATAAATGAATTCTTGAAATTGAATTGATGATACAGAGAGAGAGAGAGAGAGAGAGAGAAATGGAACCAGAGGGAATAAAAATCAAGTGTGAGGTGGGGTGGGAGTAGGGGGCTCTGGGGAATTACAAGGCTGAAAATACCAAGTGTATTAGCAAACAGAGAAAAATGTTGAAGAAAAAAGATTTGGAAAAATTGGGTCTTAGATATACAAAACTTATAAGCTTATTTAAAAATTAAAAATACCATGTCTTATAAGGGGAATAAAGGAGACTTTCTGCTGAAAATAAAATAAAAAATATAAGAAAGAATATAAGCTTATTTAAAAATTAAAAATACCATGTCTTATAAGAGGAATAAAGGAGACTTTCTGCTGAAAATAAAAATAAAAAATAAAAATTAGCAAAGCATTGGGCTTTTGAGTTGTAGTTCTGATATGAATAAGTTTGGTGGCAACAGGCAGGACACTGCTTGATGGCTTGGTTTTCTCATTCAAAAAATAAGACAGGATATCAATCTCTTATAATCCTTTCAACACCAAAATTCAAAGAAGTAAACAGAATAAAGTAAAAATTTAAGAATATACATATGACTTTAGTGTTTGGAGTTCACTGAGCTTATTTTTTTAGTTGATATTTAGATGATGTTTGAAAAGCATCTCAAGAAAATGCTCACAGATGCCATTTGCCGACTATATAGTGTGGTGGTATATGCAGACACACTGGTAGAGTTGAACATATGATTTAATATTTCTGGCACTGTTCTGTCATTATACTGTGTATATTCCTATATCTAGAGGGTCATTTTCTATAACTGGCTATCAGTTTCTATAGTTGGTCAAGATAAACTTTGGGTCATTTCTAAGTTCAGAATTAGGGATGAGGAGTGTAACATATAGAAGTGCATGGTTTCTTATGTGGAGATAAAGCAATTGCAAGTTGGGAGTAAGTAAAGGATTGATAAAGAGCCAAGAAGAACAAGGAGGACAGCCAAGTTGAAGGAGTAATGGTGCTCCTAGATGCATTTTTGTAAGTCTTCCAAGAATTTGACTAGATCTCAAAATAATACACTTTTTTTAAAATTAAAAAATATCCCTTGGTAAATCCTAGGAATTTTTAATATATTTTTTATATTCCTAGGAATATTTTTAATTTAAAAAAAGTATATTAACTTTTTAAAAATTAAAAAATATCCCTTGTGTAAATTCCTAGGAATTTGTAATATTTTTTTATATTCCTAGGAATATTTTTTTAATTTAAAAAAGTATATTATTTTGAGATCTAGTCAAATTCTTGGAAGACTTGGGGCGCCTGGGTGGCGCAGTCGGTTAAGCGTCCGACTTCAGCCAGGTCACGATCTCGCGGTCCGGGAGTTCGAGCCCCGCGTCAGGCTCTGGGCTGATGGCTCAGAGCCTGGAGCCTGCTTCTGATTCTGTGTCTCCCTCTCTCTCTGCCCCTCCCCCGTTCATGCTCTGTCTCTCTCTGTCCCAAAAATAAATAAACGTTGAAAAAAAAAATTAAAAAAAAAAAATTCTTGGAAGACTTACAAAAATGCATCCAGGAGCACCATTACTCCTTCAACTTGGCCATCCTCCTTGTTCTTCTTGGCTCTTTTTCAATCCTTTACCTACTCCCAACTTGCAATTGCTTTATCTCCACTAAAGGGATACAGGAGTGCTGATGCATAGGGGCACTTGTACCCCAATGTTTATAGCAGCACTTTCAACAATAGCCAAGTTATGGAAAGAGCCTAAATGTCCATCAGCTGATGAATGGATAAAGAAATTGTGGTTTATATACACAATGGAATACTATTTGGCAGTGAGAAAGAATGAAATCATGCTATTGCAGCAACGTGGATGGAACTGGAAGGTATTATGCTAAGTGAAATAAGTCATACAGAGAAAGATACCATATGTTTTCACTCATTTGTGGAACTTGAGAAACTTAACAGAAGACCATGGGGGAGGGGAAGGGAAAAAAAAAAGTTAGAGAGGGAGGGAGGCAAACCATAAGAGACTCTTAAAAACTGAGAATACACTGAGGGTTGATCGGGGGTAGGAGGGCAGGGAAAGTGGGTGATGGGCATTGAGGAGGGCATCTGTTGGGATGAGCACTGGGTGTTGTATGGAAACCAGTTTGACAACAAATTAATATTAAAAAAAGAAAAAAAAATTGTGTTTGTCATTTCAAAAAAATAAAAATAAAAAATAAAAAATAAAAAATAAAATAAAATAATTAAATTAAAGCAAAAATAATTTTTCTTTTTCTTTATCATTATTAATGTTTTTGTAATCAGTTGCATTTGAAATATAGTTTTTGAGATAAACTTGACAAGAAAGTCAGCAGTATTACCAAAAAAAAAAGAGAGTTCTTAAGTGGCATGAGTTCAAAGCTTACTGTAATTTTACAATAAAGGCAGTGTAGTCTTGGAATAAGTGTAGACAAAGAAATTAAACAACAATTTGTAGAAACCAGACATACCAGATCAGTTGATTTTCAGAAAAGGTGCCAAAGGGGATAGAATAGTCTTTTTTAACAAATGATGCAACAATTTAAGAAATGATACAATAATTTAATATGCACATGGAAAATAATAAAACTATATATTTATCTTATAAAATTATAGATTATAGACATTAATAAAAAAGTGAAAACTATGAACCTTCTATGAAACTACATAGTAAAATATCTTTGTAAACTTCCAGTTGGCAAAGAGTTCCTCAAGAAAAAAAAAAAACTAAATAAGGAAAAAGAAAGATAAATTGGAATTCATTAAAGTTAAAACCTTCTGCTCTTCAAAAAAAAGAAACTGTAAAGAATATAAAAAGGCACACTACAAACTGAGAGAAAATATTTGTAGTAAGTATGTCTGATAAAAACCTAGTCAGAATATATCAATTTAATTCAATAACAAAAAAGATCAACACAATTTTAAATTAGGCAAAATGCATGAACAAAGGATAGCCAATTGTCAATAAGCACATGAAAAACATGCTCAAAATCATTAATTATCAGAGAATGTAGAATACAACTATGTCACATCACTCTATACACTTGAATGTCTAAAGCTTAAAAGACCAAATACATAAAGCATGAGAATATGGAGGAATTGGAATTCTCATAACTAGCTGCTGGCAGTCCAAAATGGTACAACTATATTGGAAAACAGTTTGACAGTTTCTTAAACAACTTCCTATGATCTAGTTATTTACTAGTTATATACCCAAGAGAATATATATATGTGTGTATATATATATGTATATATATATATGAACATATATAAATATTCATAAAAGCCTTATGTGTAATAGCAAAACCGTGGAAATAATCCAAATATCTACCAACAGGTGATTAGATAAACATGAATTCATATTTCTACAGTGAAATATTACTCAGCAATAACAAGGAACAAACTACTCATATACAAAATAATATGCATGAATCTCAAAAATATTAGTTTGACTGAAAGAAACAGACATGATAGAGTGTATACTCTGATTTCATTTATATAAAATTGTACAACGTTTGAGACAACTCTCTGCTGTGATAAAAATATTCTATATCTTGATTAGGGTGGTCAAAACCTATTGGAGAGGATTGACACAGCAAAATGGCACAGGAGGAAACTCTGAGTCCTCGTACTTCCATGAAGACATTAAGATACAATCAAAACCTTGCTAAAAGAAACTAATAGGAGCTCTGAAAAATAGTTACAAGTCTATAGCAACCAAGTGAATACTCAAGAAAAAAGACACATTTAAATTAGTAGGAAATTTTGTGATGTTTTGCTTGCCTTTTCCCTATCTCCTCTTCCACACGTTCCATGTGGACAGGCTTGGTGTAGAGGAGGAAGCAGTCCAATTCCCAGTTTCCTCCCTTGAAGTGAAAGGAGTAAAGCAGACCATATTTGGAAGATTCTAACCTATATGGGGGCAGTCTGAAGAACTGCTCTCTTTTTCTTCACTCATATCTCAGGCAGAAGGCTCAGGAAAACTAATGGGAGACTTAAACCCAGATGCCTGGGGCAAGAGATTACAGATGAAGACATATGGTAGACCACTGAATGCAGCAGCCCAGTTCCCAATCCCTCCTTTGAACCAAAGGAAGCAGAGAAGATCTTGTTGTATTCTAACCAGAGGGTTTCACGAAGGACTAGTTTCAGTTTCTCCTAACTCAAATCTCAGGTAGGGACAAGCATCAGTAATGTTTTAGGAAGACTAAGACTCACAGACACCTGGGGAAAGGGATTATGGATAAATGCACAACAATAGAACATCCAAGAAGAAAATATGAGGTAAGACTTGATACCTATTACGATGGCTATTATAAACTAAAATTAAACTAAACTAATCCCAAACAGAAAATAACACGACTTGGTGAGGGTATGAGAAATCAGTACCCTGTGCATTGTTGGTGGGAATGTAAAATGATGCAGTTTCTGTGAAAACAGCATGACAGTTCTTCAAAAAAATTATAGGACTACTGTGTTATTTAGCAATTCTACTTAAAGGTATGTATATATTCAGAAGAATTGAAGGTAAGGACTCAAATAGATATTTATACACCAACAAGTTGAAACAACCCAAATGTTCATTGATGGAAATATGCATGAAAAAAATGTTGTATATGCGTACAATGGAATATTATCCAGCCTTAAAAAGGACAGAAATTCTGACACATGCTACAGCATGGATGAACCTTGAAAGCACTGTGTTAAAAGAAATAAGCCATAAAAAGATAAATATTATATGATTCCACTAATATGAAGGACCAACAATAGTCAAAATCACAGAGAAATAAATTATAGTAGTGGTTACCAGGGGCGGGGGAGAAGAATAAATTGAGAGTTATAATTTAATGAGTACAAAGTTTTGATTTGGGTTGATGAAAAAGCTCTGGAGATTCTTAGCGGTGAGGATTGCACAACAATGTGAATGTACTTAATACCACTGGATTGTACACTTTACAATGCTTATAACTGTGAATTTCATGTTATATGTATTTCACCACAATTAAAAAAACTCATTGAGTAATTTTGGTGGGCTTTGAGCTTTAAGCATGATCTCTAGTTGCCTAGTGTATGGCCTGGGAATGATTAAGACAGAGGAATATTGCCTCCTGGGTACCAGGCTAGATGGAGGAAATATGGCTCTAGATTGGTTAGTTTGCATTATCAAAGGCATGTCCCCAGCTGGGTCTTTTGCTATTTCTAAGAATTGGCTATCCCAGTGAGGGGCAGTCTCTCCTCAGCCAGAAATATTAAGATGCCCAAACATCATAATACACAGAAAATTAAAAATATATATGATACAGACACTTACTGAACATTTCACTTAGCAGTGGCAGAATATTCATTCTCCTTAAGTGAACATGGAATAGGATATACCATATGCTACACCATAAAATAAGTCTCAGTAAATTTAAAAGAATTTAAATTATACAAAGTATGTTCTCTGACCACAGTGGGATGAAATTAGAAATAAATAACATATGGAAATTCAAAGAACCTAGAATAACCATACCAAGGTTAAAATACAGAATAAAGTTAGATGATTCACATTTCCTGCTTTCAAACTTACTGCAAAACCATAACAATCAAGACAATATAGTACAGACTAGAAGACAGAGATATAATCAGTGAAATAGAATCAAGAGTCCAGAAATAAATCTTCACATTTGTGGTCAAATGATATTTTTAAATAGGTTTGGGGAAAGAATAGTCTTTCCAACAAATGTTGTGGAGCATGGGATATCCATGGTCAAAACAATAAGCTGGGGCCTCTATATGACAGCATACATAAAAATTAATTCAAAATCGATTACAGATCAAAATGTAAGAGCTAAAACAATAAAACTCTTAGAAAAAAACAGGGATAAATTCTTGCAAACTTGGAGTAGACAACAGTTTCTTAGATATGACAACAAAAGCACACATTATAGAAGATAAAAAATACATAAATTGGACTTCATCAATATTAAAAACAACAACAACAAAAATATGTGCTTCAAAGGACACCATCAGGAATGTGAGGAGACAATCCACAGAACTGGGAAAAAAATCACAAATTATATATGTGATAAAGAATTTATATGTAGAATACATGAAAAAACTCTTATACCTCAATAATAAAAGACAAATGATCCAACTGAAAAATGGGCAATAGATCTGAATGCACATTTCTCCAAAGAAGATATACAGATGGCTAGTACGCACGCAAAATGATCCTCAACATCATTAGCTATTAGGTACATGTAAATCAAACCTACAATAACACTTCACACTAACTTAGATGTCTATAATAAAAAAACAGATAATAATGAGTGTTTGTGAGGATATAGAAAAATTAGAACCCTTATACACAGCTGGTAGGAATGTACAATGGTACAGTTACTTTAGGAAGTTATCTGGCAATTCCTCAACTAATTAAACACAGGGTTACCATTTGACTCAACAATTCTACTCCTAGGTAAAAACACATGCATGTCCATACAAAAACATGTATCCATGGATGTTTATAGCAGCATTATTCAAAATAGCCAAAAAAGTTGGAACAATCCAAGTGCCCATTAACTGAAAAATGGATAAAATGTGGTATATCCACACAATGGAATATTATCTGCCATAAAAAAGGAATGAAGTACTGACACATGATTCAACATGATGACAAAACCATATGTTATATCATTCCATTCATATTAAATACTGAGAATAGGAAAATCTATAGAAATCAAAAGTATATTTGTGACTGCCTAGGGATGAGGAGCTTGGGGGAAATTGGGATTGACTGCTTATAGGTTTGAGGTTTGGGTTTTAGATGATGGAAATGTTCTAAAACTGTGGTAATAGTCATGGAACTCTGTGAATATACTAAAAGACATTCAATTATTACTTTAAATAGGTAAATTGCGTGGTATGTAAATTATATCTCAAAAAAGCTGTATCTTTTTTTTTTTAAGATAGTAGGAAGGGTGGTTACAGGTAGCAGAACGTTACCAGGATAGGTAGAAAAAAGCAATGAGATACAAGTCATTGGGAGGTGGGCAGGGCTGCCATACGGTAGGTATGAATGATGCAGAAGAGACAACAACATTTCAGGTGTGAAGCACCTGCAAGTTTAAATTTTAAACTTAACCAGCACTAGCAATGATTGAAGGTGGACCCATGAGACTTTAAATGAGAAAGGAGAGAATACAGGAATATCCTAGTCTGTTCTACCACTGGGTAGAGTCTTAATGAGCATGATGATGAGCATATTATATCTGGAAGCTCTATTTTCCTAAGGTTTATACCAGGTTTCTCAGTGTCAAAATTATTGACATTTTGGGCTGGATAATTCTTTGCTATGTTGAGTTGTATAAAGATGTTTAGCAGCATTTCTGGCTTCTACCCACTAGATGGCAGTAACACCGCCCCAGCCAGCTTTCTTGACAAAAATGTCCCCATACATTACCAAATGTTGCCTGTGGGCCAAAATCACTCTTGGTTGAGAACCTATTTTTTTTTTTTTTTATGTTTATTTATTTTTGGGAGAGTGAGAGAGACAGCGAGTGGGGGGGGGGGGGGCAGAGAGGAGAGGAGACACAGAATCTGAAGCAGGTTCCAGGCTCTAAACTGTCAGCACAGAGCCCTACTGGGAGATTGAATTCAGAGACCATGACCTGAGCTGAAGTCTGAGGCTTAACTGACTGAGCCACTCGGGCACCCAGAGAACCTGTGCTATTACATGGCTTTAAAGGGTAGGAATAAATGCTGTACTGGTAAATATTTAGCCTACTCTCTTGGTGAAAAAAACAAAAAAAAACAAAAAAACTTTGTACTATTTGCCAATTTCTGTGGTGTAAATACTCCCTTAGTGGCTTATTTAAAGCTACAAATGTCATCAACCTACTTACATAATTCCTAAAGATTTAACAATCAGCTTTAGCAAGCTGATATAAGTCTGTTTCAGCACATTACAGATAAGGATTCACAGTTCTTGAGTGAATAGAGCATTCCAGCTGAGACTGCTGATGACAGTGATCCCTGTGCCAGGATCCTAGCAACCAGGAATAGGCCCAGAGTTCCCACTTTTGTGATCTCCTCTCCTTTCACTGTGGACTTCGCCACCTAGTCTCAATCTTCTCTATCAAGATCCAATGAGATTTGCTTTCCTTGGAATTTTTCACTAAATCTACTACAGCCAAGTCCAAGATGGAAAAGTCTGCATTCAGGCAGGATTGAGATGATGAGATTGCCTATTTTCTCCTGGCCAGTCAAGCAGACAAACTGGGTTCATGGCCTCTAGAGAAAGCCCTTAATAATGTGGACTCAAGGTCCTGGCAGATTTATACCCCTCTTTCAATGCTATTAGGTAATAAGTCAACTGGGTTGACCTGTAGCTTGAAATAGTCCAAAAAGTGCATCTAGAGTAGGGTGTGTGCACTGGTTTGGGATGGTTGTGCAGAATTTTGGGCAAGGGTCAATTAAATCTCTATGTAGTGAGAGGACATATGGCAATTGGTGTGTGAAGTCAGAGAATAAAGCTTTTAGAAATAATTCCGAAGATCAATTTGCGTGCTGACTTTCCTGGTGGTTCTTTGAGAATTGCCCAGATCTAAGCAAATTCTCAATTCTGACTATGATGACTTAGCCTTTATAATAGTGAAGACTGTTCACATTTCTCACAATGTATTATTATTAAATCGTTTACATATCTTGAACAAAAAGTATTAGAATTGATACTGAACAACATATACATATTTTTTACCCCAATTTTATGTAATTTTAGCTTCACAAACAAGGGAACTCTAAGCTAAAGACTAATAGAATAATAGCTGATAAATTATATTATAGTCCTTTTTTAAAAGTTATTTTTAAAGTAATCTCTATACCCAACATGGGGCCCAAACTCACAACCCCAAAATCAAGAATCACATGCTCTTCTGACTGAGTCTGTCAGATGCCCCTATATTATAGTCTTTTTATTGGTCTTTTTATTTTTCAAATTAATTTTTAAAATTTAAATCTAGGTTAATTAACATATAGTGTGATAATGGTTTCCAGCAGTAGAATTTAGTGATTCATCAATTACATATAACACCCAATGCTCATCCCAAGTGTCCCCCTCCTATGTTTATCTGTTTCTTAAATTCCACATGAGTGAAATCATATGATACCTGTCTTTCTCTGACTGACTTATTTCACTTAGCGTAATACATTCTAGTGCCATCTACATTGTTGCAAATGACAAGATTTCATTCTTTTTGATTGCTGAGTAATATTCCATTATATATAGGTGTGTGCATGTGTGTGTGTGAGTGTGTACACACACACACACACACACACAATACACCTTCTTTATCCATTGGTCAGTTGATGGACATTTGGGCTGTTTACATAATTTGGCTATTGTTGATAGTGTCGCTATAAAAACTGGGTGCGTGTGCCATTTTTGAATCAGCATTTTTGTATTCTTTGGATAAATGCCTGGTATGTACTGGAAAACATATACATAATCTTTGATAAAATAGTACTCTAACTCTACTAGTGATGACAAAAAAAATCATAAAAATGGCAAGGTTAGTTTTTTTTAAGGTTAGTTTTATACTAAAATATCAATAGAAGTAGGAGAAAAAAATCACTTATAAAATTATATTGATTGCTATAACGTATCTAAGTCATGTAATAAAAGTTGAAAGCACTACCATATAATTGCAAATATTTATGACAGTGCAAGCTCAGATAGATCCTCTTGATTTGGTTCTGATTTGCATTTCCCTTTACTTCATTTGTGAATGGCATTACACTGTCATGTTCAGTAATCCATAAGTTTATTTAATTTATCCTTTTAATTATGGATTTTTTACTTAACTATTTTGCTAAAGAAACTAGAAAATAAATTTTAAGATAAATATGAATGCCTTGCAGTATGTACTGATTTTTGTCTTTTAAACTTTTCTTTCCTTTCTTTCTCTATTCATCATTGTTCGTATAAATGCTTGATTACCTATGATGGTACCCAACTCTATGTTAGTGCTAAGGAAACAGAAGCTATGATTGAGATTTCATCCTCAACTTTGTGAGGGCATAATCTCATGCAATTAATAGACACTAAATAACATCATATTATATGTATAATACTCAATAAACGAATACTATTTTGCAGCAAAGGAGGTCATGACAAACTCTCAGAGGGAAATCTGGGAGACTCTGTAAATAAAGAGCTACTTAATGATCTGGCATCCTTCAAAGGCTTAGAAATAGAGTTAGTTACCATTATTACTCAGCAATTCTACTCCTCCATGTATACCCAAGAGATTTAAAGACATACTGCTTATACAAAAACTTGTACATGAATGTGTATTAGCAGCATTACTCATGATGGCCAAAAAGTGTGAATAACCCAAATATTCATTAATTGATACATGGATAAATAACATATGTTATATGCATACAATGAAATATTATTTGCCAATGAAAAGAAATGAAGTACTCACTCTTGTTTCAACATGAATGAACCTTGAAAATATTATACTAAATGAAAAAAGCCAGCCACAAAAACCACATATTGTGTGATTTCATTTTTATAAAATATTTAGAATAGGTAAAACTATAGACACAGAAAGTAGCTTAGGGTTGGGACTGGGGGAGGGAGAAGAGGGGAATGGCAGTTAATTGGTACAGACCTTATTTGGACATGAATAAAATGTTCTAAAATAGGTCATGTTCACACAACTCTGTGAACATACTAAAAACAATTTAATTGTATGTTCTAAATGGATACATTGGATGACACATGACATATCTTAATAAAGGTATTTTATATTACATTAGTCATATATGAAAAGCTCTTATAGTGGCACATATAGCAAGTGCTACATGAGAACTAGCGTTATTATTTAAAATAAAAATTAAAATGAGAAACAATTTTTCACATTCCAGGTTGCTAGAGATTAAGTAATTCAGTAATACATAGTGACGGCCGGAATTTCCACAATCACTCAACTCTCCTACACTGTAGGTAGGAATATAAATTTGTGCAGTTTCATTAAAGTACAAGTTGCTTTACTTATTAAGATGATAAATATTCATACTTTTTTACTCAATAATTTTGAAGAATTTGTCTTTTTTTCATTATAGCCTAGCTTATATTATCAAAAGATCTAAATAACTGTGAACAATGCCTTGTTTAACAAATGATGGTACAACTATGTAAGAAAAACTTATATGGCCATAAAAATTTTCAAACAGGGAACTCTTCTTCATAAGCTCATCTATAAGTCACATATTAAATAAAAAAAAAATTGCAAAACAGTGGTTATGGTGTGCTCACATTACGGTAAAAAGATGTGACTTTGTAGATGAATAAAACATACATATGTACACATTTATGCTTGTAAATGCATAGACTTTTCTAGAAAGGTAAACAAGAAAGGGAACTGCTATGGGTAGTTGCTTCTAGACAAAGTATGAGGTCAGAGAAAGATTTTTGTTTGATTGCACACACTTTTGGACTGCTTTAAATTTTTTGTCTTTTGTGGTTTTATTTTGGTCAAGAATATATTACATTTTTAAATAAAAGGCTAATTAAAAGGAAGAACCAAAATATATGAGGCCAGCAGAAAGCTCCAGTCAGAAAAAAGTTGTCCTTCATTTCTCTAACGCAAATAATTTGGCTTAACTAGACTAGATTATGACAACAAGTTTCATAACTACAAAATTCAGTAAAAATTAAAAATAAAAAAAAAATCTTGTTGTCTCCCCCATTTAGCACTGTATTATCTTTTACTCAGTGTTATTAATTCACCCAACAACTATTGACCAAGAACCTCTTAACTTCCCAGCGCAGTTTGGTGCTGTGGGAAGTACCACAGAGGTAACAAGAACAATACTTTCCTTCATGTTACATATAATTTAACAAAATAAACAAGAAAACCTCAAGTAATAAAAGAGCCTAATGATTACTCAAGTCAATTCTGCCTGAAGGCCCTTGAAAAAGCTTTTTGGAGATGTTAGTGTCACCAGGAAGTCAGCAGGGGGCACTTCAAACATATCTTGTGCTGAGTCTGACTTAGCTCACTTTCAGCTTAGGGCTTTGATGTTTTGTCTGAAGTTACCTCAGAATGTGAAGCCCTAAGTGAAAAACACTGGTGGTCTTACATATTCAAGTCATGAACTAAGTCTCAAAAAAGTGTTCTTTTATTTCCTACATGGATTTAAATTTTAAGTTTTCTTTTTTTGAAAAAAATTTAAAATAAAACTACTTATAAATGAACATGGATTATAAGTCCAGTAGGTTATTTGTGGGGACATTCCTTTTTTGTTTTTTATGACCTGTCTTCTAGAAAAGACTTACATCCTTCTCCCCTTCAGCCAGTCACAGTTCTGCTGTGACAGCATCTATCTGGTATGTTCTGATGTGTCTCCCTCAACATAAGGCCTTGTTCCAAGACATGCCATTGAAATGCATTGGCTTTTGTTATTGTTATTCTCTCTTTCTTTTAAAAATTATCTTTTATTTCTCTTCTGAACTTTATTTAGAAAAATCTTTTAATGCTAATGTTAAAGCATTAATGATTTTAATGATTTATTTATTTTTATTTTTATTTTTTTTTTGTTTGTTTGTTTGCTTTCTTTTGTGTTTAGCATAAGGGAAGGGTAGAATATCCCCAACTCAAGAAAACGAAAATCCTTAAACTGTGTCTGGATTATTTAACACCATACTTCTATTGTTTGAATCAATTCTTTCCACACTCCACAATTCCTTCACCCCAAAGCAAAGAAAGTAACACTGGTTCCTTTATTCAAACCTGGTAAAGGAAGGAGACAGTAGCAAATTGGCTAAATATAATATTTATTTGTAGTTTATATTTTTGAAAATACAACATCCACTTTACCAATGGAGAGCTATACTCTCTGAATTTAGCCATCTTTTGAACTGCTACTTGGAATTTCTTCAAAATAGCTTTGCTAGGTAATAAATAAAAGAAGTCTACAAGACCAGCATCCCCACTTAACAACTGCCCAGTAGGACAACTCCAGTCTCAGGCACCACATCCCAGACCTATGATCTCAACTTCATCCTCACTCTCACTGTCACATCACCATCCTTGACAGATGCAACTTGTACTCCTCCCTGTCTACAATTTAATGGTTAAGTGGCACTGGAAAAGTCTTTTATGACCATTTTTGGTTAACATTTTGGTTTTATTTTTTCTTATTAAAAGTCAGTAGACTTCAAGTACTTTTTGTATTTATAAGTTTATATTTATATATATTTATTTATTTAAATATATTTATATATATTTATTTTCATTAACCCAGTTCTTTTCTACATTAAATGTAATTTTTGTGATAGAGACCAGATCTACTTCAGTATAGATGTTCTTTTAGACCCTAGACATTCCATCATATTTTAATGTAACAAAAAATATGCAAAAAATATATGCCTTAAATTATGCATGTACAACAAACATCTGCTTCTCAGTCTTTCCTAGCTTATAATTGCAGCATGATTAACATATAACCATCAAATACATTTTTTTCTTTCTTGGGATTGCCAAAGAAAAAAACGTATTTTATGACTTGTGGTTACTGTTATTTATTCTTCCTTGAGTTTCATCTTCCCTCAACTGTGCAATGGGAATATTATTAAGTCCAGGGTATTTTTTTGTAGTGATTAAACACAGAAAGGGTTGTAAAATGCTCAGTGTGTGCAAATAGCAGTCCCTTAATCTAAATAATAGAGGATATGCAGACAGAACTTCACTACTGGAGTTTCTGGTCCTTTTTTTAGGTATGCCCATTGAACTTTTTATTTACATTATTTTAAACTTATACTAGGAGCAAGCGTCGTGCTGTTGAGTGCTGGTTTGTCAAACGTTTATAAAAAGTTTAGCTTTTTTAATCTGAAGCTTTTAAAATCTGTTATAAAGGAAATGCCAATTATGGAAACAGTCATGCGTCATGCTATGGGTAATCAAATAACTTTGCTGACGTTTGGACTAGGCATTTCACTGAGGGACTTTGCTAACATGTGGAGACCAACTTGGGCCTCCTCAGAACAACTCAGGCCTTGAGAACAGCCAATCAGGAGAGCGCGTTGCCACCACACCCACCTGTCCACTGCTTGTCCACTGATTGGAGCCAACTGTCTCCTTTTTTACCAGGCTGAATTGCTATGAGTTCATTCTTCCTGGAAATCTCTGCAACTCTTGTAGACATGCAGCATAACAGCACAGGCCGCTCCAAATCTGGTGTCATGTTTATTTTATTTTATTTTATTTTATTTTATTTTATTATTTTATTTACTTATTTTTTTTAAAGTATAGATTGAGAGGTGAAAGCACTTCATTTATTTATTCTTTCCTTTTTATTTTTTTTCCTTCCCCTCCCCCATGGTCTTCTGGTAAGTTTCTCAGGATCCACATAAAAGTGAAAACATATGGTATCTGTCTTTCTCTGTATGACTTATTTCGCTTTAAAGGTAAATTTATGGAGGGTATGTTATTGTTCCTAGGAAAGGAGAAATATTGAGCATCCCAGGAAAGATATTCTAAAGGCAGTTCACAGTTACCAGATGGATAGGATAAGCGTGCATCTGAAGATGAGGTACAAGAGTTCAATTACAATGCAATTCCCTTTAAGTTTCTAACCACCCCCCCACCCTCAACACACACACACACACACACACACACACACACACACACACATGCCTAAAGGACTTCATCAGTAATTCACCTTCTCTCTGAAACTGATAGTCATACTTACTGACTCAGGCAGCTTCTGCAGAGTGCCAAAAACCAAATTGAATGGGTAAAAAAAAAAAAAAAAAGTTTGGTGAGGGGAAAAAAAGTCAACACCCTATTTGACGGAATTGATTAGTCTTTTCCAATGTAGACACCTAACAGATTTGCTTTTCATTTGTATGGAAAAGATGTTTGTGAAAACAGAAGCAGTAAACTAGATAGCCCAATTTCTCCTCCCAAAATAAAGCAAAGAAGGAAGGCTAAGCTAAAAGTACACTGCCTGAAAGAAAGTGAAAATTTCCCATTGTTAACTCTTCCCCTGTGTCTCACTCCCACCTTTCAATACTACTATTCATCCATCCCTCCAGTGCTGAGCTCTACTCTATTTATGTGGAATCTGCTATTTTGCTGTCATCACCCATCACATTTAATTCACATGTTAGCCTGGAAATTCACTATGGCAGGTCAAATAGAAGTGCAGTTACTGAGCACTGACCCATATGCTAATGCAAATTCTTTACATATAGAAAGATATTTGAAAGTATTATGAACATTTTGGTGAAAAAAATATGCAATATGATTTCATTATTCTTATTTTACTTGCATACCTCAATACAACATTTTTTAAATGTCTATTTATTTTTCAGAGGGGGGGGATGGGCAGACAGAGAGGGAGAACACAGAATCCAAATCAGGCTCCAGGCTCTGAGCTGTCAGCCCCAAACGTGGGGTTGGAACTCTGGAACCATGGGGATCATGACCTGAGCACAAGTGGGATGCTTAAGCCACCCAGGTGCCCCAATAGAACATTTTAAATAGTTTTATTAAGATGTAATTTAGGTACCATAAATTTAGGTGCATAAACAAGTCAATGTTTTTAGTATATTTAACTAAAACCATAATGTAATTTTAGAATATTATTTATCACCTTCCCCCCAAAACTCCTCCACTCTTCCCCATCTCCAGGCAAACACTAATCTACTTTGTTTCTAAGATTTGCCTATTTGTGGATATTTTATATAAATGTGTTTTCTATAAACACATACAATATGTGTTTTTCTTTTTTTTAAAATGGGCTTCTTTCAGTTCACACGACAATCTAGTTTTAAGTTGTTTGACCTCAATATTCTGTCTGTGAGGATAAAATGTCATCCTTGAATTCTTTTATGAGTTTGAGGATTGGGTATAATTTTCATGACAGAAAACTTAAAAACTGGTTAAAGCAAGAGGGCTTTTCTGCGCCAGGTATGTTAATCCATTTTGCCAATGTTAATATACAAGATTGTGCAAGCATGAGCCACGGAACAATGTGTGTCCATGGATCCCTAAATTGACATTGTCCGGGAGAATTTTGGGGGAAAACAAACAACAACAAAAACACTGCAAGTCACAAACAGGATCCATTAAAAGACAAGTGTAGTTTAAATACTTATGAAATGTAGTTTAACAGTTTAATTTCCCATCTTTGGAAAACTGGTGACTGCAGAGTATTTAACATAAATCCATATAAATTTGTGTTTCGTGGATAGGGGGCCTTTCTGAGCTAGAATCCTTAGGAAAAGCAAATAGGAACTTTACAGAGAAAGTAAATTCTCCCTTCTGCCCTTTCCCCCTCTTTTCTCTGGCAGGGTTGATACTCATTACAGTTTGCTCAAATACTTGGAAGAGAATTTAGAGCCCTCCCCCCAACTTCTGATTTTAAAGCCAATAGATGATGAGGTTTATTTGCATATTTCCAGTCACATAAGCAGCCGTGCAGTGGAAACAGTGTCAGACTCCATTCTCCCTTCTCCTCACCAGAGGGAACCTGCAACTTCTAACTGCCCTGCCCTCCGTTTTAAAGGGCAACTTGCCTCACGCTGAACCGCGCCTCCAGCCTGCTCCCGTCTCAGGCTCAGCTGGTCCAACACTGTTCGCGCTCCTGCCAGAGCCCTGTAGCTCCTACAGAGAGCCCTGCCCGGAGATGGAGAGCAAAACCCTGTTCCTGATGGCTCTGGGCATATGGCTCCAGAGTCTGACCACCACCCGTGGATGGGTGGCTGCCGACGACAGTAAGTTTTGCGTGTACACTCCCCTCCACCTGCAGACTTCACTCTGTGGCCACTTCCACAAGTTACAAGGATGGGAAGGAGGAAACTGAAAGGGGTTGCAGAGGCACCCTGGAAACTTTCCTAGCCAGAGCGCCAGGCCGGGAGAAGAGTCACTGGGCTGGGATCCGGGAGGGGCAGGGAGGGAATTCTCCCTCCGATCTTGCTAGAGTCTTGCTGGAGTCTTTCCCTCGTTGATCCTTCCGATCTGGCTGAGGCCATATTTCCGGGTACGTAGGCTCAGAGACGAAGAGTAGCGGGTAGCATGAGGGGCGGACAAAGAGAGGTCGGAGGAAGGACTTAAATGGTGGAGATCCATAATAACTCTCTCGCATGCGGGCTCTGGAATGAAAGGCGCGCGGGTCAAGGTGACCCTGGCGCAGCCGCGACCCGGGCTCCGGCCTTCGTGAGCACCGACAGAGTGGCGGCTTCTGTAAGAGAAGGCCACGAAGAGGAGGGGAAGAAGCGTTGTGGGTATCTTAGAAGCACCGGGCACCAGCTCTCTGCCTTGACAGCGTAGTGGGAGACTGAGTCGCGTAGGTGGCAGCGAGTCCTGCTGTGCCAGCACCTGCACCCCTTCCGGAGCTGGGAAGCTCGCCAGTTTTCTTTCTTCTTTCTTTTTCTTCTTTCTTCTTTCTTTCTTTCTTTCTTATTTCTTTCTTTCTTTCTTCTTTCTTCTTTCTTCTTTCTCTTCTTTCTCTTTCTTCTTTCTTTCTTTCTTTCTTTCTTCTTCCTTTCTCTTCCTCTTTCTTTCTTTCTTCTTTCTTTCTTTCTTTTCTTTATTGAAGAGGGAGAGAGCGTGCATGAGTCGGGGAGGGGCAGAGAGAGGAGACGTAGAATCCCAAGCAAGTCCCTTTCAGCTTAGAGCCCCACGCTGGGCTGAACTCAGGAACTTTGAGATCATGACCTGAGGGGACTGAGACACCCAGGCACCCCTCCCTAGCTTCCATTCTTGCAGATGCAACTTTTCTTAGCACCCAGAAAACCTAGGGAAGAGTTGACCCTCCTGATAACGTGTCGCAGGGACTAGCTGTCTGTCGCCACTGACTTGGGGGTTACGGGTTTTGCAATTGGCTACCCTTAATGTCCTGGGAACTCAGTCCTGCTCTGACCTGAGAAGCAGCTGCTAGCAGTGGGGCTTCAGGGAGTTTACCCTTGAACCTCAGTCACCACCCTGGAGCCCCTGGCTTGCTAGGGTTAAGGTGCTACAGGAGAGATGTGAATTTCTTTATTGTAGGGAACACACAGGCCCAGCTCCAGACCCTTCCACTATGGAGGCAGCAGGCCTGCCCTTGAACTTTGGTTCATCTAATATACAACAACAACCAAAAACCAACTGAAGCAAGTTATAAAAGGAGGCAACATTTTTTTCTCTCTTCCCTGGTAAAATTGCAGTTAGGTCAGTGTCGCTTGGATGTGCTCTCAGGTAGCATGTCCACAGACGTTCAAGTTATAGTTAAGTTTGTCCATTGACTTTTCAGTTGAAAGTTTATTTCAGCAGTGTGTTGTGATAGAACATTTTTGTTAGGGTTATTTAAAAAAAAGTAGATTTCATTAATATGATTGAATAAAAAAAGTATCTTTTCTGTCAGATCAGTTTAAGAATATTGGAGGTTCAATTAGAAAGTCTTAAATATCTTATATAGTGTCATGTTCCCTTCATAGTTCCAAGAAAATGGTAGGAACAAACTCCAAATTCTTATTTAAGAAAATACACCATGGTGTGATGTTCCTTTTACCATAAACACCCGAATATGTGTTGTCCACAGTTTGTTTTTGCTGGCTCCTTAGCAATTCATGACCCTAAATTCCTGGTCTAGTCAGTGTCACCTCTCTGGTTTTTAGATTCCTCAACTCTAAAATGAGGAGTTCAGACTGCACTCAAAATTCTCTTAGGCTGGGGTGCCTGGCTGGCTCAGCCGATGGAACATGCAACTCTTGATCTCTGGGTTGTGAGTTTGAGCCCCACATTATGTGTAGAGATCACTTAAGAAAATAAATAAAATCTTGAAAAAAAATTCTTGTAAGTGCCTCTAATTCATACTCTTTGATTTAAGTAGACACTTTGTGACTGATGAATTAAATTGGATTTTAACCAACACGTGCTTTTCCTGGCTGTAAATGTATTAAGGGAAGAATCATTTTTAAGTACACTTGAAATTAATCCCTTCTATCCTTCCCTCCCACTCTCACTCCACCACCCCCCACCCTTTATATTATGCCTCTCCCATCACAGCAAATTTCCACCCCTTTTCTCCTCCAAATGAATTCATCTAGGAATGTAAGAATTTCATAGCCAAAGGATACAAGTGTGAGAGAATGGTAAGCAGCACCTTCTCTGGGCTCTGACTTTACTTATTCTTGATTTTTTTCTAAGATGAAAGTAAGGATATGAGGCACTGCCCTCAGGCTCTTTGTTCTTGGAGCCACCTCAGTCTCTGCAGAGCCTCATTAGGAAACTTGAAGAGCTAAGCAAGGAGCATATGGGTCAGTGCTCAGTAACTGCACTTCTATTTGACCTGCCATAGTGAATTTCCAGGCTAACATGTGAATTAAATGTGATGGGTGATGACAGCAAAATAGCAGATTCCACATAAATAGAGTAGAGCTCAGCACTGGAGGGATGGATGAATAGTAGTATTGAAAGGTGGGAGTGAGACACAGGGGAAGAGTTAACAATGGGAAATTTTCACTTTCTTTCAGGCAGTGTACTTTTAGCTTAGCCTTCCTTCTTTGCTTTATTTTGGGAGGAGAAATTGGGCTATCTAGTTTACTGCTTCTGTTTTCACAAACATCTTTTCCATACAAATGAAAAGCAAATCTGTTAGGTGTCTACATTGGAAAAGACTAATCAATTCCGTCAAATAGGATGTTGACTTTTTTTCCCCTCACCAAACTTTTTTTTTTTTTTTACCCATTCAATTTGGTTTTTGGCACTCTGCAGAAGCTGCCTGAGTCAGTAAGTATGACTATCAGTTTCAGAGAGAAGTGAATTACTGATGAAGTCCTTTAGGTGTGTGTGTGTGTGTGTGTGTGTGTGTGTGTGTGTGTTGAGGGGGGGGTGATTAGAAACTTAAAGGGAATTGCATTATAATTGAACTCTTGTACCTCATCTTCAAATGCATGCTTATCCTATCCATCTGGTAACTGTAAACTGCCTTTAGAATATCTTTTCTGGAGAAGTGTCTATTCATGTCTTTTGCCCATTTCTTCACCGGATTCTTTGTTTTTTGGGTGTCGAGTTTGGTAAGTTCTTTATATTTTGGATACTAACCCTTTATCTGATAGTCATTTGTAAATATCTTCTCTCATTCCTTTTTGTAATGAGAGGATTTGTAAATATCCTCTCTCATTGCCTTTTAGTTGTGCTGATTGTTTCCTTCGCTGTGCAGAAGCTTTTTATTTTGATGAGGTCCCAGTAGTTTATTTTTGTTTTTGTTTCCCTTGCCTCTGGAGACGCGTTGAGTTAGAAGTTGCTGTGGCCAAGATCAAAGAGGTTTTTGCCTCTTTATCCTTGAGGATTTTGAGGCTTTCTGTCTTACATTTAGGTCTTTCATCCATTTTGTGTTTATTTTTGTGTATGGTATAAGAAAGTGGTCTCCAGGTTCATTCTTCTGCATGTCGCTGTCCAGTTTTCCCAGCACCACTTGCTGAAGAAACTGTCTTTATTCCATTGGATATTCTTTCCTGCTTTGTCAAAGATTAATTGGCCATACATTTGTGGGTCAATTCTTGAGTCTCTATTCTGTTCCATTGATCTGAGTATCTGTTTTTATGCCTGTACCATACTGTCTTGATGATTACACTTTTGTATTACAGCTTCAAGTCTGGGATTGTGATGCCTCCTGCTTTGGTTTTCTTTTTCAAGACTGCTTTGGCTATTTGGGGTATTTTCTGGTTCCATACAAGTTTAGGATTGTTTGTTTTAGCTCTGTGAAGAATGCTGGTGGATGGAACTAAAGCGGATTATGCTAAGTGAAATTAGTCAGTCAGAGAAAGACAAATATCATATGACTTCACTCATATGAGGGCTTTAAGACACAGAACAGATGAACACAAGGAAAGGGAAATAAAAATAATATAAGAACAGGGTAGGGGGACAAAACATAGATACTCTTAAATATGGAGAACAAACAGAGGGTTACTCGAGGGGTTGTTGGAAGGGGGATGGGCTAAATGGGTAAGGGACATTAAGGAATCTACTCCTGAAATCATTGTTACAGTATAAGCTAATTTGGATGTAAATTAAAAAAAATAGAATTAAAGAAAAAAGAATATCTTTTTTGGGATGCTCAATATTTCTTCTTTCCTAGGAACAATAACATACCCTCCATAAATTTACCTTTAAAGCGCTTTCACCTCTCAATCTAATTTCATCTCTGTGAGTTATTATCCATGTTAAGTAAATACCTTGTCTTTGTTTATACACTTAGAATTTTAGCTATTTAAGAATTTAGAAATAAAGATTACATAGTCAAGAAATACATTAACTTGTAACTTGCCTGGTATCCAAGTCCTACCTTAGTGCTGAATAAGGCCATCTGATGGGAACAAGTCAGAGTGGTTACGTTGCTATGATAAGTTGAATTCAGGATGGAAGCACTTATAAAGGAATATACCTTAGGCAGCCCCCTTCCGACTACCCTAAGGTAGCTTTAATTTCTAAGGGGATCTGATAAAAAAAGATCTTTATCCCCTTAGAAAGATAAGTGCAGTCATTAATATCATTTTCATGTATGGAAATCAGTAATTCCCTTAGTAACAATTGAGTCAAATCACTTCATCTGTCTGGCAAGAGCAATTCTAGTGTATATTGGAACAACTAAAAGTAACAGCTGGCCCATATCAATTGTGTGAAAAGATAGGCTTGGAAAGTACATTCATCTTTAGGATGCTGAGACACTCTTACAAACACCAGCAGTGTGAAAATTTCTGTCAGAATGCCAAAGAGAAAGAAAAACTGACTAAACACTAATACCATTTATGATGATGTATAGAACTGACATAGAATTGAAAACAGCACATAGCATATAGAGTGGTGCAATCTTCCTGTCAAATGCTTCATTATGCTTTGTGTAACTTAAAATAAAAACTAATCTCCTTGAGAAGTGAAATAAAAGTCTCCAAATACAAATTTGTTTGAGAATGTATGAATTTCCTTTTTTTTTTAAATGTAGAAGTTATGTACCGAACAGGAAATGTTGGTAGTGGAAAATTGGACCTCTCAATGGGCTATGCAGATAATCTGTATAGAATCTATGAATTTAATAGACTTTTTCTCATGGAAATTCACAAAACTAGCCTTAATAATTTCTGAGAATATCCTTAGTTATTTCAAAACCACCAGCAACTCTAGGGCCATCATGTTGCATAACTCTAGGGGAAAATAGACCAAAGTGAGTGGCATCCTCTGGAGCTATGTAAAGCAGTAGTCTTAAATAACAGTTTAACAAATAGGTGGTGGGTGGGATATGTCTGCCAGGTCACTTGGATGATTTCTACTTTGAAAAGATTGATAATCAAATATGTTAAAATAAGATTATTGAGGAGGGATGAGTTATTTGATGTGGAGAGATGAGACAAGGTGAAACTAATTTAGTTTGAAATTTTCTAAAGTGCTTCTTAACAATTAAAAAAAAACTTCTTGGGTATTTAGAGCAGAATAAGATTTAAAAATCTACATTTTTTTCTACTATCAGGCAAATAATAAGGCCATCAGAGTACTACCTGGTTAGGAAGGAAAAGGAAGACCTGCATCTTCAAATAAGATGGAAGGCCAAGTGTATTTTTGATGGGTGAATGGCTTTCAAGTGCAATTTTACTATCTGTAAATAAAAAAAGCCTTAAATAGCAATAGTTTACCACACTCTCTTATTTGAATAAATTATCTTAGAATGTTCAGGTGCTAGAGATGAGAGAGAGAGAGGGAGAGAGAGAGAGAGAGAGATATCAACTTGTCACCTATAATGAATGACTTAGCAAGTAGCCACAATATGCTTTAGGAATTTTAGAAAATAATTAAAAGGAAAAAGTTGACCAGTACTCAGCTAGCTACATGAATACCTGTATATTCATTATACCATATCATTCTTGTTTTTATTTTGGCCTGGTTTTTGCAATGTTATTTGAAATTACAGATTTTCAGCATTTGAATTGTGAAAAGAGTAAATTTAGATTAAGAAATTAGAAGTACCAATTATTTATCATCTGAGTTTTAAGTAGAGGAATCTAAAATCTACAAATTATTACCATTTTATAGTAAATAATTTTTAATTTTTTTCTTGACAAGAAAGTAAATAATTTCCCCTAATATAACCTCCCTTTGATTGTGTTTGCTTTGTAGAAGAGTTTGATTTTATTTGCAGCAAAATTTATTTCAAGCATTCACTGTGGTATTAGATGAAGGTTTATCAAAATTTAGAGTTATTGTCAAGAGATTCAAATGGTAGGCTGAAGTTTATTTCTCTCCTTATTCACTTTGGGATTGACTATGAAGAATCAAAGTGGATTCTTTCCCAAACCTGCTTTGCTGTAGTTTTGTAACTACAAAGCTATAAGCTATGACTTTGTGTAAAAGACAGTAAAGACATAAGAAATAATAGAAAAAAATATTTGGGTAAAATATTAACCAGCTCCCACATAGTATATGCATTTTTGAACAACCCACTAAATGATTTTTCAAAAATATTTTTAACTGAGGTACCTTGCTATGGGGGTGGGAACAACTTCATATAAAAACTTCCTCAAGCTTCCAAATTTTCTTACTGCTATTATTTTTTAAAGTTATGTTATTGCAAAGGAAACAACCTTTTCTCAAGCCTATTATACAACATTTTGGGAAAAGCATTATGTTGATATAATCCAATATTGAAAGAGGGTGAAAAATAATATATGAAATAAGTGGAATTTTACAATGCAAGAGCCATGAGCCAATGTTCTTTAGAAGAATGAGTTTTGAATTGTAACCAAGAGACCTGGATTCTGGTCTCTGTCAACTTCTATTACTAATGGAGAATTAGTCGTTCTCTTGCTTAACTGACTGAGCCACCCAGGCACCCCAAGTCATTCTCTTTCAATCTACATTTATTAAAAAAAATAGAAATAAAAATATCATTGGTGGTAGTTGCTTATAAACCTAAAACATACCATAACAACAAATAAAACAAACAACCCTCCAATTAGCCACCTATCCAATTTTTCCTTTTCAGGAATTACAGGAGGAAGAGATTTTATAGATATCGAAAGTAAATTTGCTCTAAGGACCCCTGAAGACATAGCTGAAGATACTTGCCACCTCATTCCTGGAGTGACAGAATCTGTGGCTAACTGCCACTTCAACCACACCAGCAAAACCTTTGTGGTGATCCATGGCTGGACGGTAAGACAGTCTTTTTAGAAAAGAGATTGGGGTGACCCAGGCATCTTGACCCCGTGATGAGTTGTTGGGAACCCCGTGATGAGTCTTCATATATCCTGTACTTCTGCTTGCTTTCCTATGGCCTTACTTCATTTTTATTTAAAAAAAATTTTTTTTAATGTTTATTCACTTTTTGAGAGACAGAGCATGAGTGGGGGAGGGGCAGAGGGAGAGGGAGACACAGAATCCAAAGCAGGCTCCAGGCTCTGGGCTGTTAGCACAGAGCCTGGTGCCGGGCTCAAACCCATGGACCGTGAGATCATGACCTGAGCCACCCAAGCGCCCCTCCTATGGCTTTACTTTAAACTTGAGTACAGGCAATTCTGGCTCAGGGTGGGATTATGGAATCTAAAATCACAGGTTCATGAGTATTTTCCCCCAGATAGTGCCTACCTTCATTTTACCACAGTCCCTAGTTGGTGCCCTTGAATCAGCCATTCTTGTGAGTTGGGAAAACAAGGCTTTGCTCACCTACAGAGCAGAATGTACATTTTTAGTTTAGGAAACCAGTACACACCTGGTATGATCCTGATTCATGTAGCACATTGCCAAAGCACATGCTTTCTTAAGGGAAACAACCTGTCAGAGGGAGGAGAGGGTTAGAGTGGAGTGAGGAAGTATTGATTCTGGCTCTGGCTTTGCCATTCTCCAGCTCTGTGAAGTGACTGATGCTACTTCTTCTTATCTCTGGGCCTCAGTTGACTGATGTGTAAGACAAAGAGGTTAGACTAGTTGTCGCTCTACTTCCAACATTCTCCAATTGTAAACTTTAGGGAACTTTTTTTTATAGATGACAGAGGGCTAGCCAGGGAAGTGTCATGCAAAATGATTAGAAAAGGTGAAAACTGTGGTTACATTTAAAGAATGTGAATAGGTGATGTGGATTAAGGAGTGCACTTGTGATGAGCACCAGATGTTGTATGGAAATGTTGAATCACTAAATTTTACACATGAAACTAATATTACACTGTATGTTAAGTAACTGGAAATTAAATTAAAGCTTAAAAAAAAGAAAACAACAACAAAATAATGTGAATAAAGTAGTACTCTCTAAATATGTGGCAGTCACTTTACATGGTTCAGTTCTTACTTAACTACTTCAGTTGGTTTTTAATATTTTAAAACCCCAGTTAGCAGATTTCATCTTTTATATAAAAAAGAGTTATATAAAATGGGACGTTAAAGAGAAATTATCTTTCCATTATGTCGGAGCTTGTGAATATAGTAAAGATACTAAATATATCCTAATGAGATGAATTAGAGAAGGATTGATAGACTTCTAGTCTTGACTTATTTTCCTGTGTAACTTAAGTACCATTCTTATTAACAATATAGGATAATTGCTATAACTTTATGGAGATGAAGGCAACTACTAACAGAATTTAGATGGATGTTTATTTTTTAAACATCTATTTACTAAGTTAACATAAATTACATATCTTATGATAAAATTATATATTCAAATTATTAACATGGATCTTTTTATATTTAAGAGATTCAATAAGAAAAAGTAATTGTTGGTAGTTTTAGAGATGTTTTGATTGTATATAGAGTTTTAATACCTTTGTAAAAAGTATAATAAGCTTAATAAAATTTTATATGGCACAATAAATTGAATGTCTCAGACCTCACATTCTTATCCCCTGAGAGAACTTGATGCTTTAAGAATTTTTAAAAAGCATAGTTCCTTCTCATGCAAAGATGACATAACTAACCCAGTATCAGTATATAGTGCCAATTTCTATTATGGGTCCTTCTGCCCACTAAACCCACCATATTCTTCATATCATCTGTCCTGACATTTTGAGTGCCTGAGCTCAGAGGCTAGGCCATTGGCTGTGGGACTGACTTTCATCATAAAAAGCTAGCTGGTTGGTCTATTCAGTAACTAATCTAGCCATAGAAAGGCTTCAGTTCAACTGTGAATCTGAGAATCAAAGATTTAAAAACTTTGTGCTGATTTAAGGAACCTTAGAAAAAAACCCTAGAAAAACTTTTTAGAGTTAAAGAAAGTTTCTTTTACACCCCTTTGTTCAGGGGTACTTACAGCAGTATTTCATGTTGAATTAAAAAAGAAAGGAGTATCTGTTGGGATGAGCACTGAGTGTTGTATGGAAACCAATTTGACAATAAATCTCTTATTAAAAAAATAAATAAATAAAATAAAATAATACAAAAAATAAAGTTCTTCCTATGATTAAAAAAAGAGAAAGGAGTAGATTCATTTTTAGACAGTTAATAAAAGTATCAGTCACTGTAGGAATAAGTTGGGTTTTTTGCTCTTTGATAGATTGCTTAACTTGGAAACATTGATAGTATGGAAAAACTTATAATAGGAGCTTAGAGCAAGCAAGATTTTTCTGCCTTATCTGAGGTAAGCTGTTCAGCAACTCAAGGTCATAAGACTAAGGGAAATGGGGAAATTCTTTAGTTTTGCCATGGAAAATACAAAAGAATGCTTAGCATGTAGTATGCTTAGGGCACATCCCAGAAAGCTGTTTAGACACAGCTGTCCTGGAGCTTTGCCACCTGCTTAGGTTTCATAGACCAGTGCACTAAGCACAGAGTTCTCATTGTGGTAGGAGGCCCTCAGGCCAGCTGAAAGGAGGAGTGGTTAATGTTTCATTCTGAAGAACTGACATCATCCTCTCTTGAAAGGCAGTTGAAAAGTGTGGCAAACCCCCAACCACTAAGAGAGGAGAAGAGAAGACAGGACCAATTCACAGGAATTTGAGGCTAGGTCGGTGTTCTAGCCTGTTTCCTCAAAGACCCAGACTGTGCTTAGACTTAAAGCAGCCTCACCGAAACATGTTCAAAGAAGGTTTATTAAATGAGTTTCTAATGAGCCAACGTCACCTTTGTACCTTTTTTTCTTTTTTTTTTCTTTTCCTCTTTATGCTTGAAATGGCAATAGCTTTAATTATATCACTGCAGGTAGACTGGAAGTCAGAATGGTTGCAAGAAGACATTTATGAGGTGGTGGGTAACTTCAAGATCATCTGAATCCAACTCCTTTGTTTTGTAGGTGTCCTAAAAGGTTAAAACAGTGCCTACATTCATAGAAGTAATTATTGGAAGAGCTGGGACTGGAACCAAGATCTCCTGAGTTTCAGGCTTGCTTTTTCCTACCACAGCAATGAGGTGAAAAATTGTGCAGTTGTTAGTGTCAGGAGTGAAACAAGAACTCAGGTTTTGATAGTTTTAGTCTAGAGAATAAAGTAAACAAAATGGAAGCATAAATCTGAAAGAATCCACCATATAAGATCAAAGTTCCAAATGAAGCCCACTGGTTTGGGAATTCAAGACTCCTATATTTGCTTTTGGAATTATTCTAAGAAGAATATAGGTTTTATAGATTTCCCTTCAAAAGCTGCCTTAAACATATATTTCAGAACCTTCTTTGTTGAGTACGTGTTTGAGTAACTTTTACTATGGCTACAATATGATTTCTATCAGGTCATGGTAGAGGTGGGGAGATTTGGGGATTTGAATCAAGTTACTGCTACATGCAGGCTCATGGAAAGATGGTGGAGAATTTTATAATGTGCTTTTTTAAAAATGTGTTTTGATTATTTTAAAGTGTGCATCTTTGCAGAAGTGTCTGATGTCCTCTCTGAAAGCATAAATTAAAATTTTACATAAAAAAAGTTAATGTGAGAACTCTATAGTTCTTTTGACTTTGAATTTTGGGGCTTTCTTAAACAAGAGATAAAGAATTACAGTTGGCAGTCTCCTTATCTCCAAACAGAGCCAATCTAATTTGAGAAATTTGACTATTAAACCTCATTAATTTCCACTCTGAAAATTAAGAATTTGAGAGAACTGTAAAAAAAAAATCTGAACTGAAACTGATCATTTTCTTATGTATTAACAAACAGATTGATAAATAAATTTACCTTCTGTTAGAATTAGCGTGCTTAAAACTTTTTTTCATCAGCACATCAAATGTTGTATGTAAATAAATGACTCTTAAGAAAAAAAGAGTGCATTCACATCCTCCAAACTAATTTTGTTGGGAATAAGTTATTAGCCTAGTTGAAAGTAATTGAATTAAATTATTATAAAATAGTCTATAGCTCCAGTGCAAAATTTTAACTTATTCAGATTGATCTTTCATATAAATTACTGGTTTTACAGAATCATAAACCAAGCTTTTAAAAATTGGTGGTGTAAACCCTAGTCTGCCATTCCTCACCTCAACACCCTCCTTTGGCATACTCAAATTTGCCTCATAAAGGGGAGTCACAAGTCTCTGAACACTGTTTTGCATAGTTTGAGTTTTCTTCCTGAGTTAATGGACAGCCTTTCAGATTTGTTTGTTTTCTTTCCATTCAGCGTAAGTATATTAGGCTGTCATATCTATAACAAGTTGTATGTGGGTATTTTAAGGAAGCTTGCATCATCCTTTTCAGGTGACAGGAATGTATGAGAGTTGGGTGCCAAAACTTGTGGCTGCCCTGTACAAGAGGGAACCAGATTCCAATGTCATTGTGGTGGACTGGCTGTCACGGGCCCAGCAGCATTATCCGGTGTCTGCAGGATACACCAAGCTGGTGGGAAAGGATGTGGCCAAGTTTATCAACTGGATGGCGGTAAGATTGGGGGAAGAAGCCTTACATGTCCAAAACAGATCTCTTGGCCAGAGTGGGACAAATGGCTGGTCTTTGTTACTTTTCATCTGGGGCAATTCAAATCTTCAGAATAAGCATGGTTATTTTTCAGCCAGAAAGCAGTATTATGATAAGAATGATAAAACTGTAAAGACAAAGCATAGTCCTGCCCTTCCCTATCGATATTCTCATAGTGAATAGATCTGGTGAGACCAAGAAGTGACTGGGCAAAACAGACAAAAACTTGTTATTTCAGGGCAAAGGGAAGATGTCAGGTTCAGCCAAATCCTTCCTTACCAGTTGACTGGCACATGGAAATGTTATCTTGGCTTTGACCCATTAGAATACCAATCTCTTTCATGAAAGTATTAATAATACCTATTGCTTAGTGTAGATTAAAGATCCAGATTTTTGTTGAGGCCTAGGGGAGTGATGGATTTGAGCTGGGAAGAAGCTGGCAAGAAAAGTCTGTAGATATGAGATGGCTAAGGGTCAGCACTTCTGACTTAGCTGCCACTTTTATTCACTTTTTTCCTGAGGTCATCCTCTGAAAATTATCTTTGAAATGTATGTTGGCATTGGTTGAAAGGAAGCTAATACTCTGACAGGGCCAAAATATTTAAGCCAGATATGTGGAGGTAAAAAATAAGCTGTGTTTATTGGACTGACTGTTAGAAGATAAAAGTTCTTGGGGTACCTGTGTGGTTCAGTCGGTTGAGTGTCCAACTCTTGATTGTAGCTCAGGTCATGGGCCCAGGGTTGTGGGATTGAGCCCCGCATTGGGCTCTTGCCCTGAGTGTGGAGCCTGCTAGAGATTCTCTCCCTCTCTCTCTCTCTCCCCCTCTCCCCAACTTAAGCACACTCCCTGTCTCTAAAACTAAAGAAAAAAAAAGATTAAAGCTCTTTTCTTGACTCTTTTGCCTATCAGGAAAGTGAACCTGGGAAAATCAGATCACCTGCCTCGACCTCAGGCTTATTATCTATTGAATAAAGAGGATGGACTATATGTGTCTGCGATCCATTCCTGCTATAATATTTTCTGGTTTTAAGACATTTCCTGGCTAACTTAAAGAATAAAGTGATGTAGGGTATTTAGAGTAGGGAATACTGGCTTAAAGTTAAATATATATTTAATATATGTGTGTGTATCTACATATAGATACACACACATATACATATATCTACATATAAATATACAGCTATACATACACATGTACATGCATACATATATTTTCAGATAAATGAAAATTCATATTTCCATACATTTCAATATCAGATGTATGGAAAAGTTTGTAACTTAAATATGTTGTTAAAGAAAGAGAAAATCTCAACACTAAAGTGTTTCTTTGATCTATACCACAAAATTTAAATAAGTAGAATTAATTTTCAGTATAGCCTGCATTTCCAAAACAATATTTTTCATTTAGTTTTGATCTTTTGTACAGAACTGTAAGAACCCCTTTTTTCTTTTTCTCTTCCAAAGGAGGAATTTCACTATCCTCTGGACAATGTCCATCTCTTGGGATACAGCCTTGGAGCCCATGCTGCTGGCATTGCAGGAAGTCTGACCAATAAGAAGGTCAATAGAATTACTGGTAAGAAAGCAGTGCCAGTAGTCTATCACAGAAGAGTCGAGATGCCTGTCATTTGGAAATAGAATAAAAATGTCAAATATATCTATATGTGTGTGGTGTTCCTCTCTGCTTGCCAAGCCATTTGATTATATTATGGGAGCACTTTTTTTTCTGGAGAAGGAGAGAATATGGGCACTAGCTGTCCTAGACATACCACCTACTGTCAGAAGAAAGATAGAGCAGAGTTAAGCACAAAAAGCCCAGTGGTCTCTGGGAAGCTCATTTCCATCCTCCTGGGCTCTGTGCTTTGGTGTTATGTATGTCACATTTCACATCAGTACTGGGATAAATGAAAAAGGACCAACACCAGAGCCTGTTTGGAAAAAAGAAGACAGTCAACCAGGGCAAAGGTAGTAGATGATTTGGCATGCATAAAGAAAAGGAACAAACTCACCACTCTTTGAAGTCCTTCTCAACAGGTTCAAAAATAATTTACAAAAGGAGATCTAGCTGTTCTGAATGAAACTGCTATTTAATAGCAAGTTTCAGAGACTCAAATTCCTTTCAGAAAGAGCTAAGCCTACTTCTATGACTCTCAGTAACTTAATGATCCAATCACTAGGATAAGGAGCTAATAAAAATCTATGTGACTGCCAGTTACATTCAAATGATGAACAATCGAATGCCAAGGTGACATTAGCATTGTCTAATGCTAATGGAGACTAAAATTAATGGGAATTAAAAAATATGTGAGGTCTTTTTTTTCCCCCTCATTAAGGACTAGATCCAGCTGGACCTAACTTTGAATATGCAGAAGCTCCAAGTCGCCTTTCTCCTGATGATGCAGATTTTGTAGATGTCTTACACACATTCACCAGAGGGTCACCTGGCCGAAGTATTGGAATCCAGAAACCAGTAGGACATGTTGACATTTATCCTAATGGAGGCACTTTTCAACCAGGATGTAACATTGGGGAAGCTATCCGTGTGATTGCAGAGAGAGGCCTTGGAGGTAAATATGATTTAGAAGTTAATTAAACATAAGTGTTGTTCTTAATTCTTATTGACCCAGTCTTCTACCCATTCCCCACAAGTATGCAATGTGTATGCAAATGTGTATGTTAAAGTATACACATTTAGCCAAGATAATTTCTGAAGAAGCTATCATATTCAGCATAATCGCCTTTATACCTTAGTACTTCCTTTGATCAGATAGACAACATTTTTTTTTCTTTTATGTATTATATTATAGACTACAATACTGAGTGAGTGAGTACTGAGCTTCCAGAGATAAAAGAAAGAAAGGTGAGATCTATACAAGAAAACTCCATTGCCTTGGATAATAGCAGCATAAAATGACTTCTGGCACATGTTGTTATATTCTGAATATAGTTTTGAAACCATAAGGTTTATTTTGAATTGATTGAAAATAAAGGGCATGTTAATTAGTCCAAATTAATTTTGTTAGCCTTTTAGAGAGAAAGTAAAAATAAGAAACAAATCGCCATTCTCTAAAAATAAATATTCCAAAATTTAAAGAAGAAAATATAATTTAATATTGTCTTAATATTTACTTCAGTAATCATGTTTGTGTTAAATTTATAATTTGTTTTAAGGGATCTTTGCATCCTTTGTGGGCAATTAAACTTACCTGTAGATATTGACTATAGGTCTTTTGTGCACATGTTATAGGACTTACAGCATAATGCTACTATTTTTAATTGTTATAGAAGCTTATGGTAATAGATACACTTTTATTACATTACTGATTATTTCTGTGATTCATTTAATGCAAAAATCAGTAGTGACACAACCTCCAATATACATAGTATCTATGTTAAAATACTATTCATTTAGTAATTCTGCCTTTTGTGATATTGTTTCTAGGTCCATGTAGAAGTATTTTATGTTTTCAATATAAAAGAAGGATGTGACAAACTGGGGGAAGTCAACTTCTGCCTTGAATGTCCTCTTACTTAGATCCTCATAAACATACAAATATAAGACAGCAGAAAAGTCAAAAGTTCTCTGCAAATTTGCAATTTTAACACTCTTAGAGATAGGTAAGAAACTCCCATCAAGAGTACCTCCTTAAATAGGACTTACATCAAGGAGTCATAGGACTAGATTCTTAGGTAATTTTATTCTGACACCACATTTAACTAGTTTTAGACATGTGAGATGAAACACTCATTGTGGACTTTCATGGAATTAAATTTTCTTTTTGTCTCTTGTTCTCCAGATGTGGACCAGCTAGTGAAGTGTTCCCATGAGCGCTCCATTCATCTCTTTATTGATTCTCTGTTGAATGAAGAAAACCCGAGTAAGGCCTACCGGTGCAATTCAAAGGAAGCCTTTGAGAAAGGGCTTTGCCTGAGTTGTAGAAAAAACCGTTGCAACAATTTGGGTTATGAGATCAATAAGGTCAGAGCCAAAAGAAGCAGCAAAATGTACCTGAAGACTCGGTCTCAGATGCCTTACAAAGGTAGGCTGGAGAATGTTGTAAATGAGGAAAATCAGTTTGATCATATTTTTTTATCACACTCATTGCATCACATGTACTGAGTCTGTCCATTACAACAGAAGTAGTGCAATGATTTTATTAAACCCTGAACCCTCACTGTATTTCTGTTGCTAGAGAGGGAGTTGTACTGGTCCATTTTACTGAAGCTCTCAATTCACATTGCCAGTAAGGCCCAGGGTACAACCTGCATTAACCTCTGTAATAGTCTTGCCACCCTTCTCTGTAATTGTGACCATTAGCATGGGCTAGCCCATTAGAACCAGGCTCAGAGCTCGTTTGAAACCATCTATCTATCCAGGGCCAGAAAACCAAGGCCGAGGAGGCCAAATCTAGCCCCTTACCTGCTTTTTTAAATAAAGTTTTATTAGAACACAACTACACACATTCATTTTTTGTTTTTAATTGACTAAGGGTGATTTTGTGCTACCACAGTTAAGTAATTGGGACAGAGACTGTATGGCCCACAAAGCCTAAATTATTTACCATCTGGCCCCTCACAGAAAAGGTTTGCCAACTCCTAAAGTTTGCTTTAGGCAAGAGCTATCTGTATTTTAAAATTCAACTATTCCTGGGAGAGAGAATATACCAAACCTGTAAGATATTTCCATTTTGTCATTAATTTGTTCCCAGGTGAATTTCAAACTTGGCAGCTTATTTAGAGCAAGATTTATACAGATTGAGGGGAGACAAGAAAGGAGATAATTAGGTAAATCTAGCAAGAGGAACTAATCCAGAAAAGCTAATTTATGTGGAGTCCAGGGAGAAGTCCAGGGGAAGGGATGATACTGAAATACAGTTTTCCAAGGTAAAAATGTATCTGATAGAGGCACCCACTTGTAAAGTGTGTTAGAACTTCTGTAGAGGTGCATTTGGTTGCCCAGAGGTTTAGAGCAGCAATAGTTCAAGGAAACCTTTTAAGCAACGAGGAAACCCTTAGTTTCCCTGACTTTTCAGAATGAGAAAATGTGTGTGAGGTAGAGAGGAGGGTGGAATCTTTTGGAGACCTGGTGGGTATTACTCATCCCCAGGCATCCTGCTCAGTGCCATGCAGTGCTCCATCACTGTTCTTGGGGTCACTGCAGCAGTATCAACTTCTCCTGCTCTGGTTTATGGTGAGTCCTGCAAGGGCTCCACTGAAGAGAAACAGTTTCTCTTCTACTCGTTAGTAGCTGTGTGTTAAGCCTGCTGTGTTTCTTATCTCCTTAACCTCCCTCCATTCCATCTACACAGGGGTTTAGTAGAGATAGAACAGGGAGGAGATGATGTAGAAGTTCAAGTACTTGCTTCCAGAAGCTCTGCCAAACACTTTAAGAACTGGCAGTCTTATAGCCTCACTGATGATTCAATGAATAAGTTTTATTGTGAGCCTGCTATAATACCTACTCTGTGCTAGATGATGGGGGGATAAAGAGGATAAACATGATCCTCTGACCTGAAGGAATTTACACATAGGGTAGAGTGTCAGACATACTCATAAAGCATGAAAAAACACAATCACAGTGTTCCATTAACAAATGCCAAATATGCTTTATACAGATATTCAGGGACAAGATGGCCAAGGAAGGGTATAGTTCATGAAGAAAGAATCATGTGTAGTTTGGTTTCTTGATTTGATTTCCCTTGTACCCAATCAAAGATGACTACAATCTAGGGCTGCTTGACAATTCAGATATACCTAGATTCTTCCTATGCACTGAAATCACACTTTTCTAAAAAGGAGTGGAATTCAAGGCCTGAAAATTTGAGTAACAAACACTGTGCAGACGTGAAGAAATCTTTCCAAGCCACAGTGATGGTTGTGTGTGAGCACTTCTTGTTTAATCACTAGTGAGGTAGTCTGTGGTTCTGAATTGCCTGCTTATTTGGGGGCTGTGATGTTTCCATAAAAACTGATTAGCACTTGTTCCAATTTTTTCCTTATAGTCTTCCATTACCAAGTAAAGATACATTTTTCTGGGACTGAGAGTGATACACAGACCAACCAGGTCTTTGAGATTTCTCTGTATGGCACTGTGGCTGAGAGTGAGAACATTCCTTTCACCCTGTGAGTAACCACTTGGCATTATCTCCAGCATGTGGGTTAATCATGGCACTGCTAACTGCCTTTGGTCCCTAGAACAGAAGAAGAGTAGAAAAAGAGATATTCAACAGAATTTTTAAAAAGTGTTTTATTTATGCAATTTGAGAGAGAGAAAGAGCATGAGCAGGGGAGAGACAGAGAGAGAAGGAGAGAGAGAATCCCAAGCAGGCTATGCACTGCCAGTACAGAACCTGACACAGGGCTCAATCTCACAAACTGTGAGATCATGACCTGAGCCAAATTCAAAGTCAGATGCTTAGCCAACTAAACACCCAGGCACCCCACAACAGAATTTTTTTTAAAAAAAAGCTTTATGGAGACACCTGGGTGGCTCATTCGGTTAAGCGTCTGCCTTCGGCTCAGGTCATGATCTCGCGGTTCCTGAGTTCGAGCCCTGCGTTGGGCTCTGTGCTGACAGCTCAGAGCCTGGAGCCTGCTTCGGATTCTGTGTGTCTGCCCCTCCCCTACTCATATTCTGTCTCTCTCTCAAAAATAAAATAAACATTAAAAAATTAAACAAAAACTTTATGACAAAAGATATTCACATTGTGCATACAATAGCATAAATTAGAAATAAATAAGTACCCAACATTGAGGCAATGGTTAAATGAATTGTGGTTTAATAAGTCACTAACATCTATCTAGTTTCTAAAACCTATAATTATAGAAAAACAGGTAAAACATGGTGAAAAATGGAAGGTAAAATATGAAGTAAACAAAGAAAGAATAGAAAATTGTATGTATGCTATGATTGTAACCAAGTAAAAATGTTCACATAGCAGTACAGATTCAAAGGGGATATATGAAAATGAATATAATGTCTCTGAATGATTCATTTATGGATTTTTTCTTAAGAATTGTATTAAATAGTTCACACTTTTAGTGTAAAAGTAAGAATAGATTAAAAGGGTGTAGATGTCTTTTAAAAGTCACTAAATGCCATTGATCTTCATCTGGAATATTTTTTTGGACACTTTTTGTATTTTTAAGATATCTCCCAAACAACAAAGCTATTTATGCCTTGAGAGGAAGAAAAATGAAAAAAAAAAAAAAGCAAAAAACAAAACAAAACAAAACAAAAAAACAAAAAACAAAAAAACAAACCCCCCCCCCAAAAAAAAAAACCACACAGAACTAACCAAATATGCTGATTTTTTATTCAGGCCTGAAATTTCTGCGAATAAGACATACTCCTTTCTAATTTACACGGAGGTGGATATTGGGGAACTGCTAATGTTGAAACTCAAATGGAAGAGCGATTCATACTTCAGCTGGTCAGACTGGTGGAGCAGCCCTGGGTTTACTATTGAGAAGATCAGAGTAAAAGCAGGAGAGACTCAAAAAAAGTAAATTAAATCAATTTCTTTCCCATTCACGTTACGGCTTACCCTGTCATTACCTTGGGAGGGTACTCTTGGAGCCTTCAACGTTCAGGTGGAACTTTAGTAAGCTTTGTATTTAAAACTATATCATCTAGATAATTACACCTATAATTTGGGGGAGGAGTGTTCTTTTATTATCATTACTAGGGAAGTAATAGTATTTCTGAATTTCATGAAAGAAAACATAAGCCCTGAACTGGTCACGATTATTGGACCGAGAGCTGAGATGAGGATCTCAGCTTCTATTTTAGCACTGTTTCTTTTTTTCAATATATGAAATTTATTGTCAAATTGGTTTCCATACAACACCCAGTGCTCATCCCAAAAGGTGCCCTCCTCAATACCCATCACCCACCCTCCCCTCCCTCCCACCCCCCATCAACACTCAGTTTATTCTCAGTTTTTAAGAGTCTCTTATGCTTTGGCTCTCTCCCACTCTAACCTCTTTTTTTTTCCTTCCCCTCCCCCATGGGTTTCTGTTAAGTTTCTCAGGATCCACATAAGAGTGAAAACATATGGTATCTGTCTTTCTCTGTATGGCTTATTTAACTTAGCATAACACTCTCCAGTTCCATCCACGTTGCTACGAAGGGCCATATTTCATTCTTTCTCATTGCCACATACTACTCCCTTGTGTATATAAACCACAATTTCTTTATGCATTCATCAGTTGATGGACATTTAGGCTCTTTCCATAATTGGCTATTTTTGAGAGTGCTGCTATAAACATTGGGGTACAAATGCCCTATTTTAGCACTGTTTCTTGCAAGTACAAAACAGTTGTGGAAAGAACCTCAGAGATGTCACTTTGACATTCAAAGATTAAAACCAACATCTTCAAGAAGAATGAGATTCCAAGGTATCTTCATCCATCTCCCCAACCCCACCTCACATATATCTATAAAGAAATTGAATAGAGAGCCCCAGGGATTTAAAAACTTGTACACTAAATTTATAGGGATTTTTGCAAACTATAGTGTTCCATTATTGGTAATAAAAATGACTCTTAGTGAAATAAGTCATACAGAGAAAGACAGATACCATATGTTTTCACTCTTATGTGGATCCTGAGAAACTTAACAGAAACCATGGGGGAGGGGAAGAAAAAAAAAGTTAGCGAGGGAGGGAGCCAAAGCATAAGAGACTCTTAAAAACTGAGAATAAACTGAAGGTTGATGGGGGGGGTGGGAAAGAGGGGAAAGTGGGTGATGGGCATTGAGTAGGGCACCTGTTTGGGATGAGCACTGGGTGTTGTATGGTAACCAATTTGACAATAAATTTCATATAAAAATGACTCTTTAAATTAGGATTGATAAATTATTTCCCTCTGGTCATTTTCTTTTATAACAACAAAACAAAACAAAAAGGAGGTTGTGGATGGAGAGGCTCTGCAGAGCATTTGTTTCTCTAACAGGGCCAGTTGAAGGATGATTTGTGAATTCCTTAATGTAGATACAAAGAAGTGGTAAAGTGGATCTTGTATTATCTCATGGTGAAAGCCTTGTGATTTTAAGGTTGCTCCAAGCTGTCCAGATTGACTACCTTTATTGCTGAACTGTGATTAGGCCCTCAAATAACCCTATGATTCAGATGTATTGCTGACCAGAATGACCTAACTTTAAACAGTGAACTATTAGAAATATCAAAACAATTAATCAGACTGATCATGTAGGATTTAAAGATCCTTGACCAAACCATATATTTGTGAACAGTTGTTTCTATTTTCCCTTATATGTTTACATCCATTTTATTCTACAGGGTAATCTTCTGTTCCAGGAGAAAGTATCTCATCTGCAGAAAGGAAAGGCATCTGTGGTATTTGTGAAATGCCATGACAAGTCCCTGAATAAAAAGTCTGGCTGGTGAGCATTATGGACTAAAGCTCTCTGGATATCCTGAGCTTGCCCTCTGAGGGACACTGCTTCATACATTGCTCTTCATCTTAGACTAAAGACTTGCACTGATTCTTGTTAGAATCTTCAGGTGGTCTTTCTTAGCCCTTCCGTATTTACACATCAGACTTACCCATTTACTTTTCTCAATACTTCCTCTTTTTTCTTCCTCTTTCTGTTCTTTTATTTTACTTTTTGGGCTGCCACAAAATCTTCACTGCTGCATTTTCTGTATTGTATCTCTGCTAACTTTATGGATCCCATATACAGAGCATATGACACAATAGTTATAATCATGGCTGAGGGTGTAGCCCCTCCCCAGATGTACCCAGGGGAGCAAAACATCAGCTGCAATACATAGTCCTTCTTTTTTTTAAGTTTATTTATTTTTATTTTGAGAGAGAGAGAGAGTATGCGCATGCACACACATGCAAGAAAAAGTGGGGGAGGGTCAGAGACAGAGGGAGAGAGAGAATCTCTGTGCTGACAACACAGAGCTCCATATGCTGTTAGCATGGAGCCCCATGTGGGGCTTGAACTCACAAACCCTGAGATCATGACCTGAGCCGAAATCAAGAATCAGATGCTTAGTCAACTGAGCCACTCAGATGCCCTCACATAGTCCTTCTTGATGCTCCAAGTGGCAGCAGACTCTAGGACAGAGAGCCAAAAGGGCAGCCATCAAGTACCCATCTCAAAATCACCAAAGATGGGGAGCTAATGGAGTTAGAATTCAAGAGACGGTTCTCTTTTCTATCTCAAAACAATCCCCTGGCCCTTACCTACATGATCTTTAAGACTAATCCACATGACAGTTGTCAGCCGAATCTTTCTAGAGTGTAATATTAAGTGGAGATTCACATGTGACCTTTCCCAGCCCCTCCTGAATTCTCACATTATCCTACCTTAATTTCTCTGCTCATTCTCCTGCCAGATTCTGAGTACTAATGGGTTAAAGTAAAAGGGGAGGAAACTTTGATCATGTCATACAAACCAGTGCACAAGAAAAGAGGGGAAAGGCTAGGCACAACATAATCCTGATGTAGGAAAACACTTACTTCTGGTTTGTCTTCTCTCAGTTACATTTATAGAAAAAAGTACAGAATGAGAATTTCCTAATCAGAAAATCATATTAAAAACCCTATAGGGAATATCTCTATTATTGTAATTTCTATTTTATGATGTAATTATCCATGGGTAATTATGGATTATATATAGATTAGGAAAAAATAGGCAAAAAGAAAATACAATCACTCTGACTCTCTCCTCCAGGGACAACTCCCAATTAACATTAAATGTATATTGTTTTAGACCTTCTCTATGTATATATAATATTATATATTTTTCATTTTTTACAAAATAGAATTATGACATACTTTGAACGATAAGATGAAGCCACTTTATGAAAACATTAATGTAAGAGCACTCAAGATAAATTTGAAATAGAGTAGTTAGTTAATGGTATCAGCCAGGCAGAATAACTGAATATTTACCTAAGTGGAGACTGTTCTACTCAGAGGCTCATTGCTTTGTTTTCCCTCATCAAAAATCTGAGACAATTTCACATTTACTTTAACTTTTAGAAAAGGAATCCTATATGAAGCTTTAAACATGCATTTATGTCACATACAAACATACACAAAATCACATATACTTATATGTTCTCCCCAAATCAAATACAACTTTAAATCTCTGTGTAAATGTAAAAGCAAAACCTGAAAGATTAGGAAATATCTCCAGCTATTTTAAAAGTATTTCTGGCCATACTATTTATATAAGTCACAATAATATATCTGAGAAAATCTAAGGGTACATTCCTTATCTGATAATAAGATTACTGAGACCACAGATATTTAGGCAGCTGTTTTTATACATCTAAACTTTATGCGGAAGTAATTATGAACAAGGCTTGTAACATTCTGCAGTTTTTCTCTTCTGTGACTATATTAATCAAAAGTTCTCTGTCTCTTTTCTTCTGATAAAACTCTTCAGAAGTCTTATTCCTCAAGAAAAGAAAATAATCAGCCATTTCATTTGGCAAGTTTTAGAATTAAGAAATCTTAAATCATATCTTGTTGAAATCATTTGGTTCAGTCCTCTGAAAATGATAGTCCTTATTGGGATATAGCTAAGTAGGTATTAGAGTGTCTTTCATTCCTACAAGCCTGCCATTATCCACATGTGATCCATCGTCCACATCTTTCCTGGGTATATATTCACAACCTTTGTTCTGATCTTCCAGTTGAATGCTTTATATCATGAAGGTGGGAGGAGGGATGATTGTAGAACACTAAAGAGGTAATAAATTGCTCCTTCTCTTCTGCTTTTTCTCAGAAACTGGGCAAATCTACAGAAGGAAGAACAGAACACGAATTCCATGAAGAATGGAGTAACTTTTACATCAGATGCCCAGTGCTTTGGATGTTTCAAAGACAAGTTCCTGAGTATTAATCCCAGCTCTGCTTTGTTATTTTAGGATATAATCTCAAATACAAAAAAAAAAAAAGTGACTATATTCAATTTGAAGGGTATAGTGGCCAAATAGCACATCCTCCAACATCAAAAGATAGCAGATTTGAAAATCACTGTTTTGTACTTTGAGAAGAATTGAGAGCCATTTGGGCCCATGGTAAAATAATAAACCTTCTTTATATAGTAAGTTTAGGTCAATAGCCTAAAGTTGAGTAGAATTTCATATTTTATTTGAAATTCTGCATTTTCTGGACTGATACCTTCTCAAAGTTTTCTCCAAGTCTGAATATAGAAAATGATTTTTTTTTTGGTGGCATGAGTTGCACCCATTAGTGCAAAATATGTGGGGGGTTTTTTTTTTGGTTTCTGTGTTTTCCAGGATTTAACCAGGGACTAGTGACTTGGAGAGAGGCAATAGAGATGAAGTTGATAAATCACTGAAACTTTAAAACATCCTGCAGTTGGTTGCATCATTTCTAAGTTACTAATTAAAAGAAATATAAAATGTAGATCAATTCAGTCTAATAGGCTTTTATAGTTTAATCTCTCCCCCTCCTTGTCTCAAGATTGTATTTTTAACAGCATCTTCTATGAGCCTGCTACTTGCCAGCTCCACTAATTTTAAACATGGGGAAAGAAAATGATACCACAATTTCATTATCAGATTTCTGAAATTGTTTTCATCAGTTTGGGGTCATTTAATATCTTATAAGCCCTATTCAATTTTAGGTTTATTCAGTCATGCTTTAGTCATTACTTTGAGGATGTCTCTTTCTTCCCTGGTTTTGATACGAAAATATGTGTTCAAGATCAAATTTTGAATCATGCAGTTTTAGACAAGGACCATTTTTACTAAGTAGGAGATGAAAAGTATATTCCATAAACAGTGGTTAAAACCATTATGGGCAATTAAAAGAATCCTCAATCGCCATAGTTACATGAAATGCCATGAGAGTTATTGTTTTTAACAACTAGTCAATAGTGAGTGTGAAACAGTATTATAAATTAGGTATCATACTTTCAGAATGATTTTTCTCTATATTAATATGAATTGATAAGAAGTTTAATATCTCAAAGGCTCTTGCTGGGAATCCAAACTGTAACGTGTGTGGATATCTTAACATATATTCACATATGAAGCCTGCATATGTGTTTATTATTCAGCATAGCTTGGAAAGTAAAAAATCAAGAGATATAGTATTGGACATATCGGAGTAGAAATTATTCCAGAAATGCCAAACTTCAGCCTTTCTTTTGAGAAATATAGTATGCCTATATAATAGTAATACAAACACTGTGATTAATGTCAGCCAACTTGGAATGAATTTTCTCTAAAATAAAATGTTGGAGATTTGTTGTTGTCTTCCCCCTTTATTGCTAATTCATTAATTTCCTGGATTTGGGTTTTGAACAAGGATACATAAACTTGAGAAAATATGGATCAAATCAGTGTATGGGCCTAGGAACTCTGACTTTTGCAGACTTCACTATATATGTATATTAACAATGATTTGGCTTTAAATGTTATTTATTAGCTGTAAATATATGTGTGTATAAGTAAAGGGAGATTATATATTGGAATGGCTGTGACTATCTGCGTTTATAGACAGGTGGTGCTAACTTTTGTACATGTCTTTATCAGTGATAGTCTCAATGAGCCAACTTACTCTGATGAAATAATACCATAAAGTAGGCTTCTTTTTTCTTTAAGGAAACTTAATTAACTATGCTCAGAAATGGAATCTGCTTTTAATAAAATTGACAAAATGTTATTTTAACACTAAGTCATTATTTTGTATTGTTTTAGTCCCCTAAATAGATATTTATTCTTAGGACAGATTCATTCAGCATATTTTTACTGAGTTAAAATTGCTGAGTAAAATTACTCTGCTTGGTGAAAAAAATATAGCTTCTAGGAATTACAGTGCACATTGTGTTTTATTTTTATATTTACATTTGTACAAAGCCTTAGAGATCCTTTAAACCAACTATAAAAGAAAATAATACAGATTTTTCCCTAAATAAAATACATGAATTTTACTTGTCTACACTTACTTTTTAAATAGTAAAATATTAGATTAATTTAAAAATTTTTGACCATTTTCTAGAATGAATTATTTTATTTCTGAGGTCTAATTATTACCTACAAAGTGAGTTTGTGCGATAAAATCAACTATTTGATATTGGAAGGTGAATTTTTTATAAACTTTTTTTGGGGAAAAGAATAACATACAGCCGTATATGCATCTACGTAGGGATTGCTTCTTAGTACAATCAGGAAGAATTTAATCTAGAAAACAATTGTTTCATTGGCCACTGACCCAAAATTTCATGGTTAGTTAGGCATAAGACCTTCTGGACTGGGGTCTCCCTGACAGGAAGAGATTCTCCAGTTTAAATTTTGCAAACAGCCCATCAATGCATATTGATATAACCAAAAAGACAAATAATAACAGGAGTTGGTGAGGCTGCAGAGAAATGTAAGCCTGCATATATTGCTGAGGGGAATGTAAAGTGGTGTGGCCGATGTGGAAAATAGTTTGGCAGTGTTTTGAAAAATTAATTATAGAGTTTAACCCATATGACCCACTGATCCCACTACTAGGTATACACCCAAGAGGAGTGAACCATATCTCCACAAAGCTTTAAACAAAATATTCATAGCAGCATTATTCATAAGAGCTCCAAATGGGAAGGAACCCAAACATCCATCAATGGGTGAAGACATAAAGAAAATGTGGTATGTTCATACAAAGGAATATTGTTGAAAAGTAAAAGAACAAACTGCTGATATCTGCTACAAATTGGGTGCATCTCAAACACTTTTGCTGTATGAAAGGACCAGATATGAAAGACTCCATATTGTATGATTTCATTTGTATCAAATCCAGAAAAGGCAAATTTATAGAGACAAAAAGTAGATTTAGCTGTTGCTTGGGAATGGGAGTTAGAAAAACAATTGACTACAAATGGATAAAGGATCTTTTTTGGGATGATGAAAATTAGATGGTGGTGATGAGTGTACAACTCTGTACTTCACTAAAAAATATTATATTATACACTTAAAGTAGGTGACTTTTATAGCATGCCTCAATAAAGGTCTTAAAAATGTATATGCATAGAACTGTGGGGATAGACACAACCACTTTACATATATAACTTATGAAAACTATAATTTAGGGGCACTCCCCTCTTGCCCTTACAGAAGGAATCTGCAGTGTTTATCTAGTATCCTCTAACACCAGCCTTGTTTATCCAAAGGCCCAACACATGGCAGTTTGTTATAAGTACACTTGATCTTAGCCAAAAGGCCGAGAAGTGATCAGTTTGGTTATAAGTAAACACTGCCATATCCTTGTTCTATTAAAGATGTTTTATTTTAGCCCTGATTCAGTTAGACATACATGGGCCCATTTATGATGCATTGATCATACTGTAGAAATGCTATCATAAAGATAACCATCCTCTAAATGAATCTTATTGGGAATTTCCTATATTAGAATGTCATCAAATACACATTTTTACAAGTAGCATCTTTTTAGGAATCACTTAATACAATATTCTCATTTTTTAGTTGATATAATCAGCTCAGAGAGGTTAAGTGATTTGCCTGATGTTATACTGCAAGTATACACACATGAAACTAGAATGGATTTTTACTGGTTAATAACTTATGTTTACATTATCTGGCCTCCCAAATACATTAAAATATGTGCTTAGGTTTAAATTTGCCTCATATACAGAGCACAGTTAATTCGCCATTAGAAGATACATTCTGGGACTTCTACTAGGATAAGATGGATTTACATTAATCCCATCACACCTTTTGTGACTATTGACACAGCATGCATGTAATGGTGAAGCTTCTCACTAAGTACACTCTCTACATGGATACCAGTAGTTAATTACACCTCAATTCTTTTTTTGTTATCACAGTATTGTACGCATAGAACTATGGGTCTGCAGATCAAACACATATATAGAACAACTGGAATAGTGTAGCAATTGGCCATTAAATTGGCCCTCAAAATTCCCATGCTTTGATATTCCCATCCTTGGGTAGTCACCTCCCACGTTGACCTATGTGAATAGTAACAGTTGGAAAAGGTACGTCATTTCTAAAAGGATGGCTATAAAAAGCACAAGCTCTGTTTTGGTTGTTCTCTCGTGCTGTCTCTGCTCTTGGGTCACTCACTCTGGAGGAAACCATGTTGTGAGTGTCCCTATGGAGAAGCCTATTGTAGTGAAAGACTAACACCTCTTCTCAGCAGCCACAAGAATAAACTTGGAAGACATACATATGGCCAACAGACACATGAAAAGATGAACACCACTAATCATCAGGAAAGTGCAAATCAAAACCACAGTGAGATATCACCTTACACCTGTCAGAATGGCTAGAATTAAACAGACAAGAAAAACAAGTGCTGGTGAGGATTTAGAGAGAAATGAAGCTTCGTGCACTCTTAGTGGGAATATAAGTTGGTACAGCCACTGTGGAAAGCAGTATGGAGAGTCCTCAAAATAATAAATATAGAAATACCATATGATCCAATGGTACCCCAAATGGGTATTTACCCAAAAAAGCCAAAAACACTAATTTGAAAAGATATATTCACCTCTATGCCATTGCAAAATTATTTACAATAGCCAAGATATGGAAGCAGCCCATGTGCCTACCAATAAATAAATGGATAAATAAAATGTGTATATATATATATATATATGTGTGTGTTGTGTGTGTATGCATAAAGAGATATATATATCACACACACACCATATATGTATACTATATACACAACCATATATATCTACCTATATATATATACTATATATATATAGTATATAGTATATATATACTATATATACACTATACTATATATACTATACTATATATAACTATATATACTATATGTATATACTATATGTATACTATACTATATGTATACTATACTATACTATATATACATAATACTGTATATATATATGTATATATATATGTGTATATATATATATATATATAGACAGAGAGAGAGTATACACACACACACACACACACACTGGAAACCATAAAAAGGATGAGATCTTGCTGTTTGCAACCATATGGATGGACTAAGCATATTGTGCTAAGTGAAGTAAGTCAGATAGAGAAAGACAAATACCATATGATTCACATATATCCAGAATCTAAAACCAAAACAAATGAATAAACAAACAAAAAGTAGAAACTTATTCATAAATACAGAGAACAGATTGTTGCCAGAGGTGAGGAGGATAGAGAGATAAACAAAGTAGGTGAAGGGAAACTGGAGGTATAGACTTCCACTTATGAAATAAATAAAGTCAGGGGAATAAAAGGTACAGCACAGAGAATATAGTCATTGGTATTGTACTAGTGTTGCATGGTAACTGATGGTCACTACATTGATGGTGAACATAGTATAATACATATGCTTGTCCAATCACTATGCTGTATACCTGAAACTAATCTAATATTGCATGTCAACTGTAATTTAAAAAATATTGTGTTTCATGTTACTTATAGTATTTATTATTCTTTTGATATCTTTTATGTCCTTAGTGATATTCTCTGTTTCATTTCTGATATTTCTAGTTGTGTCTTCTTTTCTTTGTCAGTTTTTATAGAGGTTTGTCAGTTGTATTGATCTTTCATTTAAAAAATGTAAAATTAAAAAAATTAAGTGAGGGGCGCCTGGGTGGCGCAGTCGGTTAAGCGTCCGACTTCAGCCAGGTCACGATCTCGCAGTCCGTGAGTTCGAGCCCTGCATCAGGCTCTGGGCTGATGGCTCAGAGCCTGGAGCCTGTTTCCAATTCTGTGTCTCCCTCTCTCTCTGCCCCTCCCCCGTTCATGCTCTGTCTCTCTCTGTCCCCAAAAAAAAATAAATAAACGTTGAAAAAAAATTAAAAAACAATTAAGTGATATGGGTCATATATTTTGCTTTCATAGTTACCTTAAACTAAAATAAGTATGGTTTTATAAATCTGTAACCTCCTAAGATATTTAGAGACAGATAGTTACAAATGTTCCAGACATAACCTCTCTTTTGTCATTAGGAAAGACTTTTGGAAAACAGAAGGAAACAGATGGATGCTGGAAAACAATTTTGCAAATTCTTAAAAGCTTAAACAAATGTCTACCATATAGTCAGCCTATCTACTCCTAGGAATTTACCAAGACAAATGAGAGCATACGTTCATACAGACTTGATAGGAATGTTCTTAACAGATCTATATGTACTAGCTGAAAACTGGAAGCTGCCCAGTAATTATCAACATGTGACTGTGTAAAAAAATTGTGAACTACTGATACACTCAAAAACATGAATGAATCTGAAAATAATTATGGCTGTGTGAAAGAAGCCAGGTAAGAGTACATACTGTATTATTTCATTTATCTAAATTCTGGTAATTTCAAATTAATCTATAATGACAGGATGTTGCTTAGTGATTATATATTCCATTTCAAGTTCTCCCGTCTTTGACCACTACTTCCTGTCTTTCTATCTAATCAATCTACTGTTCCCACCCCAACAATTCTTCAAATGTTTTTGAACCTCCAGTTCATTGATTTATATATCTCTTGCTTCCTTACATATTCTCACTTTGATCCTTACTCAGATTTTAAGGCCCAAGGTCACTTTTGCTCTACTACCCAAACTTCCAAGGTCCTTGCCATTCTGTCCCTGAATTGAACTTCCTACAGCAAAATGCAAACCCTGAATAAATCCAAATTATCACTTTCTCTTTTTTTTTTTTTTTGGGGTTTACTTTTTGTATTTTTATTTTATTTTATTTATTTATTTATTTTTTATGTATATGAAATTTATTGACAAATTGGTTTCCATACAACACCCAGTGCTCATCCCCAAAAGGTGCCCTCCTCATACCATCACCCACCCTCCCCTCCCTCCCACCCCCCATCAACCCTCAGTTTGTTCTCAGTTTTTAACAGTCTCTTGTGCTTTGGCTCTCTCCCACTCTAACGTCCTTTTTTTTTTTTTTCTTCCTTCCCCTCCCCCCTGGGTTCCTGTTGAGTTTCTCAGGATCCACATAAGAGTGAAACCATATGGTATCTCTCTTTCTCTGTATGGCTTATTTCACTTAGCATTACACTCTCCAGTTCCATCCACTTTGCTACAAAACGCCATATTTCATTTTTTCTCATTGCCACGTAGTATTCCATTGTGTATATAAACCACAATTCTTTATCAATTCAATCAGTTGATGGACATTTAGGCTGTTTCCTTAATTTGGCTATGTTGAGAGTGCTGCTATGAACATTGGGGTACAAGTGCCCCTATGCATCAGTACTCCTGTATCCCTTGGGTAAATTCCTAGCAGTGCTATTGCTGGGTCATAGGGTAGGTCTATTTTTAATTTTCTGAGGAACCTCCACACTGCTGTTTCAGAGCAGCTGCACCAATTTTGCAATCCCACCAACAGTGCAAGAGGGTTCCCATTTCTCCACATCCTCTCCAGCATCTATAGTCTCCTGATTTGTTCATCTTGGCCACTCTGACTGGCGTGAGGTGATACCTGCGTGTGGTTTTGATTTGTATTTCCCTGAATTATCACTTTCTCAATGACTGCATATGAACAGCAGAGTGTGACTGGAAACACACAAATATGTACATGAGAGTGCATGTGTGCAGGCACACATAGACACACACACACACACACACACGTCTCTGGTCACTATCTCGCTTTAAATTTGTCACCATGTCATTTAAAATGTCCCTTATGACTGCCTCAGTAATTCTACTACGTTTACAAACATTCTTTTACTCTCCCAGATGATTATTTAATCTCAACCCTCAATAACCTCCTCACTTCTTTTCACTCACAGCTGATGGCTTAGCTTCTTATTTTACTGAAGATACAGATGCAATCATAAGGAGAACTTCCATGTATTCCACTCCTCAATCTACCAATCTCCCTGCTACTATGTCCATGTACTCTGCTTTCTCTCCTGATATAAGATGTTTTCCCTATCCCTATCTAAGGCCAATTCCTGCATTGTATCTCCTGTGTATATTCATTGTATATTCCTGTGTATCTCCTACCCAGACATTGCTCTAATGTTGTCCCTGTTCTTTTCTGGCCCCTCAGTTTTTGCTTCTCTGCTAAATCATTTTTGTCAGCACAAAAGCAAACTATAAAAGTTTCTGCTTAAAAACAAAACAAAATTTCTTTGATCCCAGTCCATCTCTATTCTATGTCTTCCTTTAAGACAAAACTGTCTGATTTGTCTTTACTCACTTTTTCTACTCCCCCTTTCCTTTTTCAAAGTCTAATCAAAATGTCACTTTTATTCTACAACCTTACTCTTATTAAGATTACCATGATGGCTAAGCCCAATGGTAATTCTCCTCTGCTTACTTGATTTCCCAGCATAATTTGATCCATCTAGTTGCTCTTTCCTTGAAACACTTTTTCATTAATCTCTGGAACTATTTATTATCCTCCTCTCTCTACTTATCTACTCATTCTCAATTCCTCAATGAGATTGTTCCTGCTCATCTTCCTTACCTTTGTAAGTTTGAGTGTGCCAGTGTTTCAGTCCTCAGCCCTTTCTTCAAATGATCCTAATTTAGTTCCATAGCTTTAATCACCATGTGTCTGATGATGAATCCAAAACTTATATCTTCAACCTATATCTCTTTTCTAAATCCAGACTTGCATATACCCAATTGCTAATTAAATATCTCCAGTGGTGGGGGGCGGAGGGGGGTAGGGGGGTAGGCGGGGGGAGCACCTGGGTAGCTCATTTGGTTAAGCTTCTGACTTCAGCTCAGGTCATGATTTCATGGTCTGTGAGTTCAAGCCCTGTGTCAGGCTCTGTGCTGAAAGCTCAGAGCGTGGAGCCTGCTTCAGATTCTGTGTTCTCCCTCTCTCTTTCTGCCCCTCCCCTGCTCATGCTGTCTTTCTCTCTCTCAAAAATAAAATAAACATTAAAAAATTTAAAATCCCCAGTTGGAAACTCAGTTATAAGAAGTTCTAGGGATCTAGTACACAGCATAATGACTATAGTTAAAAATATGGTATTGTGTACTTGAAAGTTACTGAGAGTACATCTTAAGCATTCTCAACACACACATAACACACACACACACACACACACAGAGTTAACTGTGTTATCTGAAGTGATGGTGTGTTAATTATCTTGATCTTGGTAATTATTCTATAATGTATATGTACATCAAATTATCACATTGCAGACTTTAAAGATATATATTTGTCAATTATTCCTTAATAAAGTTAAAAATAATGTCTCCACTTGGCTTTCTAATAGGCATTTAAAATCTAACATGTTAAAAACATAACTACTGATTATAAAACCTACTAATTTCCTATTTTTTTCACACCTAGTTAATGGCAAATTCCTTCCTCCGTTCTTCAGAAAGAACACCTTGGAATTTAATCTTGAATCCTTTTTTTTCCCCCACAGATATAGTCAATAAGTCAAGAAATCCTACCAACTCTGTTTCAAAGTATATCCAGAATCTGACCATTTTTTACTCTTGTTAATGCAATCACTATCAAGTTTTTACCTGGATTATTGCAATAGTCTTCCTTTTCTCTGCAATTGCCTTGGTTACCCATTGATATAGTAATTAATATAACAACCACATGAACTTTTCAGAATATAGTATAACATCCCATTCCTCTACTCAAAACTTAATCTCTCTACTAACAACAAAACTTTAAATTGTTATTGCCTTATGTGAACAAATATGTGTGCAGGTATGTGCATGCACATATGTGTATGTGCAATTTGTTCCATTTACATTTAGCCCACTTCTAGTAATTTTTATATACAGTGCAAACTACGGATAGAGGTTTTTGTTGTTGTTATGGTGGTGATTGCTCTTTTATTTAACATAGTCAAATTGTTCCAACAGTATTTGTTGTAAAGACTGCCCTTTCTGCATCAAGTCACATTGGCAATCTGTTCTATGATCCTCACAGATTATTTACTCATAATGATTAATTTTTGGCATATTTGGACTCTGAACAGGCTAAACTCAGAAACCTGCACAAAAGTTCTCGTGGAGATTTCCTTATTTTATCATGGCTCAAGATTTTGTTTTGTTTTTGTTTTTGTTTTTGTTTTTGTTTTACCTTCTCATCCCAGGCTTCTGGACCTACTATGGAAATCTGCCTAAGATGTGAGATTAAGGGTAGTACCTAAACCTAAATTCTTCCTCTGACCTTTCCCATTCCTTGACAGGGTTCCCAAAAGAGTCTAGAGAGACTTTTTTTTAGGCTTCGAAATCTTTTAATTGCTAAATTAAGGCAATTATTTAGTGAAAGGTAATACACAATATTTCACAATAAAAATGAAACTCATTCTTAGGACAAAACAGAAGAAATTGTTTAAGGGAATAAGATCAGTAATAAAATTAATGAAATTTGACTTCGTAAGCCAAGAATGGTGAAATTTTCCTTACAGTCTTAGTTTTCTTATAAGGGGATAGTATGGTGGCATAAATCATGTCATAGATGAGATTCTGAGGGTTGGCATATGATCTGCCACCTGAGATCTAGAAGTTATGATTCTAGGCCCTCAGATGCATCTTATTTTCTAATCCTTATAATAATCCTTGATATTGGTATCATTGCCCCATTATAGCTGAGGAAATGTTATGCATAAAGTCCAGGCTCACACTACCAGATGTGGCTGCCAGGAGGTGTAATCCCAAGACCATCTCCAGAATCAGGCTGAGCTAAATCGAAATTAGGAGTTCTTTAAGCCCCTTAATGGTATATAATGTTCCAAACTGCAAGTCAAGGGAAGTGGATAAGTAGAGAGATAATAAATTATTGTATTTCCTATACTTTTCTAATTCAGCCAAGTAATTCTTCATTAATCTAATATGGAAGCTCTGCCCCAGACAGCATGGGCTCTTAATCTTCTCCAAACAAAGCTTCTTACTGTAACTTACACATTTTGCTCATGTGGCTCTCCCTGCCTAGAATAACCACCGTATCTTCTCTGTATCTTTAATGACTACATTCACTGTTCTGAACTCCCTCCCTCAATCTTTTTTCTTCATTACCACATTACCACTAGGATCAGTCAGCATAAATATAGCATGTATTTGTTCAGATATTGCTTTAATAAAATAGTAGATACCATTTTCTCTGCATCATCTATGTGCCACACACTGTGCAAGTCACTTTGTTTTATTATCACAAAAGTCCTCTAAGAAAGGTATTTTAATCTCCCCTTTATTGATGAGTACATTGAGAAGAAGAGAAATTAAGTAACTTAGAAATTAGAGACTCATAGCTAGTAAGTGGACAAGTTGGCATTCAAACCCATGTCTGGCTTCAAAGTCATCGTTTTCCTTCTAAGTTTTAAGCCTGTTTGAGCATGTCAGTGCACATAAGAATGGTCCACCAGAAATATATTGGCAGGAAAAAATTCTCCTAAGGGAAAAAAAGGCCTGAATACACAATAACAACTCATAGATGAGGGATCAGGATGGAAAAGAGAGACGTTTTGAGTTCTGCCATGTGTCTGTTTCTCCTATTATCTTGCACCTCAGCCCCTATGGAGGTATTCCTGAGATATAGGGAGAAGGGATTAATCTGTGGTTGGCTAAATTTAGCATTCATAGTGTGGTGTCTGGTAGCACCTTGGCCAAACATTTTCCCAGTAAAGTTTAGTGCACAGGAGTCTCTGGTGTTTTTTGAAAGCTTCACTGGTTTCAGTGGGGACTCAATCAGAAAACCTTGACATCTCTGTCACTTAAATAATTCATTGGTGTTGAGCTGTAGTAAATGATATTGTTAACAGCTGGAGGTACAGAGGAAGGAAAGTGTAGAGTCACTTCAGGCTGACAAATTTTAGTAGGCATCTCCTACGTGCAGGCAATTTGTAAGGTGCTAGGATCATAGTACCTATGGCAAGTTTTAGCAGGCTTATGGGAGTAGATAGGAAAGCTATGTGTGACATGGATCTTCATATGCTTCGTGTGCCCAGAAGTGGATGCCTTTTTTTAGTTCAGCTGCCCACAGTGGGCATTTTTTTTTTTTGGTAATTCATTTAAAGGCACTGTACATGTTAGCACTGACTTACTTACTGCCTTGTCCTTCACCAAAATTAGGTAAGATTTAAAGATGCGGGAGGTATCTGGCTATGAAGTAGGGGCTAGAAAATGCTGTTATATTTGTGCTCTGGCTCTATGTTGCCTCCATCATTCTATTTTCCCAGAAATGAATTTACATAGTTTGTCTTGCCTTCTGAGATGGATACTGGGCTTCTTTAATAATAATGATTACATTATATATCTACTTAAAAAAAACCCTCAGAGTATAAAAATAAATATACTTATATTTATATTAACAACTCTTTGTTAAATAGTTGCACAAATAAATGGATGGTGACTATCGTGAATACTTTTTTCTTTATTTTTTAAATTTTAATTCCAGTATAGTTAACATACAGAGTTATATTAGTTTCAGGTATATTATATAGTGATTCAACAATTCCATACATTACCCAGTGCTCATCATGACAAGTGGACTCATTAATTTCCATTACCTATTTCACCCATCCCCCACACACCTCCTTTGTGGTAACCATCAGTTTGTTATCAATAGTTAAAAGTCTGTTTCTTGGCTTGTCTCTCATTTAAGAAACAAAACAAATGAGCAAAGGAATAAGAACTTTTCAAACTCTGACTAGTAGCTTAAATGAATGAGACTCTTCACTTCACCCTATCTCTACCTCTATAGGTTTCTACAAGTAATGGGTATAATTGAAATTGACCAGCATTTGGGGTGCTTGGGTGGCTCAGTCAGTTAATCATCTGACTCTTGATTTCAGCTCAGGTTATGATCTTGTGGTTCATGAGTTCAAGCCCTGCATTGGGCTTTGCACAGTGTGGACTGTGCTTGGGATTCTCTCCCTCTTCACTCCTCTGCCCCTCTCATGGTCTCTCTTTCTCTCAAAATAAATTAAAAAAAAAAAAAAAAGAAATTGACCAGTATTCATTCTTTCTGGGAACAGGGCATTTAGGATGTTCTAAAAATATATTCTTTAATTTATTAAAATGTATTTCTCATGATGCTGTAGTTTTAGATTTTGCTTTTTTTGTTTTTTACATTGTTTTTACCCTGAAATAAACATAAGCTTTTCCTTCACTAAAAAAATGTATTTTTCAAGAATGTAACAAACATGAACATAATTAGCTTCAGGAAAAGATTTCCCCATATTTCCTAAGAAGAAAACAAAAAGGAACTGAGACGCTGACCTAAAAAAGCTAAATAAAGATAGGGTGAATTGAGTTGGGGTTAAAAAAAATAGAAAGCAGAAGTTAGAAAGAAGGAAGGAAAATATTCATATCTTAACACTTTATAGTTAATGTTAATTTTAAAAGAAAAAAATAACTTTATTTTCTGTGTGTGCCAACATCATGTGAGATAGTGTCATACCCAAGAGCAATGACAGTAGAGATTAAATAAGAGGTCATCATTGTGAACTCAGCACTTTGTTATCTAAGGGCTAGAAATTAATCTCTCAGTAGCCCCACGTTGGAGAGTCTGGGTTATAAAACGAGGTCCTTGGATTCCTCTAGATGTGAATTTGGGCTAAGATGCCAATGACAAGCATATTATCAGTGGTATGAAGCATTCTATTTGAAACTAGAGCACTAATCATTTTAAGGTGATCATGACTCTAAGGGCACATTTGAGCTCCATATACATGAAATAGTATCAGTCTGGGTGGCACAGTTGGTTAAGCATCTGGCTCTTGATCTCAGCTCATGTCATGATCTCACAGTTTGTGAGTTCAAGCTCCACAACGGGCTCTGCACTGATGTTGCACAGCCTGTTTGGGATTCTGTCTCTACTTCTTTCTGACCCTCCCCCACTTGTGCTCTCGCTCAAAATAAGTAAATTAAATACACAAACAAACAGTATCAGTCTACTCCTTGATCTTTACCGCTCCTGTAACCTTAAAGGTATGATGTGAGTGAATGAGGATGATACCTTTTTATTCATACCGGTGAAAGAAGACACACTCAAGCTATATTGAATATTTGTTATGAAATAAATTAGGAATAGATCACTATTATTATAAGTGGACATCTTTCCACAAGATGATTTTCAAAGGAATTGATAAATTACAATGTTTTCCGTATTTTCTCATGTTACATTTCTAAAATCTTATCATAAAAATAATGGAAAAAAATGTGACCCACTTAAGATTAGCTGAAATATGAATTTCACACATACCAAAGAAAAACCCAAAAGATAAACAACTTGCTGGAAAAATTGATATTAAAAAACAAGTTTCTAAAAATCAATTAAATCACACACATGCGCGCAAAGAGGGAAAAGGGCAAAAAATGGGACAGAAAAGTAAATGTAAAAGACCCTCAAACAGATGGAAAGATAGTATCTCATACTTAGAGATAAACAAACAAACAAAAAAACCAAAAAGCCACTTTATATGAACTTTATATAGGGAAAATTATAAAGTTTTAAAGATACACTTTGTTAGCAACCCTGAAAGGAAATAAGAACTCTCTTACATTTGTGGCAAGACAGTGCATTGGTACAATTCTCATGGAGGGCAATTGGTAATTCCTATCAAAATTATAAATGCATATCCTTTCCAGTATCCCTGCTTCTATAGAATTTTATATTGAAGATTCACATCTGCAAAAAGATATTAGCATAGTGCCACTCATCACAGTTTTGTTTTTAATAGCAAATTTGTGAACAACACGTATGTCATTAATTGAAATATTTGCAACATAAAAAAATTGAGGATGAAAAATCATTTGTCAAAATTGGTATCCATTCATGATAAAACCCCCAAAATTAGAAATAGAAGGGATATTCTCATTGAAGAGCACTGTATTAGTCAGGGTTCTCTAAGAGAACCTAGAAAACAAGTGATAGAAGTCATTCCAAGTCCAAAGGCTTGAAAACCGGGGTACCAATGGTGTAAGTCCTGATCTGAATTTGAAAGCCCAAGAACCAGGGATCTGGGGCAGAAGATGAATGTCTCAGGTCAAGCATATAGGTCTTCCTTTTGGTTCTATTGAGACACACAACAATTAACACATATCATATTGAAATGATGCTCACCAGCATGGGTAAAAGTCATTTTCTTTACTGACACTGTCTGAAGACACTCCTCACAGACACACCCAGAAACAATGTTTAACAATCTGTGCATCTTTTTATTTTATTATTATTTTTTATTTTTAAATTCTAGTATAGTTAATTAACAATGTTATATTAGTGTTGGGGTGGTACAATATAGTGATTCAATAATTCTATACATCACCAAATGCTCATCACAACAACTGCACTCCTTAATCTCCATAGCCTATTTTACCCATATCCCAATCTCCCTCCCCTCTGGTAACCATCAGTTTGTTCTCTATGATCTAGAGTATGTTTCTTGGTGTGTCCTCTCCTTTCCTTTCTATGCTCCTCTGTTTTGTTTTTTAAATTCCACGTATGAGTGAAATCATACTGTATTTGTCTTCTCTGACTTATTTTGCATAGCTTTATATTCTCTAGCTCTATTCATGTCATTCCAAATGGCAAGATTTTATTCTTTTTAATTTCTGAGCAATATTCTATTATACACACACACACACACACACACACACACACATACATAGATAGCATACATACATACATACATACCACATCTTCTTTATCCATTCATCTATCAATGGTGGACACTTGGGTTGTTTCCCGTAATTTTGCCTACTGTAAATAATGCTGCAATAAACATAGGGGTGCATGTATACCTTTAAATGAGTAGTTTGTATTAGTTGCATAAATACCCAGTAGTATGATTACTAGATTTTAGCATAGTCCTATTTTTAACTTTTTGAGGAAACTCCATGCTGTTTTCCAGAGTGGCTGCACATGTTTGCACTCCCACCAATGGAGCATTAAGGATTCGTTTTTCTCTAAATCCTTGCCAATGCCTATTGTTTTTCCTGTTTTTCATTTTGGCCATTCTGATAGGTGTGAGGTATTATCTCATTGTAGTTTTGACTTGCATTTCCCTGATGATGACTGATGGTGAGCAACTTTTCATGTGTCTGTTGCCCATCTGGAAATCTTCCTTGGAGAAATGTCTGTTCATGTCTTCACCCATTTTTAATTTGATTATTTGTTTTTGTCTGTTGAATTGTATAAATTCTTTATATATTTTAGATACTAATCATTTATCAGATATGCAATTTTCAAATATCTTATACCATTCAAGAAATTGCCATTTAGTTTTGTTGATTGTTTTCTTCATTGTGCAGAAACTTTTTATTTTGTGTAATCCCAGTAGTTTATTTGCTTTTGCTTCCTTTGCCAGGAGACAAACCTAGACAAACCTATGACCAATGTCAGAGAAATTACTGCCTGTGTTCTCTTTTAGGATTTTTGTGGTTTCAGGTCTCACATTTAGGTTTTTCAACCATTTTGAATTTATCGTTGTTTATGGTGTAAGAAAGTGATCCAGTTTCATTCTTCTGCAGGTTGTTGTCCAGTTTTCCCAACACCATTTGTTAAAGAAAGAGACTTGTTGTTTTTTCCGTTGAATATTCTTTCCTGCTTTGCCAAAGATTAATTGACCATATAGTTGTGGTCCATTTCTGGGTTTTCTATTCTGTTCCATTAATCTGTGTGTCTGTTTTTGTGCCAGTACTATACTGTCTTGATGACTAAAACTTTAAAAGATAGCTTTAATCCAGAATTGTCATGTCTCCAGTTTTGTTTTTCTTTTTCAGGATTGCTTTGGCTATTCGGAGTCTTTGTTATTCCACACAAATTTTGGGATTGTTTATTCTAGCTCTATGAAAAATGCTGGTGGTATTTTGATAAGGATTGCATTAAATATGTGGATTGCTTTGTGTAGTATAGACATTTTAACAATATTTGTGCTCCCAACCCTTGAGTATGGAATGTTTTTCAATATCTTTGTATCTTCTTCAATTATTTCATAAGCTTTCTACAGTTTTCAGCATACAGATCTTTTACATCTTTGGTTAAGTTTATTTCTAAGTATTTTATTGTTTTTGGTTCAGTTGTAAAAGGGATTGATTCCTTGATTTCTTTTCCTGTTGCTTCATTATTGGTGTACAGAAATGCAACAGATTTTTGCACATTGATTTTATATCCTGCAACTTTCCTGAATTCAGGTATTAGTTCTAGCAATTTTTTGTGGGTCTTTCGGGTTTTCTACTAGAGTATCATGTTGTTTGCAATAGTGAAAGTTTGACTTCATCCTTGCCAATTCGGATGTTTTTTAATTTATTTTTGTTGTCTGATTGCTGAGGCCAAGACCTTCAGTATCATGTTAAATAGTAATGGTGAGAGTGAATATCCTTGTCTTGTTCCTGAGTGTAGGAGAAAGGCTCTCAGTTTTTCCCTACTGAGGATGATATTAGCTGTGGGTCTTTCGTATATGGCCTTTATGATGTCGAGCTATTTTCCATCTGTCCTACTTTTTTGAGGATTTTTTAAAAAGTTTATTTATTTTGAGAGAGAGAGAGAGAGAGAGAGCACATGCGCATTATTAACTGGAGGAGGGGCAGAGAGAGAGGGAGAGAGAGAATTTCAAGCAGGCTCTGCACTGTAAGTGCAGGGCCCAATGTGGGGCTGGATGTCATAAACTGTGAGATCATGACCAGGGCTGAAATCAAGAGTTAGATGCTCAACCAACTGAGCCACCCAGGTGCCCCAGTTGAAGATTTTTATGAAGAATGTACACTGTATTTTGTCAGATGCTTTTTCTGCATCTATTGAAAAGATCATATGGTTATCCTTTAATTTTTTAAGTGTTTATTTTATTTTTAGAGAGAGAGAGAGAGAAATAGAATAAACAAGGAGGGGCAGAGAGAGAGGGGAATGGAGGATACAAAGCACCCTCTACGTTGATAGCAGCTAGCCCAATGCAGGCTCAAACTCGAAAACTGAGAGATCATGACCTGAGCCAAAGTTGGATGCCTAGCCAACTGAGACACAGGTGCCCCTCCTTTCCTTTATTAATGTGGTGTATCACATTGATGGATTTGTGAATATTGAATGAACCCAGCATCCCATAAAACCCAATGATCGTGGTGAATAATTCTTTTAATGTACTATTGGATTTGATTTGTTAGTAACTTGTTGAGAATTTTTGCATCCATGTTCATCAGAGATATTGGCCCATAATTCTCTTTTTTATTGGGGTCTTTGTTTTGGGATCAAAGTAATGCTGGATTTTTATCTTGATGAGGTCCCAATAGATCATTTTTGCTTTTAATTCCCTTGCCTTTGGAGATGTGTCAGCTAAGAAACTGTTACAGCTGAGGTCAAAGAGGTTTTTTTTTCCTTCTTTCTTCTCTAGGGTTGATGGTTTCCTGTCTCACATTCAGGTCCTTCATCCATTTTGAGTTATTTTTGTGTATGGTGTAAGAAAGTGGTTTAGTTTAATTCTTCTGCATGTTGTTGTCCAGTTCTCCCAGCACCATTTGTTAAAAAGACTGTCTTTTTTCCATTGGATATTCTTTCCTGCTTTGTCAAAGATTAGTTGGCCATACATTTTTGTGTCCAATTCTGGAGTCCCTGTTCTTTTCCATTGGTCTATGTGTCTGGTTTTGTGACAATACCATACTGTCTTGATGATTACTGCTTTGTAGTAGATTACTGCTTTGTAGTAGATTACTGCTTTGGAGGGATTGTGATGCCTCCCACTTTGGTTTTCTTCTTCAATATTGCTCTGGCTATTCAGAGTCTTTTGTGGTTCTATACGAATTTTGGGATTGCTTGTTCTAGCTTAGAGAAGAATGCTCGTGCAATTTTGATTGGGATTGCATTGAATGTGTAGATTGCTTTGGGTAGTATTGACATTTTGACAATATTTATTCTTCCAATTCATGAGCATGAATGTTTTTCCATATCTTTGTATCTTCTTCATTTATTTCATAAGCTTTCTATAGTTTCAGCATACAGATCTTTTACATCTTTGGTTAGGTTTATTCCTAGGTATTTTATGATTCTTGGTGCAATTGTGAATGGGATCAGTTTCTTTATTTCTCTTTCTGTTGCTTCATTATTGGTGTATAAAAATGCAACCGATTTCTGTACATTAATTTTGTATCCTGCAACTTTGCTGAAATCATGTGTCAATTCTAGCAGACATTTGGTGGAGTCTTTCGAGTTTTCCATGTACAGTATCATGTCATCTGCAAAAAATGAAAGTTTGGCTTCATCTTTGCCAATTTTGATGCCTTTTATATTTCATTTTGTTGTCTGATTGCTTATGCTAGGACTTCCAACACTATGTTAAACAACACTGGTGAGAGTGGACATCTCTGTTGTGTTCCTGATCTCAGGGGGAAAGCTCTCAGGTTTTTCCCATTGAGGATGATATTAGCTGTAGGCTTTCATATATGGCTTTATGATGTTTAAGTATGTTCCTTCTATCCCGACTTCCTCGAGGGTTTTTATTAAGAAAGGATGCTGTACTTTGTCAAATGCTTTTTCTGCATTGACTGACAGGATCATATGGTTCTTATCATTTCTTTTATTAATGTGATGTATCACATTGATTGATTTGCGAATATTGAGCCAGGCCTGCAGCCCGGGAATGAATCCCACTTGATCGTGGTGAATAATTCTTTTTATATGCTGTTGAATTCGAGCTGCTAGTATCTTGTCGAGACTTTTTGCATCCATATTAATCAGGGATATTGGCCTGTAGTTCTCTTTTTTGGGGGGGTCTCTGTTAGGTTTGGGAATCAAAGTAATGCTGGCTTCATAGAATGAGTCTGGAAGTTTTCCTTCCCTTTCTATTTTTGGAACAGCTTGAGAAGTTTAGGTATATCTCTGCTTTAAATGTCTGGTAGAATTCCCCCAATTTGACAATAAATTATATTTAATACAAACAAAATAAAACAAAACACCAACTAATGCTGGCTTCATAGAATGAGTTTGGAAGTTTTCTTTCCATTTCTATTTTTTGGAATTGTTTAAAAAGAATAGATATTAACTCTTCTTTAAATATCTGGTAGAATCCCCTGGGAAGCCCTCTGGCCCAAGATTCTTATTTGTTGGGAGGTTTTTGATTATTGATTCAATTTCTTTCCTGGTTTTGGGTCTGTCAAATTTTTATTTCTTCCTGTTTCAGTTTTGGTAGTTTGTGAGTTTCTAGGACTTTGTTCATTTCTTCCAGATTGCCAAATTTGTTGGCATGTAATTTTTCATAGTATTCTCTTATAATTGTTTGTATTTTTGTGGTGTTGATTGTAATCTCTTTCTTTCATGATTTTATCTATTTTGGTCCTTTCTCTTTTCTTTTGGATAAATCTAACTAGGGGTTGATCAATTTTGTTAATTCATTCAAAGAATCAGTTCTTAGTTCTGTTGATCTGTTCTATGTGTTGTTTGTTTGATTGATTCTATATTGTTTATTTCTGCTGTAATTTTTATTATTTCCCTTCTGCTGGCTTTAAGCTTTAATTTCCATTCCTTTTCTAGCTCCTTTAAGTGTAAGGTTAGGTTGTGTATTTGGGACTTTTCTTGTTTCTTGACATAGGCTTGAAATGCAATATACTTCCCCCTTAAGACTGTGTTGGCTGTATCCCAAAGGTTTTGGACTGTCGTGTTTTCATTTTCATTTGCTTCCATGTATTTTTAAATTTCTTCTCTAATTTCCTGGTTAACCCATTCATTCTTTAATAGGATGTTCTTTAAGTTCCATATATATGACAGCTTTCCACATTTTTTTCTTGTGATTTCATAGTGTTGTAATGTGAAAATGTGCATGGTATGATCTTGATCTTTTTGTATTTGTTGAGGGCTGATTTGTGACCCAGTATGAAATATATTCTAGAAAATGTTCCAGGTGCACTCATGAAGAATATTTATTTTGCTGCTTTAGGATGAAATGTTCTGAATATATCTGTTAAGTCTATTTGGTCCAGTGTGTCATTCAAAGTCACTGTTTTCTTGTTGATTTTCTGCTTAGATTATCTGTCCATTGTTGTAACTGGAGTGTTAAAGTCTCCTAATTGTATTATTATCGATGAGTTACTTTATATTTGTTATTAATTGATTTATGTATTTGGTTCTTTCAAGTTGAGGGCATAAACGTTTGTAATTGTTAGATCTTCCTGGTGGATTGTCCCCTTGATTATGATGTAATGCCCTTCTTCATCTCTCATGACAGTCATTGGTTTAAAGTCTAGTTTGTCAGGGGCTCCTGTGTAACTCAGTTGGTTAAGTATTCACCTCTTGGTTTTGGCTCAGGTCATGGTCATGGTTCATGAGTTTAAGCCTGCATTGGGCTCTGGGCTGACAGTGCAGAGCCTGCTTGGGATTCTCTCTCTCTATCTCTGCCACTCCCTTGCTCTCTAAAAATAAGTAAACAAACTTTAATAAAAGAATAAAATAAAATAAAATAAAATAAAATAAATAAATAAAATAAATCTAGTTTGTCTGATATAAGTATGGCTACCTCAGCTTTCTTTTGATGTTCTTTAGGGTAACAGATGTTCTCCATCTCCTCATTTTCAATCTGCACATTTCTTTAAGTCTAAATTGAGTCTCTTGTTGGCATTATATAGATGAATATTTCTTTTATCTATTTTGATACCCTATGTCTTTTGATTGGAGCATTTAGTCCATATACATTCAGAATGATTATTGGAAAGATATGAATTTAGTGCCATTGTGTTACCTGTAGAGTTGGTGTTTTTGGTGATGTTCTCTAGTCATTTGCAGTCTTTGTTGCTTTCATCTTTGTTTTGCTCGACTCAGAGACTGCCCCCCTCCCCTTAGAATTTCCTGCAGATCTGGTTTAGTGGTCATGAACTCCTTTAGTTTTTCTTGGGGAAGATCTTTACCTCTCCTTCTATTCTGAATGATAATCTTGCTAGATAAGAATTCTTGGCTGCATATTTTTCCCATTCAGCATGTTGAATATATCTTGCCACTCCTTTCTAGCTTGCCATGTTTCTGTGGACAGGTCTACTGTGAACCTGATCTGTCTTCCCTTCTAGGTTAAGGACTTTTTTTTTAACCTCACTCCTTTCAGGATTCTTTCTCTGTGTATTTTGTGAATTTGACTATGATATGTCTTAGCAATGATTGGCTTTTGTTAAATTTAGTTGGAATTCTCTGTGCTTCTTGGATTTGAATGTCTGTGTCCTTCCCCAGATTAGGGAAGTTTTCAGCTATAATTTGTTCAAATAAATCTTCTGCCCCTTTTTCTCTCTCTTCTTCTTCTAAGATCCCTTTGATATGAATGATACTACATTTTTATAAGTTACTGAGCTCCCTAAGTTGGCCTTCATGGTCCATGACCTTTCTTTCTCTCTTCTTTCAACTTCATTATTTCCATAATTTGACTCCCATATCTCTGATTTGCTCCTCCGTTTTCTCCACCTTCATTTTATGGCCTCCATTTGGGATTTTATCTCAGTTTTAGAAATTTTAATTTTGATCTGACTAGATTTTAGCTCTTTTATCTCTGCAGTAAGGGATTCTCTAGTGTCTTCTATGGTTTTTTCAAACCCAGCTAATATCTTTATAACTGTTGTTTAAAATCTAGTTCAGACATCTTACTTTATCTCTGATTAAATCTCTGGCTTTCATTTCTTCCTGTTATTTCTTTTGGGGTGAATTTCTCTGTCTTGTCATTTGGAGAGAAAGAGAAAAAAAAACCAAAAAAGCAAAATAAAAGAAAATAGGAATTTAAAAATCAAAGAAAAAATAAATAAAATAAAATACATAAAGGAAGCCAGATCCTAGATGTGTTCTGGTCTATTTGCTGTGAGAAGTTTGATAGAAAAAAAAAGGTAGAAAATAAAAAGAAAACTAGAAAAAATTTGAAAAATTAAATATATATATAATTTTAAAATAATAAAATAAAAAAATATTCTTTCTGTATAAAAAAATAAAGAAAAAAAAAACAAAAACAAAGACCAAAAAAAAAAAAAGGAAACAAAGAAACAACAAACAAATAACCCCAAAGGAAGCTAAATCCTTTTTTCCCTAGAGCTGAAGCTTTGCAACACTCTATGATCAGTAGACTTGGTGTGGGTGAGGGGTTTGTGCTGGTCTTCTGGAGGAGGAGCCTGCTGCTCTGATTCTCAGGTGCAATTGCACTAGTGGAAATGTGTCTACAGGGCGCAGGGTAGCACAGCTGGGGGGTAGTGGCTTGGTTCTCCACGTGGTGGCACTATTTAGCTCACTGAGTTGGATCAGTGTTGGTGGTCTAGAGGTAATATGGCTTCACCCCACTCTCTAGTCTGTGGAGCAGGAAGTTTGTACCCTCATAGATGTACAATCAATCACCCCTATTTCCATGGCTTCCCTGCCGTCACCCTGTCTATGTCTGAGTTGTCTGCCTGCCAGGTGACACTGCCCTCCTGGGTTTAATTTTAGGTGTGGCTATGTTTCAAAAACCCTTACTTCAGAGACCTCCATGGCTTGCAACCCATGCTGATCTCTGGGGAGGGTCTCACCCCACTGTAGCTGGTGGTGGCTTGTCCCAGAAAATTGTCATGTCACCCCCTAGTGGCAGTGGTTCAATTTATCATAAATTGTAACACACAGACAGCATGAGGGTTCACTGCCCTCAGCTGGTATCTTTGTTTCTATACTGGTGAAAAGGGCAGCTCTATGATAACTGCTGGGTCTTTTACCCACAGAGAGGTAGTATCACCTTTACCAAATGCACTCCAAGCAGCAGAACTGCTTCTCCACATGGACCCAGGGGTCCTTAGACCTTGCTGCCTGTTTCTGAGGCTCTGCCCTGGGTTCTCATGCAAGAGCACCACTGGGTGCTGAACTCTGAAACTTCAGACTCTGTGCTTCACTGTTTTTAAAAAACAGTATTGAAAAAAGCAGTATTGCAAAAAAGCAGTATTGAAATCCCCTCCTTTTCTCCTATCAATTGTTTTGGGGAACAGTTTTTTTTATGCAGTCCTTTGCAGTGCTTTTACTCTTTTTTCTTCACTGTTCCTCATCCCACTGTAACACCGACTGCTTTTTTTTTCCTCCCACAAATCAACTCTCTACAGTTGCTACCTTCCACCAGTCATTTTTTCTCTTTGTATACATGCAGCTATGTTCTCTAAAACTTCTGGTCAATTGCTTGGGTGTTCAAGCATTCCTCTAAGACTTCTGATCAATTTCTTGGGTGTTGAGAATGATTTGATATTTATCTAGCTGTTTGGGGGAGGTGGCAAGCCTAGGGTTGCCCTACTCCCTCTGCCCTCTTAATCCTCTCCTGAGGTGTATATTGGTTGTTGATGTTTTTCATTGAAGAATTGAATCCTTGGAAAGTTTCTACAAGGAGCAAATTGCATGGACAGGAGACCTCTGTAAGAATACAGTCATGCTAATGAATACAGGGGGAATTTCACAAAGCCATGTTTATGTAGACAACCAAGTGTGGGTTTCAGTTCTCAGTATCAGCTGAATGAGACAATGTCTGTTCTCAGGGATGAGATTGACATTAGGTCTCTTTTGAGAGGGAGGGATGGTATATCTAACAGAATGGTATATCTAACAATTAGGAATACACACACACACACACACACACACAACATAATCCAACTGAAAATGAGCAGAAGACATAAATAGACATTTTTCCAAAGAAGATATCCAGATGACCAACAGGTACATGAAAACATTGTCAACATCACTCATTATCAAATCAAAACTATAATGAGATATCACTTCACACCTTTCACAATTGCCAAAAGTCAACATCACAAGAAATAATAGGTATTGGTGAGGATGTGAAGAAGGGGGCACCTTCTTTCATTGTTGGTGGGAATGCAAGCTGGTGCAAGCCACTCTCTAAAACATATGGAAGTTCCTCAAAGAGTAAAAAATATAACTACCCCATGATCCAGCAATTGCACTACTAGGTATCTACCCAAAGAATAAACCAATACTAATTCAAAGGGGTACATGCACCCCAATGTTTATAGAGTCATTATCAACAATAGCCAAACTATGGAAAGAGCCCAAATGTCCATCAACTAATGAAATAGATAAAGATGTAGTATATATATACAATGGAATATTACTCAGCCATCAAAAAGAATGAAATCTTACCATTTGCGATGACATGGATGGAGGTGGAATGTATTATGCAAAGCAAAATAAGAAGGACAAATCCCATATGATTGCATTCACGCAGAACTGAAGAAACAAAACAGATGAGCATATGGGAAGAAGGGGAAGAGGAGAGGGAAACCAACTACAAGAGATTCTTTTCTTTAATTTTTTTTCTACATTTATTTATTTTTGATAGAGACAAAGCACAAGTGGGGGGAGGGGCAGAGAGAGAAGGGAGGCACAGAATCTGAAGCAAGCTCCAGGCTCTGGGCTGTCAGAACAGAGCCTGCCGTGGGGCTCGAACTCACAAACCGCGAGATCATGACCTGAGCCAAGGTCGAACACTTAACTGAGCCACCCAGGTGCCCCTAACCACAAAAGATTCTTAATGATAGAGAACAAACTGAGGGTTAATGGAGGATGGTGGGTGGGATATGGACTATATGGTGATGGGTGTTGCGATGATCACTGGGTGTTGTAAGTGATGAATCACTGAATTCTACTCCTGAAACCACATTGCATGTATGTTAACTAAAATTCAAATACAATTAATTAATTAATTGATATTAGGTGCAAATTTAAAAAGAACAAAAAACAAAGAAGACATACAGACGGCCAGCAGACACATTAAACCATGCTCAAAATCACTCATCAGGGAGATAGAAGTCAAAATTGCAATGCATTCACAACTGTCAGTATGGCTAAAATCAACAATATAAGAAACAACAGGTGTTGTCAAGGATGTGGAGAAAGGGGAACCCTCTTGCAAGTGGGAATGAAAAGAGGTGCAGCCACTCTGGAAAACAGTATGGAGTTTCTTTAAAAAGTTAAAAATAGAACTGCCCTACCAACCAGCAATTTCATTACTAGGCATCTACTTAAAGAATATAAAAATACCAATTCAAAGGGATACATACACCCCTGTATTTATAGCAGCATTATCTACAATAGCCTAACTATGGAAACAGCCCAAATGTCCATCAACTGATGAATGGATAAGAAGGTGGTATATACACACGATGGAATATTACTCAGCCATAAAAAAGAATAAAGTCTTAGCATTTGCAATAACACTGATGGAGCTAGAGGGTATCATGTTAAATGAGAAAAGTCAATCAGAGAAAGACAAATACCATATGACCTCACTCATATACAGAATTTAAGAAACAAACAGATGAATATAGCGAAAGGGAAGGAAAAATAAAATAAGATAAAAGCAGACAGGGAGGCATCTACAATGGAATATCACTCAGCCAGAAAAAAAAGAATGAAATCTTGCCATTTGCAAGATGAGCTAGAGAGTTTATGCTAAGCAAAATAAATCAGTCAGAGAAACAAATACCATAGGATTTTACACATATTTAGAATTTAGAAAACAAAATAAACTAGCAAAGGGGAAAAAAACAAGAGAAAGAGGCAAGGAAGAAACAGATTCTTAACTATAGAGAACAAACTGATGATTTCCAGAAGGAAATTGGGTGTGGGGATGGGTTAAATAGGTAATGGATTTAGGATTGGCTTGTTGTGATGAGCACAGGGTGTTGTATGTAAGTGTTGAATCACTATATCTTACACCTGAAACTAATACAATGCTGTATGTTAATGAACTGGAATTGAAATAAAAACTTATAAAAAGAATAAGGAATGAAATAAATCATATCACATAACACTTATTACTTTAGTTCTCTTATGAAGTAATAATTTATTAATTTAACTTTAAATCTTTGGCTTTTCATTAAAGAGGGTAGTTTATAAGCATAGGGTGAATTCTTTCCTCTCCTATGACATTCTTGCAGGATGCTATATAAACAAAATTATAAGCATAAAGGAACCCTGGAAGGATACAAAATAAATAGTAAATGTTTTTACCCATGGTAGTAAAGGGTAAATAACTGGATTTTGTAGAATTAGAGTACTCCTCTAATATATCTTTTCAATGATGTTTCACTTTTGAACTATTTTACTCAACTGCCTATTCATAAAGTAAAAAAAAAAAAAATGAAAGAGAACTAAAGACAAATATCCAATCATGTTTCATTGTCTCAGTATGCCTTCATCAAAGCACAATATTTTGAGTAAACAAATAATCATCCTTTATAACAGAAGGTTTTAACAGGATTTTAAATAATGAATGTATCAATTGTTGTTTCTTATCAAGCACAAGGTACAGTTTTATATAATAGCATACACCGAAGCACTGCATAATAATAATAATAATAAATAACAATAATAGTGATAATAAACATAAACTTTTTGCTAGTGTACTAGAAACTTATTCCTTCGGGATTACTGTCCAAAATGAAATCATACAAAGATGGTTTATTTTAAAATAATTCAGTACTGGGGCGCCTGGGTGGCGCAGTCGGTTAAGCGTCCGACTTCAGCCAGGTCACTATCTCGCAGTCCGTGAGTTCGAGCCCCGCGTCAGGCTCTGGGCTGATGGCTCAGAGCCTGGAGCCTGTTTCTGATTCTGTGTCTCCCTCTCTCTCTGCCCCTCCCCCGTTCATGCTCTGTCTCTCTCTGTCCCAAAAATAAATAAACGTTGAAAAAATAAATAATAAATAAATAAAAAATAAAATAATTCAGTACTGTTTCTCTCTCTCTCTCTCTCTCTCTCTCACACACACACACACACACATACACTTTAAAATGGGCTAAAACAAATTGCAGTGCATACTCAAATACACACCCTCTCCCAAGAGACCAGGAAAGCACCAAAAGTGCATGATGCTCATGAGGATGGTTGTATCTGTACAGATTATTGTTGCTGTTGAAAACTGGAGGAAGGATTGTCCATGACTCTCACAAGAAGGGAAGAGGTAGGCCAGAGGCTGGTGGGAAATGTCAGGTCTTAAGATCCAAGTAATGGAAGAGAAATGTTATATCAATTGCCTTTAGAGAGACCAGGACTATTATTAGAAAATTAATTCTTGTAGCAGATGACATCACAGTGCTTCTCCTTATATGGTTTATCCAGGAGAAGTTTGGTTACAATGACCTTTGAAGAAAGTCTTTATAAAAGGAAGAAACCATGTTACAAAGTACAAAAGAGCAAGATAAAACTGAGAGGCATTTCCATTCCTAAAGCTAACTGTCTTTGATTATTATACTTCTTTGAATTTGTTGCAGCCACTTGTCCCTAGAAATGAAAGGCCTTGGGCAACCACTCCCTATTCCCTATATTAAAGCTTCTTCCTTCTTCTCTACTTCATAAACTTGTCAGAAAAGCTGCCTTAGCCTGTGGCAGCTCCAGAATTCCAATAGTAGTTGGAGATAGTTGTACTTTTCTCAAAGGCAGGATGGCACCCTAGATTCCCCATCTTCCATACATAGGAAGCTGTAGTGAGGACAAAACATAAACAATGCTTACTGTTTATAATATCTATTTGTGAAATCTGAAGCTGGCTAATTCGTAAGATAATTTACCATAGGTCTAGAATCTAAAATCCAGGATTTAGTTGCTTTTGTGACTTAGCAGCACTGTATATTATTCTGATTGCAGACTATTAAATTTTTTTTAATGTGAAAGACACTATTAAGTGATAAATAGTTAAAAGTGTGGTTGGGAAAACAATGGTTTTATCAAAATTTCTCAAAGTTTAGCTACTTGCATTTCTGCTTGAAATATGTATCAAGTTTTATTCATTCAGTTATTAATGCAGTCATTAATTTAACGGGTATTTAATTACCAGGTATGAGCCAAAGTCTATGCTAGGTGCTGGGGATTTAATGTGAATAAAATAGATCCCTGTCTCTCAAGAAACTAAAGGTCTAATGGAGAGATAGGCATTTAATTAATTATAATCATAGATAATGTGCCAAGAGTGAAGAGGACAGTGTGTCCTCAGAGCATTTACCAAGGATGCCAACCTCTTCTGGGGGCCAAGAACGACTTCCCTGAAGAAGGTTGATTTAAATTGAGATTTGAAAGATAAAGTTACTCAAGCAAAAACTGGGATAGGAAGGGAGAGTATTCTAGGTGGTGGGAACAGTATATTCAAGTTCTCAGACAGGTAGAATTAGGAGAATGTTAGGAGAATAAAGAACAAGAGAAAGTCAGTGTTTATGGAGCCTAAGGGGCACAAGAGGAGGTTGGTGCCCAGGGCAGGGGCAAAGCCACACATGAACTGTGTACCAATAGACTTTACCCAAATCAATGGAAGACATTGAATAGTTTACAAATGTACAAAAATAAGGAATTGTCCCCAAGCCTACAATTTTGAAAATTCATGAGGAACAGAGGAAGGTAGAGGGGATCAGTGGAGAGAGTTGAAAAATACCAGTTTAGCTTTCTTTTTTCTTCCCAGAATCTACACCTATGCACAACTCAGTACATAACATTTATTAGTCTCAAGATCCCTAAAATAAGTATATTATTTGTTCACTTATGTCTGACTTTTCATGTCCACACAGTGGCCTTTGCATGCTTAATTCTGAGCTTGATTTTCTTCTGAGGTTGACAATGGTGAAACTCTGTTAACTGTCTTTTGGGAATACAGTACAGCCAAACTTGGCAAAAGCTGTACTAGTTGCCGGTGGTAGAAAGTGAAGCAAAAGATGTTAAAAAAATACACATTTTTTTCCTCTTAAAATTAGAATTTGTCATGTAGTGTACAAATGACGGACATAATTAGTAAATATGATATCTGCCCTTTTTGAAGGTGAAGCAGCATTGAATTGAGGAAAAATTGACCTATGAGTTTGTTTTCATGTTATTGATCTTCAGAAGGTATCAGGAGGAGCTTGTAAATGAGTAAATGAATGTAATGACTTCCTTTTACTTCTTCTGGACCAAAAGAGAATATGTTCAATGAGAATATGACTAATACACTAAACACCTTGAAAAGATGACATTTGCTTCCCTGTTCTTCTCTGTCTCTGTCTGTCTTTGTGTGTGTGTGTGTGTGTGTGTGTGTGTGTGAACAATACTGTAAAAAAAGATAACTCATCCATAACTTGGACTGCCTAAATGTTATTCCCAAATATGAACTATTTTGGCCAGCTATCCTATTCCAGATTCCAAATCTCCCTTTAGCAGGATGATCTGATTTCTTGGCTTCTGTAGTCAAACAAATTCCACCCAGCATGTAAGGCCTTAAGGCATATTTCCTCCCTCAGGCTTCAGACCAAGACCAGATTCTTACTTTTTCCTAAACTCAAATAGTTGTTATTGTTCCATCACTCATTTGGCCCTGAAAGTCTCAGTTTTGTATAGCTTCAAAACACTTCCTTGTGTATCTTATTTGCTCAGACACTAGAGCTAAGGAAGAGAGAAGTCTGACATTTCTTTGGAATCACTCTCATAATAGATTATAGGTGTTCAAAAAATACCAGTTCCTTAATTGATAAAAATGTAAATGCAATTCCTTCAAGTTCATTCAGCTCATAGAATAAAACTGGACCATAAGCTTAACTATTTCCTTGCAGGTTTAAAAAACAAAAATAAAATAAAATTTTTTTCAAGTAAAACATGACAATAAAAGCAAAAGGCCTCAGACGATTTTTGTGACTGATAAATAGGCTACAGACTAAAGTATTTGACAGCTCTTTTTCCACACCACCCAGCTATAATTGACAAACAATAAGCTACACATGTTTAAAGTATACAATTTTTAAAGTATAGGTACATATATAGATAGACACACACTTACTTTGAGTTTAGTTTGTTTTCCTTTTCTAATTCCTTAAGCTAAAGTCATTGATATGTAACATCTGTTCTAATATAGTGCTTAATCTTATAAATATTCTTCTAATTACTATTTATATCTCCAGGAAACATCTCCATAATTAATATAAAGTTCATATCCATTACCTATAGATGACTAATAATGTTGAACACCTTTTTATGGGCTTATTTGTCATCCGTATATCTTTGAGGCATTATTTGATCAAATTATTTGCCCATTAAAAATGATTATTTATTTGCTCATCATTGCGTCTTCAGAGTTCCAGATACAGCGCCTTTATGAGATATAGGATTTTTAAAAGTTTGTATTTAAATTCCAGTTAGTTAACAAACAGTGTAATATTAGCTTCAGGTGTACAATTTAGTGATTCAACACTTCCATACACACCCAATGTTCATCACAAGTGCACTCCTTAATCCCCATGACTCATTTAACCCATCCCCACACCAACCTCCTCTTTGGTAACCATCAGTTTGCTATCCACAGTTTAAGAGTCTCTTTCTTGATTTGCCATATTTTTGTGTCTCTTTTTGTGATGTTATCAACCTTTGATGATGATCATCAAAATTCATTAGTTTGTTGAGGATTATAAAATAAATGGTGATACTCTAATACCATTATTTCATTCTCATGAAATATTCCCTAATATACTATTTGATGACTGAGTAGAATCATCAATTCAGTAGAATGAAAGACAGGAATTATGTTGGATTCTTTTCCTTTATTTATTCAGTTTTCAAAATAATAAATCAATTCCTTATCATTCTAGAATTACACTGATTATATTTTTAAATATATCATTTGTATTAAAATATAGGGTTTTTTTTTTTGTGTGTGTGTTCCAAGACACATACTTCCTAATATCAAATTGTTTCATCTTTGGTCAGTGGAAACCTCCTCAAGATTTCTCCTATTTTTTGACATGACCCTATTAGTCTTTGAAGATTCTTTGCTCTCTGGTATATCAAGACATTCAACATGCATCATATACACTTCATATTCTGGACCTAGAACTAGTCATTTATCTAAGAAGCTTTGATTTATTTTAGTTGCAAATAGTATTTTAAGACAGAAATATAGGTTCCAGAAATGCTCATTGTTACTGTTTTCAATGTGTTCAACTTGTATCATTAATTGCTGCATAATAGGCTGTCTCTAAAATATAATCGTTTAAAGCAAAATAATTTTTTGTTTTCTCACAATCCTGAAATTTGGTCCAAGCTTGGTGTGGACTGTGAGTGCAAGCTGTGACATGATGTCAGCTGGAACATCTTTGTGAGGGCCAGAAGATCACTCACTTGGAGAGCAAATTTGTACTGTCATATGGCAGCTCAGCTTGGGCTATCAGTCAGTTCTCAGTTTTCCTCTGCATGGCTTCTCCACATGACTAAGTAGAGCTGCTTACAGAATGGCTGCTGCATTCTAACAAGGAATATCACAAGACCTAGCATTACAAGAAGACAGACCTCAATGTACAAGTATTTATAAATCCTCTGCTTGCATATTACTTGTTCATGTTTCATAACTAGCATAGTCCTAGCTTAGAGTCAGTATGGATGGGAACAACACAAAGGCAGGAAGTTGTGGCTTATTGGGGGCCACTGGAGTACCAAAATAACCCTAAACCTTTTTGGTTAACAAACTTTGTGTTCCTTCTGGTAATTTTCTTCTTCCTTGAATTCTGTAACATGATTTCTGAGTTTTTCTATTTTATTTATGCAGTTTCTTCATGTCTTTCATCACCTTTCTGTGTCATTTATTTATTTATTATTTGTTTCTTTTTGTTTCTAGTTAGTTAACATACAGTGAAATATTGATTTCATGAATAGAATTTAGTGACTCATCATTTATATACAACAGCCAGCGCACATCACAATAAAATATATACCTTCTTTATCCGTTTATACACTTCTTTATCCATTCATCAGTCTATGGACACTTGGGCTCTTTCCATAATTTGACTATTGTTGATAATGTTGCTATAAACATTAGTGTGCATGTATAACTTCAAATCAGTATTTTTCTATCCTTTGTGTAAATATCTAGTAGTGCAATTTCTGCATTGTAGGGTAGTTGTGTTTATAATTTTTGAGGAACCTCCATACAGTTTTCTGGAATGGCTACAGCAGTTTACATTCCCACAAAACAGTGGGAACAGGGTTCACCTTCTCTGTATCCTTGCTAACATCTGTTGGTTCCTGAGATGTTAATTTCAGCTATTCTGACAGGTGTGAGGTGGTATCACAATGTGGTTTGATTTGTATTTTCCTGATGATGAGTGATGTTGAGCATTTTTTCATGTGTCCTTGGCCATCTGGATGTCTTCTTTGGAAAAATATCTATTCATCTCTTCTGCCTATTTCTTAACTAGATTATCTGTCTGGGGTGTTGAGTTTGACAAGTTCTTTATAGACTTTGGAAACTAATGCTTTGTCAGATGTCATTTGCAAAAATCTTCTCCCATTCCATAGGCTGCCTTTTAGTTTTGTGATTGTTTTCTTTGCTGTGCAGAGGATTTTTATCTCAATGAAGTCCCAATAGTACGTGTTTGTTTTTGTTTCCCATGCCATCAAAGATGTGTCTAGTAAGAAGTTTTTCTGGTCAAGGTCAAAGAGGGTGCTGCCTATGTTCTTATCTAGGATTTGATGGTTTCTGTCTCACATTGAGGCTTTTAATTCATTTTGAATTTATGTTGCCTATGGTGTAAGAAAGTCGTCCAGATTCATTTTTTTTGCATGTTGCTGTTCAGCTTTCCCAACATCATTTGTTGAAGAGACTGTGTCTTTCCAATGGATATCCTTTCTTACTGTGTCAAAGATTAGTTGACCATATAGTGGTGGGGTCAATTTATAGGTTTTTCATTCTGTTCCATGGATTCATGTGTCTGTGTTTGTGCCAGCATCATACTTTCTTGATAACTACAACTTGTAATATAGCTTGAAGTCTAGAATCATGATGCCTCAAGCTTTGCTTTTCTTTTTCAAGATTGCTTTGGCTATTCAAGGTCTTTTGTGGTTCCATCCAAATTTTAGTATTGTTTGCTCCAGATCTGTGAAAAAAGCTGATGGTATTATGATAGGGATTGCATTGAATGTAGGTTGCTTTAGGTATAGTATAGCATTATACAATGTTTTTTCTTCCAGGCAATGAGCATGGTATGTTTTTCCTTTTCTTTCTGTCCTCTTCTATTTATTTCATAAGTGTGCTATAGTTTTCAGAGTACAGATCTTTTACCTCTTTGATTAGGTTTATTCCTAGGGATCTTATTGTTATAAGTTCAGTTGTAAAAGGGATTGATTCTTTGATTTTTTTTTCTGCTACTTTGTTAATGGCATATAGAAATGCAACAGATTTCTGTGCATTGATTTTATATCCTGCAACTTTCCTGAATTAATGTATTAGTTCTAGCAAATTTTTTTGTGGAGTCTATTGGGTTTTCTACATAGAACATCATGTCATCTGTGAATAGTGAAAGTCTGACTTCTTCCTTGTCAATTTGGAGCCTTTTATTTCTTTTTGTGGTCTGATTGCTGAGGTTAAGACTTCCAGTACTATGTTAAATAGTAATGGTGAGTGGATATCATTGTCTTTTTCCTGACTGTAGAGGAAAAGCTGTCTGGTTTTCCCAATGAGGATATTAGCTGTGGGTCTTTTGTATACGGGCCTTTATGATGTTGAGGTATGTTCCATCTAAACCTACTTTATTGAGGATTTTTATGAAGAATGGATGCTGTTTTGTCAAATGCTTTTTTTCTGTATCTATTGACAGAATCATATGGTTCTTATCCTTTATTTAAAAAAAATTTTTTTTTTTCAACGTTTATTTATTTTTGGGACAGAGAGAGACAGAGCATGAACGGGGGAGGGGCAGAGAGAGAGGGAGACACAGAATCGGAAACAGGCTCCAGGCTCTGAGCCCATCAGCCCAGAGCCTGACGCGGGGCTCGAACTCACGGGCCGCGAGATCGTGACCTGGCTGAAGTCGGACGCTTAACCGACTGCGCCACCCAGGCGCCCCTCTTATCCTTTTATTAAGGTGCTTATCATGTTGATGGATTTGCAAATATTGAACCACCCCTGTAGGTGAGGAATAAATGCCATGTGATTGTAATGAATAATTATTTCAATGTACTGTGGGATTCTATTGCTAGTATCTTGAGAATATTTGCATCCATTCTCATCAGGGGTATTGCTATAATTCTCTTTTTAGTGGGATCTTTGTCTGGTTTTGGAATCAAAGTAATTTTGGACTTGAAAAGGAGTTTGGAAGTTTTTCCTCCATTTCCATTTTTTGGAATTCTTTGAAAGAATAAGTATTAACTCTTAAGTGTCGGTAAAATTACCCTGGGAAGTCATCCAGCCCTGGACTTTTGTTTGTTAGGAGATTTCTGATTATTGATTCAGTTTCTTTTCTGGTTATAGGTTTTCTATTTCCTCCAGTTTCAGTTTGGTAGTTTGTGAGTTCCTAGGTATTGGTCCATTTCTTCCAGATTGCCCAGTTATTGGCATAGTATTTTTTAAAAATATTCTCATAACTTTTTGTATTTCTGATTTTGCATTTCTGTGGTATTGGTTGTGATATCTCCTCTTTTATTCATGATTTTATTTATTTGGGTCCTTTCTCTTCTTTTGATAGGTCTGGCTAGAAAGTTATCAGTTTTTATTAATTCTTTCAGAGAACTAATCCTTAGTTTTGTTGATCTCTTCTATTATGTTTTTGTTGTTGTTTCTATACTTTTATTTCTGCTCTAATCTTTTTATTTCCCTTCTTCTGCTGGTTTTAGGCTTAATTTGCTATTTCTTTTCTAGCTCCTTTCGGTGTAAGATTAGGTTGTACATTTGGGATCTTTCTTGCTTCTTGAGATAGACTTGAATTGCAATATACTTCCCCCTAGGACTGCCTTTGCTGTATCTCAAAGGTTTTGGGCTGTCATGTTTTCATTTTCATTTGCTTCCATGTATTTTTTAAATTTCTTCTTTAATTTCCCAGTTAACCCATTTATTCTTAGTAGGATATTCTTCAACCTCCATGTATTTGAGGCCTTTCCAAGTTTTTTTTTTTTTGTGGTTGACTTCCAGTTTCACAGCGTTGTGATGTGAAAATATGCATAATGTGATCTCGATCATTTTGTACTTGTTGAGGGCTGATTGATGACCCAGTATGTGATTTATTCTGGAGAATGTTTCATGTGCACTTGAGAAGAATGTGTATTCTGCTGCTTTAGGAGGGAATGTTTTGCATATATCTGTTATGTCCATCTGGTCCAGTGTGTTATTCAAATCCGTTGGTTTTTTTTGTTCAATTTCTGCTTAGATGATATGTCCATTGCTGTAGTGGGGTGTTGAAATCCCCTACCACTATGGTATTGTTATTAATAAGTTTCTTTATGTTTGTTATTAATTGACATATATTTGAGTTCAAGTTGGGGGCATAAATATTTACAATCGTTAGAACTTCTTGGTAGATAGTACCCTTAATTATGATCTGATGCCCTTCTTCATCTCTTGTTACAGTTATTGGTTTAAAATCTAGTTTGTATGATATAAGTATGGCTACCCTAGCTTTCTTTTGAAGTCCGTTAGCATGATGGATGGCTCTCCATCCCATCGCTTTCAAAATGCATGTGTTCTTAGGTTGAAAATGAGTCTCTTGTAGGCAGTATATAGATGTATCTTGTTTTTTATCCATTCTGATACCCCATGTCTTTTGATTGGAGCATTTAGTGAATTTATATTCAGGTTGGTTATTGAAAGATATGAGTTTAGTGCCATTGTGTTACCTATAAAGTTGGTGCTTCTGGTGATATTCTCTCTTCATTTCTAGTCTTTACTGCTTCGGCCTTTTTTTCTTCCACTCAAAGAGTCCTTTTTAGCAATTATTGCAGGGTTGGGTTAGTGGTAATGAAGTCCTTTATTTATTTATTTATTTATTTATTTTAATCTGGGAAACACTTTATCTCTCCTATTCTGAATGACAGCCTTGCTGGATAAAGTATTCTTGGCTATATATTTTTCCCCTTCAGCACATTGAATATATCATGACACTCCCTTTTGGCCTGCCAAGTTTCTGTGGACAGGTCTGCTGCAAACCTGATCTGTCTTCCCTTACAGGTTAAGGATTTTTGTTCCCTTGCTTCTTTCAGGATTCTTTTGTTATCTGTGTATTTTGTGAATTTGACTATGATAAGTCTTGGTGATGACTGGCTTTCATTGAATTTAATGGGAGTTCTCTGTCCTTGGATTTCAATGTCTGTATTTTCCCCTAGAATAGGGAAGTTTTCAGATATAATTTGCTCAAATAAACCTTCTGCCCCTTTTTCTCCTTCTTCTTCTGGGACTCCTATTATACAAATGTTATGCTTTAAGGAGTCACTGAGTTCCCAAGTCGACATTCATGATATGATACTTTAATTTTCCACTTCAGCTTCATTATTTTCCATAATTTTATGTTCTATCTCAATGATTTACTCCTCTGCATCTTCCATCCTCATTGTCATTGCCACCAGGTACTTTTTCATCTTTGTTATAGCATTTTTAATTTCATCCTGACTAGTTCCTTTTATAAAAAATTAATGTTTATTTATTATTATTATTATTATTATTTATTATTTTAAGAAAAGAGACAGACCAGATAGAGCATGAGCAAGTGAGGGGCAGAGAGAGAGGGAGACACAGAATAAAGAGTGGGCTCCAGGCTCTGAGATGTTAGCATAGAGCCCAATGTGGGGCTCAAACTCAGGGACTGTGAGATCATGACCTGAGTCAAAGTCAGATGCTCAACTGACTGAGCTACCCAAGAGATCCCATCCTGACTAGTTTTTAATTCTTTTATCTCTGCAATAAGGGTTTCTCTACTGTCTTCTATGCTTTTCTCAAGCCCAGGTAATTTACTTATAATTGTTTTAAATTCTGGTTCAGACAACTTCCTTATATCTATATTGATCAAATCCCTGGCCATTAGTTCTTTCTTTTTGTGTGAATTCCTCCATCCTGTCATTTTGTCTAGTTCACTGTTGTGTGTGTGTGTGTGAGAGAGAGAGAGAGAGAGAGAGAGAGGGGAAAGCTTGCTTTTTTCCTGCTCCTGAGATCAGTGGTTATTAGGAGGCCCTGTAATGTCTTGGGCTTGGTGCTTCAGGAGGTGTTTGGTGCTTGGTGCTTCAGCAGGGTGTGTACTCTGCTATTATGTTTTGGCTGTTCCTTCCCTCAAGTGAGTTCTCTGCAGAGGTTTTTTTTGTTTTTTGTTTTGCCTAAAGTGGGGGGTGTTTAGACCTTGTTCACTGTGTGTCAAGTTTTAACTACATGTGCTTAGGTTTGCTTGTTAACAGAAGATAGATCTACAAGGAGAAGAAGAACAACAACCTGAATCCTATATCCCCTAGAACTGAAGCTTTGCAGCATTCTATGATCAGTAGATTTGGTGTGAGTGAAGGGTTGGTGCTGGTCACTGATTTTCAGGAGGACTTGCCCTAGGGGAGATGCACCTGCAGGGTGCATGGGGTAGGGCTTTGTGGAAGTGGCCCCTGCCTCCAGAGGGGCTGTGTTCCTCACTGAAGTTGGTCAGTACTGATGGGTTGGTGTGGTGAGTGGGAATGGCATCGCAAAGCTCTCACCCAGGAGTGGGGAGTTTGTGTCCACCACTCTTCAGAAAGCTCTCTCAGAAGAAAAATCACCCCTCTTGTGTGCCAGGCTTTAATCAGATGCCTGCCTTCACCCTGTCTACGTCTCAGCTGTCTGCCTTCTGGGTGGCACCGTATTTCTGTGTTGTATCTCAGGCATGTGGCTAGGTTTCAAAATTCCAAATTTGAGGGACTTGCGTGGTTCAGCTCATGCTGATCCTCTGGGGGAGGGTCTCACTGCCCTGTGGCCAGTGATGGTTTGTCCCAGAAAAGGAGTCACATAACCATAAAGCTGTTCAGAGTTTATGGTAAAGCGCAGCAAAAAACTCACACCAAGTTTTGGTGACCCCTCAGCTGTTGTCTCTGTTCCTATGCTAGTGAATAGGGCAGCACGCTGGTTCTTGCCAGTTCTTTTGTCCCCAGAGAGGCTGTGCCACAAGTCCCAAGTGCACTCGAAGAAAAGGGAACTGTTTGTCCCATTGAAACCCAGGTGATCCTCAGACCATGCTTCCTGCTCCTTAGTGTCCACCCTCCTTCCCCAATGGAACACCTCTAAGCCTGCTAAAGATGACTCCGGTGATAGTGTGGACTTGACTAAAACTTCAAACTATAAGCTCCTCTACTTAACAAAAAACTTTTAAGCTTAAAATGCCCCTATCCTTCACCATCTTAACTCCTCCCTTTTTTTGGTGTCTTTTAATTAATTTTAAAATTAGTTTACAGTTTTAGCTGAGAGAAGGACATTGGTGGTGGAGTAGGAAGACCGTGGGCATATCTCATTGCACATGAAGAACTAGATAAGTATCAAATCATCATACAAACCCAAGAAATTGACCTGAAGACTGAGAAGACTAACTCCACAACTAAAAAGAGATATGAGGCCATACCAAAGAGGGTAGGAAGAACAGATACATGGTTTAAGGGAGAAATATATCACAGGTGCCATGCAGAGGAGGGAGTTATCATTGTGAAGAAAGGTGAGTGAGAGGAGCACACAGAGGAACGCACAAGAAGAATGTTTTCCCAAAGCCATTGGCATGGAAAATAAGGCAGATTGGATTTTGTGAATTCTTGCAACAAGTGGGGCTTGAAGTTTGGAGTTTGAAGCCAAGTCAGTGGGCTTGACTAGAGGGCACTGCCCTACTCCTGGAAGGAAGGAAGGCAAACAATCCAATGGCAGATATCATGGAAACAGTGATTTGAGGAACACCAGATACACAGGGGTTGGGGGGGACAATTTTGCTCTTTTTGGAGCATGGTCCTGAGAGGTGTTGTTCACAGAGATGCCTCCTCTCCTGGAACAAAGGAATTGTCTTGACACCATTTTCCTCTTTTGCCCTCAACATAAATACAGAGTCACATGCAGGAAGCAGTGTAGCACCAACACTGGCTGCCTAACTTGCTTACACTAAGCCTCCTATCTCTACACTATGGTGGGACTGCCCTTCTCAGTCAAGCATGCCTCATTATTAGTGTGGCAGTCCCTTCACCCAGAATACCAGCACAAGTCCCTGCCCACTCCAAGTCTCCTGATCACAGAGTACTACAGGTCTTCAGATTCCATGGAAGTAGTATCAGGCCTCATTTCAAAAGTGGCCAGCTCAAAGCTGGTTAAAACTCACCACATTCAGCTCAAGGACCAAACACGGCCCACTGCAGGTGAGGAGAGCCTCTGCAGAAAACTGACCTGGAAGATAGAGTAGCCAAACACAACAGCAGAGTGCTCCTAGCACACACCAGAGACACTCCTTGAAGCACCAGGTGGTGGGCGCTACTTAACTTATTCTTCATAAGGCCATTATTTTCAGGAGCAAGAGACATAGAAGGCTTTTCTAACACAAAGAAGAATGCAGAGACTTAGACAAAATGCCAAGATGAAGAAATTTATTCCAAATAAAGAACAAGATAGTATCACTGGTAGAGATCTAAGCAAAATAGATATAAGTAATATGTCTGATGAAGAATTTAAGGCAAGATTCATAAGAATATTCAATGACCTTGAGAAAAGAATAGAAAACATAAGGGAGACCCTTACCACGGAGATAAAAGGGTTAAAACAGAATCAAAGAGAGAAGAAATGTAATAAATGAGATTGGAAACAAGTTGGAAGGAGCAGACTGGAAGAAGCAGAGGAACACATTAGTGACCCAGAAGACAAAACAATAAAAAATAATGAAGCTGAACAAAAAAGAGAAATAATTATTCAGCAGAGAATAGATGTGGGGAACTCAGTGACTCCATCAAAGGTAATAACACTCATATTATAGGAGTCCAAGAAGAAGAAAGAAAAGAAAAGAGAGCAGAAAATTTATTTGAGGAAATAATAGCTGAAAACTTCTCTACGCTAAGAAGGAAACTGTGGTTATTTTTAGACAGTATATTGTAAGTCCTGGAGGGTGAATAGGGTAATATCTGAAATGTCAACAATGTTCTGGTCTCAAGGCTGTTGAACACAATACCATTATCAGATACAGAGCCCCATGATCCCCCAAAAGACAGTTTAGATACAACATCTCCTGTAACTCCCTGACATTCCTTGAAATCACACACATGCCTTCATGTAGCCACCAGACATATGTCTAGCTAATGTCTAAAGACCCTTTTTATTCTCTTTCCTTGCTTTGATATCCTTTAATACTTCTATCTAATGAAATATGAAATAAAGGCTATGTGCAGGCCAGTGTTGCTGCTTGCTCTCTTGAAGACACAGCACTGCACATCTGCTCAGTGTAGTGTCTGAAAACTTTTTCTTTAGTGCATGGGTACAGGAAACAGCATCCAGATCTAAGAGACGCAGAAACCTAATAAACCAAAATAAACCAAAAATAAACTAAAGCAGGCCAACACCAAAAATATTGTAAATCAATTTGCAAAATATAGTGATAAACAAAAAAAAATCTTAAAAGGAAAGATAAAAGAGATAGTTAACTTACAAGGGAAGACCCATAAGGCTAGCTGGAGACTTCTCAAAAGAAACTTGTCAAGCCAGAAGGGAGTGGCATAATATATTCAATGTTGAATGGGAAAAATTCACAGGCAAGACTACTCTATCTATCAAGATCATCATTCACAATATAAGGAGATATAGAGTTTCTCACACAAAGAAAAACTATAGGAATTCATGACCACTAAACCAGCCCTGCAAGAAGTATTAAAGGGGACTCTCTGGGTGCAAAGCAGAGGCCAAAGGTGACAAAATAAGAAAGAATCAGAAAAAAAAATCTCCAGAAACAACAAGAAAACAAATGATAAAATAGCAATAAATACATATCTATCAATAATTACTCTGAATGTAAATGGGCTAAAAACTCCAATCAAAAGACATAGGGTGTCAGAATGGATACAAAAACAAGATCCATCTATATCCTGCCTATAAGAGATTCATTTTAGATCTAAAGACACCTGAAGATTGAAAGTGAAGGAATGGAAAAATATTTATCATGCAAATGAATATAAAAAAAAAAGCCAGACTAGCAACACTTACAAAGGAAAAACTAGAATTTGAAACAAACACCATAACAATAGATAAAGAAGGGCATGATATCATAATAAAAGAAACAATCCAACAAGATCTAACAATTGTAACTATTAATGTACACAACATGAAACACCAAAATAAATAAATAAATAAATTAATTAATTAATAACAATGCAATAGTAGTAAGGGAAGTTAATTTCCCAGTTACATCAATGAACATATCATCTAAATAAAAATAAACATGGAAACAATGGCTTTGAATGACACACTAGAACAGATGGACTTAACAGATATATTTGGAACATTCTATCCTAAAACAGCAGTATACACATTGTTTTCATGTGTACATGGGACATTCTCCAGAATAGAGCACATATTATGTTACAAATCAGGTGTCAACAAATACAAGAGGGACTCCTGGGTGGCTCAGTCGGTTAAGTGTCTGACTTCAGCTCAGGTCATGATCTCACAGTCCATGAGTTCCAGTCCCATATCCAGCTCTGTGTTGACAGCTCAGAACCTGGAGCCTCCTTCAGATTCTGTGTCTCCCTCCCTCTCTGCCCCTTCTCCTCTCATGCTCAATCTCTCTCTCTCAAAAATAAATAAACATTTAAAAAATTAAAAAAATAAAAGAATATTGAAAAAATACCATGTTTCTCTTCTGACTACAACAAAATAAAACTAGAAGTCAACCACAAGAAACAATTTGGACAGAGCACAAGTACATGGAGGTTAAACAATATGCTCCTAAGAATGAATGGGTCAACAAGGAAATCAAAGAAGAAATTTAAAAAAATACATAGAAACAAATGAAAATGAAAACATAATGATCCAAAACCTTTAGGATGCAGTAAAAATTGATCCTAAGAGGGAAGTACATAACAATACAAGCCTACCTCAAGAAGCAAGAAAAATCTTAAATAAATAGCCTAACCTTACACCTAAAGGAGCTAGAAAGAGAACAATAGACAAAGTCTAAAGCCACCAGAATGAAGGAAATGATAAAGATAGGAGCAAAAATAAATGATATAGAACTAAAAAACAAACAAGCAAAAAACCCTGCCCCCCCTTACAATAGCAGAGATTAATGAAGCCTGGACATGGTTCTTTGAAAAAAATAAATAAAATCAATAACCCCCTAGTGAGACTTACCAAAAAGAAAAAAAAAAGACCCAAATAAATAAAATAAAAAATGCATGAGAAAAAAATAACCAACACCAAAGAAATACAGACAATTACAAGAGAATATTGTGAAGAATTATATGCCAACAAAATGGACAATCTGGGAGAAATGAATAAATTCTCAGGAACATATAAACTACCAAAACAGAAACAAGAAGAAATAGAAAATTTGAACAGAGCTATAACCAGCAAAAAAATTCAATCAGTAATAAGAAATCTCTCAACAAACAAAAGTCCAGGGCCAGATGGCTTCAAAGAGGAATTCCATCAAACATTTAAAGAATAGTTAATACTTATTTTTATCAAACAATTCCAAAAAAAATGAAAGTAAAACATCCAAATTTATTCTATCAGCATTACCCTGATACCAAAACCACAAAAATACTCCACTAAAAAAAAACAGCTAAAGGCAAATATCCCTGATGAACATGGATGCAATAGTTCTCAACAAAATGCTAGCAAATCAAATCCAACAGTACGTTAAAAGAGTCATTCATCATGATCAAGTGGGATTTATCCTGGGCTGGAAGGTTGGTTTAATAGTCACAAATCAATGTGATACATCACATTAATAAAAGAGAGGATAAGAATCATATGATTTTCTCAATAAATGCAGAAAAAGCATTTGACAATGCACAACATTCATTCATTATAAAAACTCTTAACAAAGTTGTGATAGAGGGAACATACCTAAAGATAAAAAAGGCTATGTATGAAAAACGCACATCTAATATCCTCAATGTGGAGCAACTCAAAATTTTTCCTCTACAGTCAGGAATAAGACATGGATATCCATTGTCACCACTGTTATTTAGATTCTACTGTAAATCCTAGTCTCAGGAATCAAACAGCAAAAAGAAATGCAAGGCATCCAAAATGGCAAGAAGGAAGTCAAATTTTCATTATTTGCAGATGACATGATGTTCTAGAAAATGCAAAGACTACACCAAAAAATTGCTAGAACTGATGCAGTAATTCAGTAAAGTCTCAAGATACAAAATCAATGTACGGATATTTGTTGCACCAAAAATGAAGCAGCAGAAAGAGAAATCAAGGAATTGATCCCATTTGTAACTGCACCAGAAACAACAAGATACCAAGAAATAAAACTAACCACAGAGGTAAAAATAAAAAACAAACAAAAAAAAATCTGTATTCTTAAAACTATAAAACACTGAAGAGGAAATTGGAGAGGACACAAAGAAATGGAAAAACATTCTATGCTCATGTATTGGGAAAATAAAAATTATTACAATGTCTATACTACCCAAAGCAATCTGCACATTCAATGCAATCCCCATCAAAATACCACGAGCATTTTTTTTACAGAGCTAGAAAAAACAATCCTAAATTTTTATGGAACCACAAAAGACCCCAAATATCCAAAGCAACCTTGAAAAAAGAAAAGCAAAGCTGGAGGCATTACACTTCCAGACTTTGTTATATTACAAAGCTGAAGTGATCAAAACAGTACAGTACTAGCACGCGCGTGCACACACACACACACACACACACAACCAGACACATAGATCAATGGAACAGAATAGAAAGCCCCAAATTATAGAAAAAGAAAACCCACAACTATATGGTCAGCTAACCTTTGACAAAGCAGGAAAGAAAACCCAATGGTAAAAAAGTCTCTTCAACAAATTATGCAGAAAAACTGGACAACAACATTCAAATGAATGAAACTGGACCACTTTCTTACACCATGCACAAAAATATATTCATAATGGATGCAAGACCTAAATATAAGACAGTAAACCATCAAAGTCCTGGAGGAGAACACAGGCAGTAATCTCTTTGACATTGAACATAGCAGTTCTTACCAGATATACCTCCTGAGGTACTTGCCTGAGGCAAGGGAAACAAAAGCAAACATGAACTACTGGGACTTCATCAACATAAAAAGCTTCTCCCCAATGAAGGAAACGATAAACAAAACTAAAATTCAACCTATGGAATGGAGGAAGATATTTTCAAATGACTTATTGGATAAAGGGTTAGTATCCAAAATGTATAAAGAACTCATAAACTCAACACCTCCAAACCAGGTAATTTAATTAAAAATGGGCAGAAGACATGAATAGACATTTTTCCAAAGAAGACATGTCGATGGCCAAGAGACACATGAAAAGATGCTCAACATCAGTCATCATCAGGGAAATACAAATCCAAACTACAATGAGATATGATCTCACACCTGTTGGAATGACTAAAATCAATAATACAAGAAACTCAGGTACTGGCGAGGATGTAAGATGTAGAGAAAGGGGAACCCTCTTGCACTGTTGGTGGGAATACAAACTGGTACAGCCACTCTGGAAAAACAGTATGGAGATTCCTCAAAAAGTTAAAAATAGAACTATTGTACGATACAGCAATTACATTACTGGGTATTTACACAAAGGATAAATACTAATTAATACTAATATTAACAAATACTAATTTGAAGGGATACATGCACCCAAATGTTTATAGTAGCATATCTACAATAGCCAAACTATGGATACAGCTGAAGTATTAATCGCTTGATGAATGGATAAAGAAGTGGAAATATATATATATATATATATACAATGCACTACTACTCAGCCGTACAAAAGAATGAAATCTTGCCATTTGCAATGACATGAGTGGAGCTAGAGAGTATCATGCTAAGCGAAATAAGTCAGTAAGAGTAAGACAAGTACCATATGATTGCACTCATGTGGCATTTAAGAAACAAAACAAAGGAGTCAAGGGGGGGGGGGCGGGAATGAGAGAGAACCACAAACCAAGATAGAGACTCTTAACTATAGAGAAGAAACTGATGGTTACCAGAGGGGAGGTGAATGGGGGGGATGGATTAGAAAGGTGATGGGGATTAAGGAATGCACTTTTTTAAAAAAATGAGCACAGGGTGATGTATGGAATTGTTGACACTATACTGTATACCTGAACTGGTGAATCTTGCTTATAATAAAGTTCACATGGTGGAAAAGAAGCAGTATAGGATTAATCACTTCAGTTCTAAAAGGGGAAGTAAAATCCCTTGCAATGAGAAAGAAATGATTCCCAGCCCTTTGGCCTGGGCCTTTGTCTGGGGTGTGGAGAGAGTAACAAGAATTTCAGAATGATGTTCAGATAGGTTGAGACAGAAGTAAAAAAACAAAGGAGATTGTACCTTAATTCGTATTGGGAAAATTGGGAGATGATCTTGTAGGTTGCTCTTATGTCAATATAGGATGGCTTAATAAAGTAGTGTTGGGAAGAAAAACTTCTTCTCTACTCTCTTAGGTTTAATAAGCAGGGGCCCTATGAATTAATTTAGCAAAAGACGGATTAACAGGATAAATGTAACAAAATTTTTATTTTTATGTGAATGGGAGTTTACAGACAAAAATGTAAAAGAAGCAGTTAGGGGAGGATAGTGTATATATACCCTTTTAACAAAGGAAATAGGTTTGTTAAATCATCAAAGGATGATAAACTCTAAGGAAGTAACTATGGAATATATACAGGAACTAGTGGAGGGTAAGGACTATTTTAGTAAAGCCTAATGCAAACCATCTTGGTATCAGCTCTTCATCTTTGATAATGTTGCTTTTCTCTCTTTGGTATGGCAGGGGGGGGGGATCTTCCTCAAAGGGAAATTTGTGCTTTATTAAGCTGGATAAGGGGGAGGCACGGAACTATTCCTGCACTTTTGCTTTCAGTTAAAAATAATCTATATGCCAATATGACGTATTTTGGGCTGGCATATTCTGATCTTCAATAGACATAGATATCTTGAACAGAGGAAAAGCCACAGTTAGAACTTCCATATCTCCTATAGTTACCCTCTTTTATGGAGGTATTGTAGGAGCCAAGGGCAGGCCATTCCAAGATGGTTACTCTGGCATGAAGATTATTTTGAGCTGAAGGCAGTCAAAACTCTTTGACCTCAAGAAAAACATTTGCCCCTCCTTTACTACATAAAAGAATCTAAAATGAGGGTCCTCCCCAGAGTAAGAGTTATTACCAGAGATAAGCTTTATCTGAGTGACCCATCTGTGTAACAAGGCAAGCATCAAGTTACCAAACATCTTCTTTTATTCTTACTGTCCTGTGAAGTGCATTCCTTTTCTCTGAAGTCTCAGACTCCTGCCACCTTCTCTTTAGTTCAAGATGACACATATACCTCATTTTACCTGTATGTCTTTGGAATTATCTGTGTGTCTGTGTGAATTCCCCATACATACACTATTAAATTTGATTTTCTCTTGTTAATCTGTCTCATGTCAATTCAATTCTTAGTATAGCTAGGAGGACCTAGAAAGAGATAGGAATTCTTGCTTACCAATTTCAAAATTCTGTAGGCCTCATATGGGAACATGAAAGGTAACTAAGAATTGAGATACTCTGTACCTAACTTGGGGTCTACAAGGTGAAATGGCCCTTAGCAGAAATTTAGAGAGAATAGGCTTGGCCAGGAGCTGACTGGATGACACAACTGAGACCCAGAGGATAAGCAGTACCTGGGAGACCTGAAGTGTGCCTAAGCCCCCAAAGGAGACCACCCATGACTGACAGGAGGGATCATGAGTTATACAATCTTTGACAAATCTTCAGCAGTAAATGCAGTGAGAACAGAGGGTAATGTCCAGAAATCATATTACTTGAGTAAGGTGTGGGGAAGAAAATTCTTTCTCTTCCAAGTTGAGTCCAGTGTGTGTGTGTGTGTGTGTGTGTTTCGGGGGGGGGGTCAGTTTTGTTCATTAAATGACAATGGATCATTACCAAAAGAAAAGTGAGGTGTATTTCTGCATATAGGTAGCAGCCAGAACTCAGTGATGAGTAACTCTCTCTATTCCAAAGATAAAAAGGATTATAGACCAAACTTACAAAAGCGAGGGGTATTTAGGGGTACAAGAGGAAGATGTGGAAGATTCTGTTGAGCTTATTTTAATGGTAATGAAAAAGGACTGTTTGTTACTGAGACAGATGAATTCACAGGAAAATCCTTTATTTTTTAAATTTTTTTTCAATATATGAAATTTATTGTCAAATTGGTTTCCATACAACACCCAGTGCTCATCCCAAAAGGTGCCTTCCTCAATACCCATCACCCACCCTCCCCTCCCTCCCTCCCACTCCCCATCAACCCTCTGTTTGTTCTCAGTTTTTAAGAGTCTCTTATGTTTTGTCTCTCTCCCACTCTAACCTCTTTTTTTTTTTCCTTCCCTCCCCCATGGGTTTCTGTTAAGTTTCTCAGGATCCACATAAGAGTGAAAACATATGGTATCTGTCTTTCTCTGTATGGCTTATTTCACTTAGCATCACACTCTCCAGTTCCATCCACGTTGCTACAAAGGGCCATATTTCGTTCTTTCTCATTGCCATGTAGTACTCCATTGTGTATATAAACCACAATTTCTTTATCCGTTCATCAGTTGACGCACATTTAGGCTCTTCCATAGTTTGGCTATTGTTGAGAGTGCTACTATAAACATTGGAGTACAATTGCCCCTATGCATCAGTACTCCTGTATCCCTTGGGTAAATTCCTAGCAGTGCTATTGCTGGGTCATAGGGTAGGTCTATTTTTAATTTTCTGAGGAACCTCCACACTGTTTTCCAGAGTGGCTGCACCAGTTTGCATTCCCACCAACAGTGCAAGAGGGTTCCCGTTTCTCCACATCCTCTCCAGCATCTATAGTCTCCTGATTTGTTCATTTTGGCCACTCTGACTGGCGTGAGGTGATATCTGAGTGTGGTTTTGGTTTGTATTTCCCTGATGAGGAGCGACGTTGAGCATCTTTTCCTGTGCCTGTTGGCCATCCGGATGTCTTCTTTTTCGAAGTGTGTATTCATGTTTTCTGCCCATTTCTTCACTGGGTTATTTGTTTTTTGGGTGTGGAGTTTGGTGAGCTCTTTATAGATTTTGGATACTAGCCCTTTGTCCGATATGTCATTTGCAAATATCTTTTCCCATTCCGTTGGTTGCCTTTTAGTTTTGTTGGTTGTTTCCTTTGCTGTGCAGAAGCTTTTTATCTTCATAAGGTCCCAGTAGTTCATTTTTGCTTTTAATTCCCTTGCCTTTGGGGATGTGTCGAGTAAGAGATTGCTACGGCTGAGGTCAGAGAGGTCTTTTCCTGCTTTCTCCTCTAGGGTTTTGATGGTTTCCTGTCTCACATTCAGGTCCTTTATCCATTTTGAGTTTATTTTTGTGAATGGTGTGAGAAAGTGGTCTAGTTTCCACCTTCTGCATGTTGCTGTCCAGTTCTCGCAGCACCATTTGTTAAAGAGACTGTCTTTTTTCCATTGGATGTTCTTTCCTGCTTTGTCAAAGATGAGTTGGCCATACGTTTGTGGGTCTAGTTCTGGGGTTTCTATTCTATTCCATTGGTCTATGTGTCTGTTTTTGGGCCAATACCATGCTGTCTTGATGATGACAGCTTTGTAGTAGAGGCTAAAGTCTGGGATTGTGATGTCTCCTGCTTTGGTCTTCTTCTTCAAAATTCCTTTGGCTATTCGGGGCCTTTTGTGGTTCCATATGAATTTTAGGATTGCTTGTTCTAGTTTCGAGAAGAATGCTGGTGCAATTTTGATTGGGATTGCATTGGATGTGTAGATAGCTTTGGGTCGTATTGACATTTTGACAATATTTATTCTTCCAATCCATGAGCAGGGAATGTCTTTCCATTTCTTTATATCTTCTTCAATTACCTTCATAAGCTTTCTATAGTTTTCAGCATACAGATCTTTTACATCTTTGGTTAGATTTATTCCTAGGTATTTTATGCTTCTTGGTGCAATTGTGAATGGGATCAGTTTCTTTATTTGTCTTTCTGTTGCTTCATTGTTAGTGTATAAGAATGCAACTGATTTCTGTACATTGATTTTGTATCCTGCGACTTTGCTGAATTCATGTATCAGTTCTAGCAGACTTTTGGTGGAGTCTATCGGATTTTCCATGTATAGTATCATGCCATCTGCAAAAAGCAAAAGCTTGACTTCATCTTTGCCAATTTTGATGCCTTTGATTTCCTTTTGTTGTCTGATTGCTGATGCTAGAACTCCCAACACTATGTTAAACAACAGCGGTGAGAGTGGGCATCCCTGTCGTGTTCCTGATCTCAGGGAAAAAGCTCTCAGTTTTTCCCCATTGAGGATGATGTTAGCTGTGGGCTTTTCATAAATGGCTTTTATGATCTTTAAGTATGTTCCTTCTATCCCGACTTTCTCAAGGGTTTTTATTAAGAAAGGGTGCTGAATTTTGTCAAAGGCCTTTTCTGCATCGATTGACAGGATCATATGGTTTTGTCTTTTCTTTTATTAATGTGATGTATCACGTTGATTGATTTGCGAATGTTGAACCAGCCCTGCATCCCAGGAATGAATCCCACTTGATCATGGTGAATAATTCTTTTTATATGCTGTTGAGTTCGATTCGCTACTATCTTATTGAGAATTTTTGCATCCATATTCATCAGGGATATTGGCCTGTAGTTCTCTTTTGTTACTGGGTCTCTGTCTGGTTTGGGAATCAAAGTAATATTGGCTTCATAGAATGAGTCTGGAAGTTTTCCTTCCCTTTCTATTTCTTGGAATAGCTTGCGAAGGATAGGTATTATCTCTGCTTTAAACGTCTGGTAGAACTCCCCTGGGAAGCCATCTGGTCCTGGACTCTTATTTGTTGGGAGATTTTTGATAACCGATTCAATTTCTTTGCTGGTTATGGGTCTGTTCAAGCTTTCTATTTCCTCCTGATTGAGTTTTGGAAGAGTGTGGGTGTTTAGGAATGTGTCCATTTCTTCCAGGTTGTCCAATTTGTTGGCATATAATTTTTCATAGTATTCCCTGATATTTGTTTGTATCTCTGAGGGATTGGTTGTAATAATTCCATTTTCATTCATGATTTTATCTATTTGGGTCATCTCCCTTTTCTTTTTGAGAAGCCTGGCTAGAGGTTTGTCAGTTTTGTTTATTTTTTCAAAAAACCAACTCTTGGTTTCCTTGATCTGCTCTACAGTTTTTTTCGATTCTATATTGTTTATTTCTGCTCTGATCTTTATTATTTCTCTTCTTCTGCTGGGTTTAGGCTGTCTTTTCTGTTCTGCTTCTATTTCCTTTAGGTGTGCTGTTAGATTTTGTATTTGGGCTTTTTCTTGTTTCTTGAGATAGGCCTGGATTGCAATGTATTTTCCTCTCAGGACTGCCTTCGCTGCGTCCCAAAGCGTTTGGATTGTTGTATTTTCATTTTCGTTTGTTTCCATTTATTTTTAAATTTCTTCTCTAATTGCCTGGTTGACCCACTCATTCTTTAGTAGGGTGTTCTTAAACTTCCATGCTTTTGGAGGTTTTCCAGACTTTTTCCTGTGGTTGATTTCAAGCTTCATAGCATTGTGGCCTGAAAGTATGCATGGTATAATTTCAATTCTTGTATACTTATGAAGGGCTGTTTTGTGGCCCAGTATATGATCTATCTTGGAGAATGTTCCAAGTGCACTCGAGAAGAAAGTATATTCTGTTGCTTTGGGATGCAGAGTTCTAAATATATCTGTCAAGTCCATCTGATCCAATGCATCATTCAGGGCCCTTGTTTCTTTATTGACCGTGTGTCTAGATGATCTGTCCATTTCTGTAAGTGGAGTGTTAAAGTCCCCTGCAATTACCACATTCTTATCAATAAGGTTGCTTATGTTTATGAGTGTTTTATATATTTGGGGGCTCCCGTATTTGGCGCATAGACATTTATAACTGTTAGCTCTTCCTGATGGATAGACCCTATAATTATTATATAATGCCCTTCTTCGTCTCTTGTTACAGCCTTTAATTTAAAGTCTAGTTTGTCTGATATAAGTATGGCTACTCCAGCTTTCTTTTGGTTTCCAGTAGCATGATAAATAGTTCCCCATCCCCTCACTCTCAATCTAAAGGTGTCCTCAGGTCTAAAATGAGTCTCTTGTAGACAGAAAATAGATGGGTCTTGTTTTTTTTTTTTTATCTATTCTGATACCCTATGTCTTTTGGTTGGCACATTTAGTCCATTTACATTCAGTGTTATTATAGAAAGATATGAGTTTAGAGTCATTGTGATGTCAGTAGGTTCATGCTTGTAGCGATGTCTCTGGTACTTTGTCTCACAGGATCCCCCTTAGGATCTCTTGTAGGGCTGGTTTAGTGGTGATGAATTCCTTCAGTTTTTGTTTGTTTGGGAAGACCTTTATCTCTCCTTCTATTCTAAATGACAGACTTGCTGGATAAAGGATTCTCGCTGCATATTTTTTCTGTTCATCACATTGAAGATCTCGTGCCAATCCTTTCTGGCCTGCCAAGTTTCAAAAGAGAGATCAGTCACGAGTCTTATAGGTCTCCCTTTATATGTTAGGGCACGTTTATCCCTTGCTGCTTTCAGAATTTTCTCTTTATCCTTGTATTTTGCCAGTTTCACTATGATATGTCATGCAGAAGATCGATTCAAGTTCCATCTGAAGGGAGTTCTCTGTGCCTCTTGGATTTCAATGCCTTTTTCCTTCCCCAGTTCAGGGAGGTTCTCAGCTATTATTTCTTCAAGTACACCTTCAGCACCTTTCCCTCTCTCTTCCTCCCCTGGGATACCAATTATGCGTATATTATTTCTTTTTAGTGTATCACTTAGTTCTCTAATTTTCCCCTCATACTCCTGGATTTTTTTATCTCTCTTTTTCTCAGCTTCCTCTTTTTCCATAACTTTATCTTCTAGTTCACCTATTCTCTCCTCTGCCTCTTCAATCCGAGCCGTGGACGTTTCCATTTTATTTTGCATCTCATTTAAAGCGGTTTTCAGCTCCTCCTGACTGTTCATTAGTCCCTTGATCTCTGTAGCAAGAGATTCTCTGCTGTCCTCTATGCTGTTTTCAAGCCCAGCAATTAATTTTATGACTATTATTCTAAATTCACTTTCTGTTATATCATTTAAATCCTTTTTGATCAGTTCATTGGCTGTTGTTATTTCCTGGAGATTCTTTTGAGGGGAATTCTTCCGTTTGGTCATTTTGGATAGTCCCCAGAGTGGTGCGGACCTGCAGGGCACTTCCCCTGTGCTGTGGTGTATAACTGGAGTTGGTGGGCGGAGCCACAGTCAGACCTGGTGTCTGCCCCCAGCCCACTGCTGGGGCCACAGTCAGACTGGTGTGTGCCTTCTCTTCCCCTCTCCTAGGGGTGGGATTCACTGTGGGGTGGCGTGGCCCATCTGGGCTACTTGCACACTGCCAGGCTTGTGGTGCTGGGGATCTGGCATATTAGCTGGGGTGGGTAGGCAAGGTGCATGGAGGCAGGAGGGGCAGGTGTAACTCGCTTCTCCTTAGGTGATCCACTTCAGGAGGGGCCGTGTGGTAGCGGGAGGGAGTCAGACCCGCTGCCGGAGGGGTGGCTCTGCAGAAGCACAGGGTTGGGTGTTTGTGTGGAGCCAGCAAGGCCCTGGCAGGAACTGGTTCCCTGTGGGATTTTGGCTGGGGGATGGGCGAGGGAGATGGCACTGGTGAGCACCTTTTTCCCCAACAAACTGAGCTCTGTCGTCTGGGGGCTCAGCAACTCTCCCTCCCTTTGTCCTCCAGCCTTCCCGCTTTCTGAGCAGAGCTGTTAACTTATAACCTACCAGATGTTAAGTCCCGCTTGCTGTCAGAACACACTCTGTCTGGCCCCTCTGCTTTTGCCAGACTCGGGGGCTCTGCTTGGCCGGCGGGCCGCCCCTCCGCCCCGGCTCCCTCCTGCCAGTCCGTGGAGCGCGCACCGCCTCACCGCCCTTCCTACCCTCTTCCGTGGGCCTCTCGTCTGCGCTTGGCTCTGGAGACTCCGTTCTGCTAATCCTCTGGCGGTCTTCTGGGTTATTTAGGCAGGTGTAGGTGGAATCTAAGTGATCAGCAGGACGCGCAGTGAGCCCAGCGTCCTCCTATGCTGCCATCTTCCGAGATCTCCAGCTAATTTGGCCTGCTATTAACCTTACAACTCCTGCTTTTTGTTTTTAATTGCATAGTATACTTTTGCCAACTCTTTTATCTTCAAAATTCTTGAATTCTTTCGTTTTAAATATTTCTCAGGCACGCTGTACAAAGTTGGATTATTTTCTCTGTGATCATAGCTGAGTCACTTGCTTTTAATAGGTGAATTTGTAACAAACACTTGCCTTTACCGAAGTTACAACATGGAAGATACACTTCTAGTTGATTTAAAAAAATATGTTTCTATAAAAATATTCAGACTTTTACTGTATAGTAGGCACGACAGACCAGTTTTAAAATTTTTACCCAAGAATACTGAAGAACAATTTTGACGTATTTGAATACAAGAATTCTGAGGCATATTCCTGTTGAGTTTTCTCATGTTTAAAACAAACCTAACTGTATCTCATAAATTACATGAGATGTAAAAATATCTGACATAGATATATTTGTCAATATATATGTGTGTATATATATATATTAGATTTTATTTTTGATCTATTCTAAATCCCCCAGTATCTTTACAAAATCAAAGCATAACATTTGGCTTAAAAATGAAATGGAACAGGGAACTTATAATGGAAAGTGGCAACACTCTGCCCCAGAGGTGACTGCTTTGAATCATTTTTATTTTTAGTTGCTTTTTTTTAACTAATTATATCTTCAAATTCCTAAACAATACCTTTACTCAGCTATTTATTTATTTATTAATTATAGACATTATCAATTGACTTTTTACTCTGGCAGATGAAGGTTTTGTTCATTTACACACACTTCCTTAGCCCCACTCTATACGCCCAATATCATTACTCCATTTTATTTAGTCTTTTTACTGATTGCCTTTCTTGACATTATTATTTGTTATGTTTGTATTAGTTGTTTATTGCTGTGCAACAAATTGCACTAAAATTTAGTGACTTACAACAGCAATAAGGATTTATTGTCTCATACAGTTTCTGGTGGTCAGGACTTTGGGAGCAAATTGTCTTGGTGGTTCTGGCTCATGAGATTGTAGTCAAGATGTCAGCTGGAACTACAGTCATCTGAAAACTTGACCAGGGTTTTGAGAATCTGCTTCCAAAATAGCTCACTCACATGGATGGTGAGTTGGTGCTGTTTGCAGGAGACCTTTTATCCTTGCCATGTGGACTTCTTCATAGAGCTATGTAATTGTCTTCACTACAAGACATTAGGTTCCCCCAGAGTAAGTGATCCAAGAAAAGACCAAGTGGAATCATCTTCATGTTTTATGGACTGCCCTTGGAAGTCATACAGCATCATTTCTGCAAATTCTCTTGATTATATAGGTCAACCCTGTTTAATATGGAAGAGGACCACACAAGGTCAAGGATAACAGAAATGGGATCACCTAAGAAGCTGCCTCCACAGTCTTCCTTCTGGTCTCCCATGATTCACATCTCTCTTATATGGTAAAGAAAATAAGTACTCCTTATCCCTTTATAGTACCTACTGGAAGCTTAGGATCTTGCCATTTAAATTAGGTGTAGGTGTAGGTGTGGGTACTTGAGTACAGGTCCTAGAGTATAATTCCTGTTAATCTGAAGACCTGTGAACTAAAGAGACTAATTATCTGCTCCACATAGCCAATGTACAACGATGGGACAGACATAGAATAACCATAATAGACTCATTTGAAAAGGGGTAAAAGTGATCATTGGTCCAAACCATTTAGAAATCCAGTTGGAATTTTCTTGCCTTGAAAGTTTCTTGACTTAGTCCTACTCTTTTTCTGGAATAAATCTCCATACTTGTGGCTCTGCTTTCTGATTTACTATAACCATCCTCTGGATGATCCTATATTTTCCATAAAAGGTTGCCTGTGTTTCTAGCTGAATAATCTCTTTGCTTACTTTCTGCCTATAAATTTGTGGTTCCAGTCCTTTTTTTACCCCATATGGTTTCTTTCCCTTTCAATCTAAGCCAGCAATATTTCTTCTGGAATAATTTGCTTTTTGGGGATTCACTCCTTTGGGCAGAAGATAGGCAACATATCTTCTTTATGATAAGTTCTTCATCTTGATTTTCCGATAACACTGTTGAGAGATAACACCATTAAGCTTCTAGAAAGCTTAATATCCTTAACACCCTTAACTCCTAGAAAGCCTTATTACTTAAAGTATCATCATAGATTTTGGTGGGATGTTAAAAGGGTTTTATAGCCAAACAGTTGGCTTTACCTTTAGAAACTTTTTCTGACAGTGCCCAAGATTGTAATGTTTCCTAGAAGCCATATCTTAATTTAACATTGTTTTCCACCTCAAGAGGTTAGAAAATTTCAAAACCTGGCTTCATCAAGTTTTGGCTTCTTTCTTTTCTAGCTTATCTTTTTCCTCTTATATTTCAATATAAGCTGTAAGAAGAAACAAAGTGACTCTATCAACTCCTTGTCTGGAAATCTTTATTAGATCGCTCAGTTCATTAGGGACATTTTTTGTTTTCCATATTAATCAAGCAGCAATATTGTTATTTTCTGTCACTATATAACAAGGATTCCGATTTCTCAGTTTTCATAACATTTTCCTTAGTTCCTTTAAACTCTCACCAGCAGCCTCCTCAAAGGCTATCCAGGGTCTACTAAAAGTCACTTCAAGGCTCTTTAGGTTTTCACTAACATTCTTTTTAAAGTCATTGCAGCCTTGACCCACTTCCCAGTTCTGAAGCTATGCCCAACTAAAGAGGTATGCGTTATGGCATCACCTCACTTCTTGTAATAAAGTCTGTATCAATTATCTATTGTTACTGAATATTACAATCATGAGATCAACCCTGCATTGGGCTCTGCACTGAATGTGGAACCTGCTTGAGATTCTCTCTCTCCTTCCTCTGTCCCTCCCCCACTCATGCTCACATGAACACACACTCTCTCTCTCAAAAGAAAATAAAAATTAAAATAATTTAATTAAAAAAATAAAAGAATGGGTAGAATATTCAATGGGAAGTGAACAGAAAGGATTTTGTTAAGAAGGTAATACTTAGGCTGTATCTTGAAAGATGAGCAGGTACTTACCAAGTCAATGGTGGGTAAAGGGTCAGGAATTTCCAGGCAGGAGAACCAAAGTAGCATGATGCCTTTAGAGAAACTTGAAAGAGTTTGAGATGGCATAATTGTAGAGTTATGGTGGTATAGAATGAGGAGGGAGAATGAAGCAGTATCCAAATCATAGAAGACCTTATATGACAGGTTACAGAGTTTTGACTTTATCTTGTGGGCAATGGAATTCCATTAAAGGGTTTTAATCAAGACAGTAGCATGATCATAATTATGTGTTAGATATATTACATTGGTTATGGTATACAGAATGGGTTGAGGCATTAGAGCCTAGGAAGCTAGTTACACTACTGTTGTTATATTTCAATTGTAGGATAATTACATCATCTTGTAGGAGATCAGAACATGCCATTCCAAAATATGCCACTCTGGCATAGGGATTATTTTGAGCTCAAGGCAATCGAGAGAAAGGGCACAGGATGAGCTCTCTGCCTTCTTCCTACCTACCTGTAAACAAGATAATAAACTCCCCTTGTGAAGATGTCCCCCTAGCCCTTACCTGTACCAGGGAAGGAATAACAATTTTCCACCAGAGATGAGATGGCACTGAAAGTCTACACAAACAAACCATACTAACTACTTCTTTTATTTTTAAGGTTACATGGGGTTATAAGGGTAGGGTCTTAATTTAAAAAGTTTTAATGTTTATTTATTTTTGAGAAAGAAAGAGAGACAGAGTGCAAGCAGGGGAGGGCAAAGAGAGGGAGACACAGAATCCAAATCAGGCTCTGGCTCCAAGTTGTCAGCACAGAGCCAGACGTGGGGCTTGAACCCACGAATTGTGAGATCATGACCTGAGCCAAACACTTAACTGACATTTAACTGACTGAGGTTTGTCCAAGGGCCTATAGGACAGAGAGGAATATGGAGTCAAGCCTCCTGATTTCTAGTCCAGTGTTATTTTTGGTATATTATTTTTCCATGCATTTAAACACAGAAACAAAAGCCAAGAACATTGTTTTATAGGTGTTTCTTCTCAAGTAAAAATTACATCAAATTATAGTCATTTCAAGCTAAGAAAAAGAAAGGTGAGTGAATCCTATAAAACACTTCTTATCTTTTAAAATCATACAGACTTAGGGAAGGTTGTTGAAATAAAGTTTATTTAAATTTTTTTTTTTAATTTTTTTTTTCAACGTTTATTTATTTTTGTGACAGAGAGAAACAGAGCATGAACGGGGGAGGGGCAGAGAGAGAGGGAGACACAGAATCGGAAACAGGCTCCAGGCTCTGAGCCATCAGCCCAGAGCCCGACGCGGGGCTCGAACTCCAGGACCGCGAGATCATGACCTGGCTGAAGTCGGACGCTTAACCCACTGCGCCACCCAGGCGCCCCAAGTGAAGTTTATTTAAATTTTTAAGTTTTATTACTAATTTATAGACCCTTTAAGCCTATAACAAATATTTCCTTAGAAAAATCATGAGTCCTGGTTTTGAAAAACTTTTAGGGTGAATAAATGAAATAAATGAAAATTGAATAAATGAAAATTCTTTTAATTAGCATATCTGTTCTTTTTTGAAAAATTGGTCAAAATAAGTTATAAGTATGGTACTTAGAAATAGCTCTCTTAGAGAAGTACATAAATGGTTTAAAAGACTTCCCAGAGATGTTAGTTAGAATACTAAAAATATTTTCTTTATATACTTAGGTAAAATAATTTAGCCTCAAAATTAGGGCAGTTCAAATTAATGAGCTTTTATAGTCTTTTCAAATGTGATCTACATTATACCTGGCATTTTTAAAGAGGCAAAATCGAATATGCCAAGTATTAGATGTGTTGTTAACATTTAATAAATATCAAAGAAAATAAGACCACTTCCCACTAAAAGAATAATTTGGATTTTGTAGGATCACTTTCTTTCCAAAATGAATTCATAAAAGACCAAGATTCTTTAGGAGAGTTAATTTTTGAAACTCTTAAGAAAATAAGAAATTAAAATTTTAGTTTATATACTTTTTATACTCAAAAACACTACTCCAAGAAAAAGAATCTCTGTATAAAAATAATGGTTTAACCAACTCATATCTTTTGAGCATTGACTATTTATTGTCTTAGGTTGGGCAGAGAGAGAAGTTGAGGTAGGTGTGACTGAAACAGACTTCCTAACTTTAAGAAGCTTACATTCTGCCAGAGGAGATAAGACATATGAAGAAATATCCTTAATGCAAAATAATTATGATGTGTCAAAAGACAGACAAAAACACAAGGATATAATATTTCAGAAACAGGCATCAGGGATGCAGCAGCAAGCAAAACAAAATCCCTATTTTTAAGGAGATTTCATTCTATTGGGATGATACATTGTATATAAGTAATGTATATCCATATCTGTATCCACACTTATCTATATGTGTATATAATGTCAGGTGCAGACTAAAGTGAAGAGAGTGACACTATTTTAGATAGGGTGTTCTGAGAAGGCCTCTTCTGATACTGTGCTATTTGAGACTTGAGAGAAGAAAGAAAATGAATCAGGAGGAATAACAGGCGAACAAGAGCATGCTGGGCACATGAGGAGAAAATTCCAGAAACATTTCAGTGTGTCTAGAGCTTAGTGTTGGGGGAGGTAGTCATGAGAAGGTTGGTTAAGAATGTGACTGGAAAGGTAACTGAGGCTAGATCATCACCCCCAATGGCAAGGGCTTTGTTGTCTCTTTAAAGGACACTGGCTTTTGCTCTGAATAAGATGGGAACCACTGGAGAGCTTTGACTAAAGCAATGACATAATAACTTGAATTCTAAAGGATTACTCTGATTGCTATGGGGGACAAGTGCAGAGGAAGGAAGACCATTAGGAGGATGTATTAGTTAACTAGGACTGTGTAACAAATTGCCAGACAAAAAACTAGGTGGCTTAAAACAAGAAACGTATTCTTTCACTGTTTTGGAGGCTAGAAGATGACCTTAGAGTTTACTCCTGGAGAGTCTGAGGAACAACTGATTTCATGCCTTTCTTTTAACTTTTAGTGGTAGTCAGCAATCCTTAGTGTTTCTTGGATTACAGACATATCACTCAAATCTCTAGCTCCCTTTTCACAGGGGCTTTCTTTCTATGTCTATATCTATTTCTATTTTTTTTTTTGTCTGTGATAAGATTATTTGTCATTGGATTTAAGACCCACTCTAAGCCAAGAAAATCTCAAGATCTTTAACTGAATTACATTGGCAAAGACCCTTCCTCCAAATAACGTCACATGCTGAGCTTCTGGATAGACATGTATTGTGGCGTGACTAACCAACTGCCAGGAGTGTTTGAGTAATTCAGACCAAAGGCATTAGAGTGATGGGGGGAAAATTCAGATTCTAAGGTTCTTGAAAGCAAAGAGGGGGTATATCTGTTTTGTTTGCTTTGTGTGCTCAGGCAACAGAACAATGCCTGGCACATATGAGGTGCTCCACAAATGTTTGTTGGAATAATCTGTATTATATCCTCCACTTATCAGAAGGCCAGGACATCAACAATAGACCAGGGCCAGGAAACTCCCTTGCTTTACTGAGGTATGCCAGTTTAACTCAGGCCCTTCCCCAGGAGGTCCTCAAAGGCTCTTCCTGTCCCTTCTTTAACCTCCTTTAACCTTGACTGTCACTTCTTAAGTGAGCACTTGTGATGTTAGGTTCTCTGTAGGAGTCTTTTATCTCTTGTATTTTTACCAATTTATTACTTGTTTGCAGAGTTCTCAAGGAGCATTTCCTACCTTTGCATTCAGCAAAACAAAAACTAGCATTGTATGGCTGTAATCCCTCACAATTGGATTGACTGACTATTGATTGATCCTCTGGACAATCCAGAACAGCCTAAGAAGCTAGAGATCTTTGACCTTTGTGATTACTCCTGTAGCTAGAGGAGGAGGGGGTTTATGTCTACAACTCAAAGATACCTGTGTCTAATATCATTATACTTGTAATCTGTGCGGAAGGTTTTGTCTTTTTCATTTATGATTTCTCTCTGAATTAAGGGAGAAGCTGGCTCTTTTCCTTAATTCCCATGTTTTTAATTCAGTATCATCATTTCCTGGAGGTCCCTGTTAGGGCAATGGTTATTAGACTCAGCTAACACATGGAAATAACACATTTTTATTTAACAATAAAAATGTTTGTGTCCCATCCTTAGAGATTTTGATTTAGTTCATAGGGGGTATGGCTGGGCACATGAATTTGTCAAATCTCCCCAGTTAATTATAATATACAGTAAAGTTTGAGAACCATTGTCTTTATGGAGTGTGTAGGACAAGCTTCAGCTGATACCAATTATTTATTTTAGTGGGCCTTTTGCCGGTCTCTGCACTTTTTGTATGAAAAAACCAGCAAGCTAGATAATTCTACAGGGAACTCCCTAATGCCAAACCCACATGTTGCTTTAGAGCCAGCTGTAGTCACATGCAAATCACACTCAGGAATTATGAGAAAGAATTTGACCGCACGTAACCTTCCTCTGCCCATCCACCCCCCACACCCACTTGGGAATTTTACTGTGTAAATACTATTCTTCATGCTTGGTCTACAGTAAGTAACTGACTGATCAGTTTTCAGGAGAGACAGCCAATGCAAGAGTTAAAGTAGCATGACAATAATTTTCCCTTCATAAACATTAGAGAAGCTAAGATAGTCATCTTTAATTGTTTCTTAGGCCAAGGAAGAGCTGGCTCCTCTGACCATGATTGTTTCTATTTTTCCTTACACACTTAAATTTAGTGGCTTCTAGGGCTACACTAGGAACTTTGGTGTTTTTGCACTTTAGACTTTGTCAGAAGGAGAAAAGGAGGGAGAGGAGGGTCTGGACTGGGCCCACATGGGGTATACTGAGAGGCAAACATTGGTTTTCATGGATTCAAGTTTCATGGTTTCATGGTTTCAAGTTTCCCAGGGACTACAAAATAACTATGTTCTGCTGCTCTCTAGTAATAATTCTAATTAGATACAACTACACACAAATTAACTAACAAAAATATACTTTAGCAATTTTTAAATTGTACTGGATATGTTTAATTATTCAACAAACCACCTAGACTGATTCCCAGTTCCCAGTCTCTCTCTCTCTCTCTCTCTCTCTCTCTCTCTCTCCCACACCCAATGACTCTCAGCAGCTCTGCTAGCTAGGCACATAAGCTTTATAAGTCTCAGATTAGGAGATAGTATGCCTTTGAAAGTCTTTGAAACAATTACCTTAGGAGATGCCCATGTTCCTCACCAACTCTGAAGGATACAGGAAAAAATAGAAACTACTCACAAGAATTCACTTATGCTTCAGGAAAAGTGTAAATCCCTTTGTAACTGAACTAACATGAGTTTGCTTCTTGGTGAGTTACAGATAGAGACTATACCAGGTGGAGTTGTCGCACAGAGGAAACCTTATTTGCAGCAAATAAGGAAATTATAGGAAATAATTTCCAAAGCCATAACTCTTACAGCAGGGGTGAGTGGGTTCCTTTTATAACTAAGGAACTATCCATCTTATAACTAAGATGAATATTCAAAAACTGGAGCTTTGTCATGATATGTAGATTTCGGCATAAAGTCATGCATGCCTCTTAAGGACACGTTTATACACATATTGTATGTTATGTTAATGAGGTTTATGCTCCTCCTTCAGTGGAGAGGTGAAGATTTTAAACATTATAATGAGGTAGAGGTAATTGTCAAGACACTCCATTGTCCATTTGCGCAGGTGTAAGTCAGTGGTCCAGCTCAAACTGGCGTAGGACACTGCAGCTCTTCCTGTTGCTTGCCTATAAAGGTTGAAGTTAATATTTTTGTGAAGAAGGGTGGGGGTGTTGGTCAATGGTAATCTTGCTCATGACAGTTTTAACCCAATCACTCCTATAATGTATAGTCTAAATCCTATAAAAACAACTCAAGAACATGTGTTAGGTCAATCTTTACTCTTAAAACAGCATTGGGAGTTTTGCCACTGATTTATTTTCCTAGCCAGGTAGAAACTGTAGTTTTTACATTCCCTTTGTTCACTTAAAATCCTTAACTACTGAGGATTTTGCATTTCTTTGTTCTAACACCTCGTAGGAAGTTCTACAAGAAGTGTGCTCAGGCAAAAAGTGCCAGTACAACATAAATTGTGGAAAATAGCTGGGAGTCTAAAATGACTTCTCCTGTGTCACAAAATCTTTTTCTATCTTTCTTTTTCTGGGGACTCCTAACTCTTTCTGGCTACACATTTATTTTCCATAGTTGCTTAGTTTGTTCTGAAGCTACCATTTTACATTATAAGCTATCATTTTACAATGACTGAAGAAACACAAATGTTAATTTTCCAGTTAGTGGTAATCTTGATGATTACCCACATAAGACAGGCTGAGGGCAAAGTACAAGCTAGAACATACACCCGCCCCCCAGGTGGGATATATATGATATTCCTCGGACACTCCTAGCTGCCCCAAAACAGGAAAGGACAAAAAAATGGTTAAACCAGTAAAAGTCTCTGCCAGTTTACAAGAAAAAGACAATCCCATCAATAGCCTAAAGTCCAGGAACTCCCTCCCTACTGTCTTAATGTTAATACTTTGCTAGAGGAAAAAACAACCTCAATTTGACAATATCTAGGCCTCCAGTAATCTATGAATCTTTAGCATACAAAAGTCTCTTTGGAAACTTCCCTTTGGACTTAACCTCCCCCAAGTCCATAGTATGTAACCAGCCATTTTTCACAACCCCAGTGCAGCTCTTTCTGCCCACAAGTCCTGTCCCCATGCTTTAATAAAATCACCTTTTTGCACTAAAGACATCTTCAAGAATTCTTTCTTGGCCATCAGGTTTGAACCCCCACAATCACCCAAAACTTTATCATTTGGTGTCCTTATGTGAGGCTTTGAGTCTTTTCATCTGGACTTTGAACCGGTGCAAACTTGGTGAGTACTTTCTCTTTTCCTCTTCTACTCTCATTTCAGGGGCTTTTCAAGAAGTATGGTCGTATTGGAACACGTTCAAGTCAATTGCTCAGGCAATCCTTTGGCCTGTGGCTACTCTATGGGGAAAAGAAAGCCTGCCTTTAGGCTGGAAGTTAGTACCCTGGCCAGAATGTTTAATGAGGCCCAGAAACTTGATGTCCTCTCTTTATTCCTGTCCTTATGCAAAGTTGTCTGTCTTGGGCACGGGACAGCAACCTAAGTTATCAGGACAGCTACCAATCTTAAGACTCCCATGTGAGATTTCCTCCTCATTGGTCTAATGTGATTCCCGGCATATCCCCGATCTGGCCACTCTCCTGGGAGCTGGCTGAAACAAGTACCTGATTGAATTAAAACCCAACAAGGAACAGTTTTCTAGGAAGCTGGCTGTAAAGACTATATGTGCTGGAATGTCACTTTAGATCATGATGGATTTCTATCTGTGATGATTTCTGTCAATGTCCTCTACTAACTAAAATTACAAAATTTGGTAATTCCCCCTTATAAAACTTTTCCAGTACTTTCCATGGTTTAAAAACTGTGGTTTCCTCATGGCCTTCTCAGCAAGGCAAACTTGGACCATACTCAGGCACCAATCTGTAGTTTAGAACGCAATGGGAAAGCAGGGGGGATGCTATCATCCCTCCTCAGGGGCCCTTAAAGGCTGGTCAGTGATCATAGTGACTTCATTAGAGGGATGCGTCAGGTTGTTTTGATACCAGGAACCTCTGACATATCCTGTGCGTGGGATGCCACCCAGGAGTTGGGGGGGGTGGCAGAGAGAGGGAGGGTGGATTCTCATGGTAATGGACCTTCTCTTTCTCTCTAGGAGGAACATGGGAGCTTCTCTTCAGTTTCCAAGGACTCTCCCTTGGGATGCTTTTTTAACCCACTGGAAATAATTTAGATTACAAAATGTAGAAAAGGACTGATCTCCTTGTAATACTGCATGGTCTTAGTAAACAGGGCAAATGGACAGAGGTACCCTAGGTCCAGGCCTTCATGGCTCTCCCTGGACCCAAGGACCTCCTGCAGAACATGTTTTGTCAGTAATCAAGTCTGTAAACTCCCTCCTAATATATTGAATGATAATTATTTAAATAACCTCCTGATGATGAGGTTTTGGGGTGATGATGGGTGTGGAGCTGATGGCCAAGAAAGAATTCTTGAGACATTTTTGATGCAAAAAAAAAGTGATTTTATTGAAGTGTGGGGACAGGACCCATGGGAAGGAAGAACTACCCTGGGACCCTGAGGAGAGACTGATTATACACTTGGGAGTTGGGGGGAGGTAAAGTCAAGGGGAAGGTTCCAAAGAGATTTTCATATGCTAAAGAAGACTAATTGGAGAAATAGCAATTGTCACGCTTACGTTGTTTTTCCCTCTAGCAAAGCATTGACATTAAGACAGTAGGGAGTTCCTAGAGAAAAGTTTTACTCTGCCTTCCTCAAGCAGGTTATAAGGAAATTTAATTTTATCTGCCATTTCCTTCTGTCTTTGTTCCCACATCACTGACAGAACTCAGGCACCGGAAGAAACATAGGCCATCCCTAACAAAGGGGATGATGATCTTTTCTCTTTGTTCATTCCCCTAATAGATGTGAGGTCTTCTCCTTCATTCATCTCTCGTGTTAATGGCCCTGATAATTGGAACCAATTGTGGTTTGTCTACCTCAGGATGGGTACTGTAAGGAATATTCCCAAGCAGCTGCTGAAACTCCACTTTTTGGGGGGCAGTTCCCTATCTTTTCTTGCCTGACATGGACTGCCTAATTCCACTAGTTGGTGGGGGGGGGGAGACATGATGTCTGTTCCTCTTCCCTAGATAAGGTTTAGAACCTGTCTAAGACAAGGTTTAGAACTGGGGATTCTCTTTGTATTCCTTCTGCTGGCATCTCACCTCTTTTGCCTTTCTCTCCCCTTCTTTCTGTTTCTGCACCACCTTGGGTATGGCCTACATAACTGGTTCCTATACCATCCTCAGTGCTTCAGGCACCATTTGCTCCTCCCACCCTCAATGCCTAGGAGTGAAGAGCACCCACTTGGACCGCCCACTTCAGATCCCCCCATTGATGTCTTAGGTAAAACCTGACAATGGGAAACAGATTGTCTTTTCAGTAGACACAGGTGAAATATATTCGGTGATCATGAAAGGGCGGGCCTACGCTGGCTGACTCCATCTTGTTCTGTGTTCTGTGTCCTTCACCTTGACCACACCTCCTCCCCTTGAGTAACCCCCCCCCTCACCTGCCTAACAGTACTCCCACCCTTCCCCAGCCAATCAGCTGAGGCCATAGCCCTTACCTCACCAACTGCCCCTAGGCCCCAGTAAAACCTTTGTCCTTTTGAAACTCGCTCTCTCTCCCTGGTATCTCACCGCTGCGTTGGTGCAGGTAGGGGATTGAGCTCGAGCTAGCTCGAATAAAGGCTCTTTTGCTTTTGCATTGGACTCGGCTCCCTGGCGGTCTTTGGGGATCACGAATTCTGGGCATAACATTTGGGGGCTCGACCCAGGATCCCCAAGACCCCCGAGGGACCCCCCGACCTGGAGAGCCTGACTGGCCATGGTTAGTATCTGTCTGTTTGTTCTGTCTTTTCTGTGTGAGCTCATTTCTGGAATTCTGGTAGTGCCCGAAGCAGTCTAAGTGGATGCACTGGAGGACCAAGGGCCGGGAGTTTTGGAAGACGTTCCGATCCTCCCTTCTGGAGGGACGTGGAAAACCCTCATCTGTTTTGGAGGGACGTGGAATCCCCTCAAAGTTCTGAGACGAGGCGGGTCACTCCCGCTGGTCGGCGTGAGGCCGTTGTCTTTGGAGGAACGTGGAATCCCCTCATCAGTTTTGGAGGGACATGGAATCCCCTCAGAGGTCTAAGCTAGCTTTCAGTTTTGCTTCCATGGAGTTGGAAGACTTTCTAGGGGCCCTCTGTTTGTCTGTTTTTGTGTTTCTCTGTTTTGTTCTGTGGACTTACCGGACGGACGTTATGGGACAGACTCAGACTACTCCTCTAAGTATTATGATTGATCACTTTAAGGATGTGAGGGGAAGAGCTAACAACCTCAGTGTGGAAGTCTGAAAGGGTCGGTGGCAGTTTTTTTGTTCTAGTGAGTGGCCAACTTTCAATGTCGGATGGCCACCAGAGGGGACCTTCGACCTCCCTACCATCCACCGAGTCAGGAGTATCATCTCTCCGCCTAAGACAGGCCATCTTGATCAGCTCCCTTACATTATCACTTGGCAGGACCTTGTAGAAGACCCACCCTCTTGGCTTAAGCCCTTCCTAGCCCCGCTCCCTCCAGAGCCAAAACCCATTCTTGCTTTGCAGGGGACAAAGAAGAAGAAAAGTCTTATCCAGCCTTCAGCACCCTTCTACCCTGTCTTACCGGGGGGTACTGAAGAAGAATTAATTTTTCCTCCCCCGTATAACCCCTCTAGGATGCCGAAAGAACACCATCCTCCCCCTCCAGGGGAGGCAGACGCTGTTCCGAGATCGGGAGGCTGAAACACTCCAGTGGGAAGCCCGCCCTTTACCAGACAAAGGGCTCAGAGGGAGCAATCCGCCTCCGCCGCCGACTCCACTATTCTGCCCCTGCGAGCCACTGGACCCCCAGACGCGGAGGGGAATCAGCCCCATCACTATTGGCCTTTCGCCACTAGTGACCTCTACAATTGGAAAGCTCAGGATCCTAAGTTTTCTGAGAAACTGGCAGGGCTTAATGATTTATTAGACTCTGTTCTTTTTACCCATCAGCCCACGTGGGACGATTGCCAGCAGCTTTTGCAGGTCCTGTTCACGACTGAAGAAAGAGAAAGAATCCTCAATGGGGCCCGAAAACCAGTTCCGGGCGCAGACGGGAATCCCACCACCAACCAGGCTCAGATAGATGCCTCCTTCCCTTTAACTCGGCCCCAGTGGGATTTCAACATGGCAGAAGGTAAGGAGAGCCTCCAGGTCTACCGCCAGACTCTAATGAGGGGTCTCTGAATGGCTGCTAGAAAGCTAACCAATTTGGCCAAGGTAGGAAATGTACAACAGGGAAAAGATGAATCTCCAGCTGCCTTTTTAGAACGGATCATGGAGGCATTCTGTACCTATACCCCCATGGATCCAGAGGCTCCAGAAAGCAAGGCAGCTGTTATCATGGCCTTTGTAAACCAATCGGCCATAGACATTAGGAGCAAATTACAGAAAATAGATAGACTAGGAGAAAAAAGTCTGCAGGACTTACTGGTGGTAGCTGAAAAGGTATATAATAACCGGGAGCCTCCTGAGGACAAGCAGGCTCGTGCCATGGCGGCTGCCAGCAGTAAGCAGACTTGAGACCTGGCCAGAATACTACTAGCTACCACTGCTGACTCCCCCGAGGAATGAGACTGCCGTCTCCAGCAGCTGGCAGATGATGCAAGAAAAGGTAAAGGAACCACCAAGGGGGGCAAGCAGAGGCTGCAGAAGGATCAGTGTGCCTACTGCAAGGAGATAGGGCACTGGCCCGAGATTGTCCAAAAAGGGCCGGCGGGAAGGGAAGCAAGACTGATCAAGTAAAAGTCCTAGAGCTAGATGAACTAAGTGATTAGGGTAGTCAGGGCTCGGACCCTCTCCCCGAACCCAGGGTAACTCTTAAAGTGGAGGGGACCCCTGTTGACTTCCTTGTCGACACCGGAGCACAACATTCGGTCCTCCGCACCCCACAAGGAAAACTAGCCAGCAAGAAGTCCTGGGTACAAGGAGCAACTGGTATGAGCCAGTATTCATGGACTACCCAAAGAACAGTAGATTTGGGAATGGGCCGGGTATCCCACTCCTTTATGATAATACCAGAATGCCCTTACCCGCTGTTAGGATGGGACTTACTGACCAAGATTGGAGCTCAGATAACTTTCAGACAAGGGGGACCTCAGATCACTGATGGCAAGGGCCACCCCGTCCAGGTCCTGACCATGAAACTGGAGGATGAATACCTCCTCCACCAGGAGGTGCTCCCGAGAGAGGATAATATAGACAGATGGCTACAAGAATTCCCCTCGGTTTGGGCAGAGACAGGGGGGATGGGACTAGCCGCTCACAGGACCCCAGTCCTGGTAGAGCTCAAGCCAGGAGAGAGTCCGGTAAGGATCAAACAATACCCCATGTCTCAGGAGGCCTGGAAGGGGATCCAGCCACACATCCGGAGACTACGAAGCCTAGGGGTACTAGTTCTTTGCCAGTCTGCCTGGAACACCCCCCTACTGCCAGTCAAAAAGCCTCAAAAAAATGACTACTGACAGGTACAAGACCTCCGGGAAGTAAATAAGAGGGTCACAGACATACACCCAACTGTTCCCAACCCATATACTCTCTTGAGCTCCTTGGCACCCTCCAGGGTCTGGTATACTGTACTAGATTTAAAGGATGCCTTCTTCAGTCTGCCGCTGGCACCCCAGAGCCAACCCTTGTTCGCCTTCGAGTGGCATGATCTGGAGGAGGGCTACAGTGGGCAACTCACCTGGACACAGCTACCTCAGAGATTCAAAAATTCACCCACCATCTTAGATGAGGCACTACACGAGGACCTGGGTGAGTACAGAAGGGAGCACCCTGGCCTCACCCTTCTACAGTACGTAGATGACATCCTGATTGCTGCCGACATGGCCAAAGACTATGAGCAAGGGACCCAGGACCTGCTGGCTACCCTGGGGGCCTTAGGGTACCGGGCATCCGTGAAGAAGGCTCAGATATGCAGGGAGAGGGTAAGTTACCTGGGATATATCCTGGAGGGTGGACAGCGGCGGTTATCAGATGCCAGAAAAGAAACTGTCCTAAAGATCCCTACTCCCACCTCCCGAAGAGAAGTGAGGGAATTCCTAGGATCATCCGGCTACTGCCGCCTCTGGGTTCCAGGTTTTGCTGAGATCGCCAGGCCCCTATATGAAGCTACCAAAGAGGGGAAAACATTTAAATGGGCTGAAAAAGAAGAAACTGCCTTTAATCAGTTAAAAAAGGCCCTCCTAAGTGCCCCAGCCCTGGGCCTACCAGACATTACGAAGCCCTTCCACCTCTTTGTAGATGAACATAAGGGAATAGCAAAAGGGGTTCTAACTCAAGCCTTAGGCCCCTGGAACCACCCAGTGGCTTACCTGTCTAAGAAACTAGACCCAGTGGCTGCTGGCTGGCTGCCATGCCTAAGAATTATTGCGGCAACTGCACTCCTAGTCAAGGATGCAGACAAACTGACCCTAGGACAGGAGATCTGGATCACGACCCCACACACCATTGAAGGGGTCCTGAAACAGCCTCCGGATAGATGGATGAGCAATACACGTATGACTCATTACCAGATCCTCCTACTCAACCCTCCAGGAGTGCGGTTCCACCCCAGTGCAGGCCTCAATCCTGCAACCCTGCTGCCCGACCCTGACCTAGGTGCTCCACTACATGACTGTGCGGGAATCCTGGAACAAGTACATGGATTGCGGACGGACCTGACCGACCGGCCCCTCCCCGATGCCGAGGCTACTTGCTTCACTGATGGCAGCAGCTTTGTGCGAGACGGACACAGGTATGCGGGTGCAGCGGTGGTCACCGAAATGGACACCATATGGGCGGAGGCTCTACCTTCTGGAACGTCAGCCCAGCGAGCAGAGCTCATAGCCCTCACCAAGGCGCTGATGCTGGGAGCTGGAAAACGGCTTCACATCTACACAGACAGCCATTATGCATTTGCCACAGCTCATATTCATGGGGCAATTTATCAAGAGAGGGGGTTACTGACGCCAGAAGGACAGACTATAAAAAATAAGCAGGAGATACTTAACCTGCTTACGGCCTTATGGCTTCCTGCCCAGCTAGCCATTATCCACTGCCAAGGGCAGCAAAAAGCTGATAACCCAGTAGCTAGAGGTAATCGAAAGGCTGACCAGGCAGCCAAGGCAGTAGTCCTTACTCCAGTCCCCACCATGACCATACAACTACCGGACCCAGGAGACCCAGTTTTACCAGACCAGCCCAAATACTCCTAGGAGGAGTTACAGCGGATCAAGAAACTCCCCATGGCCCAGGAGATAAAGGGATGGTGGTATACACCTAACAAGGAGCTTGTGCTGCCAGACCGGCTCGGAGTCTCCATATTAGAGCACATGCATCGGTCTACTCAGATGGGGGCCCGAACATTAAAAGACTTAATCCGACATGCCGGAATCAAGATTCAACAACAGGACACCAAAATAGAGCAAGTTGGGGGCGCCTGGGTGGCGCAGTCGGTTAAGCGTCCGACTTCAGCCAGGTCACGTTCTCGCGGTCCGTGAGTTCGAGCCCCGCGTCAGGCTCTGGGCTGATGGCTCGGAGCCTGGAGCCTGTTTCCGATTCTGTGTCTCCCTCTCTCTCTGCCCCTCCCCCGTTCATGCTCTGTCTCTCTCTGTCCGAAAAATAAATAAACCTTGAAAAAAAAAAAATTCAAAATAGAGCAAGTTGTATCTGCCTGCAAGACCTGCCAACTCACCAACGCGAGAGCCACATCAAATAAAAAAGGAACCAGGCTCAGAGGCACCAGACCGGGAGCCCAATGGGAAGTTGACTTCACTGAAGTCAAACCAGGAAAGTATGGTTATAAATATCTTTTAGTATTTACAGACACCTTCTCTGGCTGTGTGGAGGCATACCCAACCAAGCATGAAACGGCTCAGACGGTGGCTAAGAAGCTACTAGAAGACATCTTACCCAGGTATGGTTTTCCTGCCATGGTAGGATCAGACAATGGATCAGCTTTTATCTCACAGGTAACACAGGCAGTAGCCAAGGCGGTGGGGGCAAACTGGAAATTACATTGTGCTTATAGGCCCCAGAGCTCAGGACAGGTAGAAAGAATGAATAGAACCCTAAAAGAGACCCTTACCAAATTAACCATGGAGACTGGCAGGGACTGGGTGACTCTCCTACCGTACACCCTTTACCAGGTTAGAAACACTCCTTACACTCTGGGTTTTACTCCCTATGAGATCATGTTTGGCAGGCCACCCCTGTTATTCCCAGCCTTCGAGCTGAACTTATTGCTGAGTTTAAAGATCAAGAACTTTTTCTTTCCTTGAGAGGGCTCCAGAGGGTGCACGAGGACATTTGGCTGTGCCTCCATGCCATCTATGAGGCTGGCCCGACCCCGACACCTCATCAGTACAGGCCAGGAGACTGGGTCTACGTCAAGAGGCACCACTGAGAGACTCTCAAGCCATGCTGGAAGGGACCCTACATCATGGTGTTGACAACCCCCACCGCTCTCAAAGTAGACGGCATCGCGACCTGGGTCCATCACACCCACGTTCGGCCAGCGGACCCCTCCTCAATCTGGAAGGACTTCGTCATGCGATGGGCCATCAGTCGGGACCAACACAGCCTGCTCAAGCTCAAGCTACAGAACATTCGACCCACCTAATATTGGTAACTCTGTTAACTCTGCTTGTCATTGCTCATGCTGCAGGGAGTCCTCACGCCCCCCAAAACATCACCTGGCAGATCATAGACACCAGCTCGGGGACAATACTTAATCAGACCTCCCAGAGCCACCCCAGGGACACTTGGTTCCCAGAACTTTGCGTAAACCTCCAAACTCTCTTCCCCTTGTCACCATAAATGCAGCCGGTCCCATGATTGGGTCCCTAAGCTACACGACAAGGGGGGAATGAAAGGGCGGGCCTACACCAGCCTACTCCATCTTGTTCTGTGACCTTCACCTTGACCACACCTCCGCCCCTTGAGTAACCCCCCCCTCACCTGCTTAACCTGACTCGGACCCTTCCCCAGGGAAGGCCATAGCCATTACCTCACCAACTGCCCCTAGGCCTCAATAAAACCTTTGTCCTTTTGAAACTCTCTCTCTCTCTCCCTGGTATCTCACCACTGCGTCGGTGCTGGTAGGGGATTGAGCTTAAGCTAGCTCCAATAAAGGCTCTTTTGCTTTTGCATCAGACTCGGCTCCCTGGTGGTCTTTGGGGATCATGAATTCTGGGCATAACAATCAAAGTAATTTAAGTTTGTTGGTTTAATTAAGGTAGACATGTCTTTAGAGTTATCAGCATTAAATATGAAACTTATTCTACCTATGTTTGCTAAAGGTCAAATAAGCTCATATTATCTCTGTTCCAACTTATTAGTAAAAAGATGACTTAAAGGTTAATTTTGTCTATCTTAAAGTTTTCATGGGTAATTATTAAGATAGTTTTCAAAGTCTTTGGTAAAATGAAACTTTGAAGTTTCACTTGCATGATAAATGGGATTGAATTCGTTGGACATCTAGGTCTTTTCCAAAGAGGATAAAATACTAAAGCATTGATTACTGAACATAGGTTTGTGTTTTTGATTTACTGGAGAGCAAATAAGGCTATTTTGGGTCTGTTGGTAAACATGCTTGTTGCTTTAGTGGTTCATAAATTTGCCATCTAAAGAATTCTGGTGTAACAGTTTACAATTGGTTACTACTTAGTTTTCACTGAAGACTATGGTTTCTAAGAGTTAATTCTGCTGAATGAAGTTAAGACTGATGTAAATAAGGGAAACAACTCTGTATGTAAAAAAAATATGAGATTTGTAAGAAAGATAAAAGGAATGCAAAGTATTTTTGTTAAAGGTAAAAGAAAGTAATTTTGTTCTAAATGAGATTGGTTGTTTGGAGAGATATGGCTTGGGACATGATTTGAAGGCAAAGGAGAGGTGTAGAAGGTTCATGAAGGGAAATTTTGGAAAGGAATTTTATGTGTGGTTAGGACAGACTAAGGTTGAAGTGGATTCTGCTTTTCTCTCTGCTCAAAAGACTAAGTTTTCTTGGACTGTTGACCTGCTCTTGATAAGAAAATGTAAAAAAAAGGTTTTTTGTTTGTTTGTTTGTTTGTTTTGTTTTTTCCTTTTTCTCTGACAAGAAAACCAAAGCTTATGTTTGTCTTTTTCAGGTCTTTGATTACTTAGTTACAACTTCTCAATGTTAAAGGAACTAAGTTTTTGTTTTGTTTTGTTTTAGAAATTTATTGTCAAATTGGTTTCCATACAACAGCCAGTGCTCATCCCAAAAGATGCCCTCTTCAATACCCATCACCCACCCTCCCCTCCCTCCCACCCCCATCAGCCCTCAGTTTGTTCCCAGTTTTTAAGAGTCTCTTATGCTTTGGCTCTCTCCCACTCTAACTTCTCTCTTTTTTTCCCCCTTCCCCTCCCCCATGGGTTCCTGTTAAGTTTCTCAGGATCCACTAAAGGAGCTAAGTTTTGCTAACTATATAACCCTAACATATTTGCCTCTGGAACCTCTTATTGCCACCTTGGTTAAATAAGATTTGTAATGATCTATAATCCTATTTAGGAGGTGCTTTATAGCTTTCTAAGGTTTTAACAAACTTTCCCAAGATTTAAATTGTAAATGAAGTATTTTTGACCAATTAAGCTTTATTTATGTAAAGTTACTCTGAAAAGCATTGTCAAACAAATGGTAAACCTTGGGGCTGTATTGCTTGGGTAAATGCTATAACTGCTCAAATATACATGCAACTCCTAAACTTTTAATGTTTTGGTAATAAGGTCATCACTTGATTTTCTGATTATCAAAGTGTTAGATGTGTTACAGAAATAACTGGATTACCTTGTCAATTGCATCATAATGAACTCTCATCAGATCTGTAACAGTGTCCATTTCTGAGTTTTTGTCATTTATAATTGTTCTTATTCTCTCACAAAACATATTTCATCTTCAAGGAGATTCATAAAAAACTTTTAGAACAAATACAGGTATTTGACATCTTTAAGAATAATACTAAATGGGTATGAATTTCCAGAACTAAAAAGCTACATTCAAACTGAACAAGAATTAGGAACATCGGACCAAGTGAACTGAGGAAGATTATAGTTTTTGTGACCCTTGTTTTAAAATATTGCTGATTCTCCAACTATTTGCTTTTCCAGATTAAGGAAACTTTCTCTTAAGACATCTATGACATACAGATAAAGTATTCATTTGTAAACAAACTGAACTGTTTACCTTTTCTTTTTACCTGAACCTTCTGAAATTCACAAACTCAGTGAGTGTTCTTTCTTTCATGGCAATTACAGTTATTTGCATAAGTTCAATAAGACTCAGTTCACCTTGTAACAAGACATCATTGGAAATACTGTTTATTTTACCAAGGCTTTGACTGGAATATCGTATTTGGGAGACATGCATAGGCTCAGATATGACCATACAATTTTAAGGAACTAAGGTTGACTTTATGAAACATGGAGCCATTAAGCTCCTTGGAAAAGCTAGCCTGATACCTTGCTTATAGAGCTCCCAGCAGCCTTACCAGGTGAGTAAAGAATGCCAATTTATGAAAGGTGCAAGTACCTCAGGATACTTCAGGAATCTCATGAAGAGGAATTTGCCCAAATCTATAGGTATTGCAGGCTTGTCTGATGGCAAGTACTTGGCTTGGCTTCTGGCCTAGAGGGGCTACTAAAAGTTCAATTTAGAGGTTCCTTATAAAAAGTTCCAGCAAAGCAAATTTTAAAAGATCTATACGATCAATCACTACTCTTGCTAAACTTATGTAAATAATTAGGCCGAGCTTGTTAAAACTGAACTTGCTTTACAAATAAATTAGTCTTGGTTTGACTATCTCTGGAAATGAAGGTTATTAGAGAGTAAAATTATGTTTTAATAAGGCATCTTTATGGATGTTAAATTCTAGTTCTGATTGTCTTTAAATGTTTGCCTAAGCTAGACAACTTGAGGTAAATTTCAGAAAAATTGTCACAACAGCACAGGTATGAACAATCTTCTTGCTTATTATTCTGTGGTGATAACAGAACCCCATGGGCATATGATTATTTAAACAACTAAAAAATGGGGATGGACTCCCCCAACAATTGTATATGAAAAGACTTTTCTCACTGTAGACCTATCAATTGATGAAGACTATAGTGTTTTATTAAATTATTCACTTGAAGCCAGGTTAATCCATAAATCTATAAATAAATATGCAAACCATATCCTCCCTAAACCTGAACTGACAGTTACTAGAAACCCACTCCATCCATATAAACCCAGGAGGCCTAGTTTATTTAAAGGATTGAAAGTCTAACACAGCAGGGGATTTAATTCCAAAATAGAAGGGCCCCTACTAGGTCATATTATATACTCCCACTGCAATAAAGTTATAGGGGCACTCTTCATAAGCTCTTATATCTAAAATAAACCTGTACCCCCTTCACAGGAAAGCAGTGAGCAAACTAAAGTACTTATTCCTACAAACTTGTGGAAGACTTCAAACTTCTCTTTTGATGGCTGTACCTTTCTTTTTCATTCCCCTTTCCCCAATTTATACTAACAATTCTTTTTTACAATGGGTCATTCAAAAGGATCACCACAGACATTTGAGTTACAAACCAGAAAGACCATATGATCTCTGCTGCCAGTTACCATACCATCTGAGGCTGCTTCAAGCCTGATATCTAAAAAATCTTACTGGCAGCACTGGTAGACCCTGAGTTTGTAATTTTCTGTAACCATTAACCTATATTTTTCTTGTTTCTATGAAAGTACCTCTTCTTAATTACTTGGTTGTTTACTAAACAAAACAGAGTCTATGTAATGGCTATATACCACCTGTAACACAGTTAAAAACCTTAAATGACTCTCAAAATAACGTTATATTATTAAATACTAAAACAATTCAAATGCATAAAAATGTTCTACAAAATAGAACAGCATTAGATGTTTTAGCTGTTGCACAGGTGGAACTTTTGCTCTCATAAAAAGAAAATGTTGTGTATATATTCCAGATTACCACAAAAAATATTTCTGGATTTCTAACTGACATGAATATTTGAATTGGTGCTTTAAACAACCCCTCTCTTTCCTTTAGGTTAAACAACTTTAGCTTGACAATAACTAGGCCTCCAGTAATCTGTAAGTCTTTAGCATATGAAAATTTCTTTGGAAACTTTCCTATAGTAACAACTAGCCATTCTTCACAACCCCAGTGCAGGTCTTCCTGTCCCTGTGCTTTAATAAAATCACCTTTTTGCACCAAAAACGTCTTCAAGAACTATTTCTTGGCTATCAGCTCTGAACCCCCATCATTGCCCTCCAAATTTCATCAATCTAGCCAATTTAAAGTTGTCTCTCTCTCTCTCTCTCTCTCTCTGTCATTAATTCTCTTCTGCAAAGCTTCCCACCCCTTCCCAGTATTAAGTACTCATCCTCATGCAATTGGGGTGGGGGCCTGGGTTGTGTACTGGATTTCTCTGATGGATCCTGCTGAACTTTGTGGAGATTCACTCAGAATTCTAGAGTTGGTAACAAGATTATTCTGGTGGTTTTTTTGTTTGTTTTTTTAAAGTGTGTTTATTTATTTTGATGGGGAGGAAAAGACAGGGAGACTTAGAATCCCTAACAGGTTCTGAACTATCAATGTGGAGCCTGCAGGGCTCAAACTCATGAACCATGGGATTATGACCTGAGCCAAAATCAAGAGTCAGGCACCTAACAGACTGAGCCACCCAGGTGCCCCAAGACTTTTTAGGTTTTTACTTATTTTGAGAGAGAGAGTGCAAGTGTGGGAAGGGCAGAGAAAGAGGGGGAGAGAGAGAGATAGAATCCCAAGTAGGCTGTCAGCACAGAACTCGACATGGGGCTTGAACCCATAAATCATGACCTGAGCTGAAATCAAATGTCAGACACTTGACTGAATCAGCCACCCAGCCACTCCACTTCACAACTATTTTAAAGTAAAAAGATCTGAACTAAATTCAGATCAGAAAGAAATCTTCTTTGAATACCCCTCATCAGACTAAAGCAGAGTCTCCAGAAAATATAGCTGCCATTAATGCCTCTCAAAAGGAGTTTCCTGTGGGGTACCTGGGTGGCTCAATTTGTTAAGGATCTGACTCTGGATTTTGGCTCAGGTCATGGTCTCATGGTTTGTGAGATTGAGTCCTGGGTCTGGCCATGAACAGACTGCATGAATCCTGCTTGGGATTCTCTCTCCCTCTCTTTGCCCCTCCCTTGTGCTCTCTTTCTCAAAAAATAAACATTTTTTTAAAAAATAAAGGATTGGAGACCAAGGAAAAATCGTGGCGTAGGAGGACGCTGGGCTCACCACGCATCCTGCTGATCACTTAGATTCCACCTACACCTGCCTAACTAACCCAGAAAACCAGCAGAAGACTAGCAGAAGGGAGTCTCCAGAGCCAAGCACAGACGAGAGGCCCACAGAAGAGGGTAGGAAGGGCGGCGAGGCGGTGCACGCTCCACGGACTGGCGGGAGGGAGCCAGGGTGGAGGGGCAGCCTGCCAGCCAAGCAGAGCCCCCAAGTCTGGCTGGCAAAAGCGGAGGGGCCGGACGGAGTGTGTTCCCACAGCAAGCGCGACTTATCATCTGGGAGGTCATAAGTTAACAGCTCTGCTCAGAAAGCGGGAAGGCTGGAGGACAAAGGGAGGGAGAGTTGCTGAGCCCCCAGACGACAGAGCTCAGTTTGTTGGGGAAAAAGGTGCTCACCAGCGCCATCTCCCTCGCCCATCCCCCAGCCAAAATCCCACAGGGAACCAGTTCCTGCCAGGGCCTTGCTGGCTCCACACAAACACCCAACCCTGTGCTTCTGCAGAGCCACCCCTCCGGCAGCAGGTCTGACTCCCTCCCGCTACCACAGGGCCCCTCCTGAAGTGGATCACCTAAGGAGAAGCGAGTTACACCTGCCCCTCCTGCCTCCATGCACCTTGCCTACCCACCCCAGCTAATATGCCAGATCCCCAGCACCACAAGCCTGGCAGTGTGCAAGTAGCCCAGACGGGCCACGCCACCCCACAGTGAATCCCGCCCCTAGGAGAGGGGAAGAGAAGGCACACACCAGTCTGACTGTGGCCCCAGCAGTGGGCTGGGGGCAGACACCAGGTCTGACTGTGGCTCCGCCCACCAACTCCAGTTATACACCACAGCACAGGGGAAGTGCCCTGCAGGTCCGCACCACTCTGGGGACTATCCAAAATGACCAAACGGAAGAATTCCCCTCAAAAGAATCTCCAGGAAATAACAACAGCCAATGAACTGATCAAAAAGGATTTAAATGATATAACAGAAAGTGAATTTAGAATAATAGTCATAAAATTAATTGCTGGGCTTGAAAACAGCATAGAGGACAGCAGAGAATCTCTTGCTACAGAGATCAAGGGACTAATGAACAGTCAGGAGGAGCTGAAAACCGCTTTAAATGAGATGCAAAATAAAATGGAAACGTCCACGGCTCGGATTGAAGAGGCAGAGGAGAGAATAGGTGAACTAGAAGATAAAGTTATGGAAAAAGAGGAAGCTGAGAAAAAGAGAGATAAAAAAAATCCAGGAGTATGAGGGGAAAATTAGAGAACTAAGTGATACACTAAAAAGAAATAATATACGCATAATTGGTATCCCAGGGGAGGAAGAGAGAGGGAAAGGTGCTGAAGGTGTACTTGAAGAAATAATAGCTGAGAACCTCCCTGAACTGGGGAAGGAAAAAGGCATTGAAATCCAAGAGGCACAGAGAACTCCCTTCAGATGGAACTTGAATCGATCTTCTGCATGACATATCATAGTGAAACTGGCAAAATACAAGGATAAAGAGAAAATTCTGAAAGCAGCAAGGGATAAACGTGCCCTAACATATAAAGGGAGACCTATAAGACTCGTGACTGATCTCTCTTTTGAAACTTGGCAGGCCAGAAAGGATTGGCACGAGATCTTCAATGTGATGAACAGAAAAAATATGCAGCGAGAATCCTTTATCCAGCAAGTCTGTCATTTAGAATAGAAGGAGAGATAAAGGTCTTCCCAAACAAACAAAAACTGAAGGAATTCATCACCACTAAACCAGCCCTACAAGAGATCCTAAGGGGGACCCTGTGAGACAAAGTACCAGAGACATCACTACAAGCATAAAACATACAGACATCACAATGACTCTAAACCCGTATCTTTCTATAATAACACTGAATGTAAATGGATTAAATGCACCAACCAAAAGACATAGGGTATCAGAATAGATAAAAAAAAAAAACAAGACCCATCTATTTGCTGTCTACAAGAGACTCATTTTAGACCTGAGGACACCTTTAGATTGAGAGTGAGGGGATGGGGAACTATTTATCATGCTACTGGAAACCAAAAGAAAGCTGGAGTAGCCATACTTATATCAGACAAACTAGACTTTAAATTAAAGGCTGTAACAAGAGACGAAGAAGGGCATTATATAATAATTATAGGGTCTATCCATCAGGAAGAGCTAACAGTTATAAATGTCTATGCGCCAAATACGGGAGCCCCCAAATATATAAAACAATTACTCATAAACATAAGCAACCTTATTGATAAGAATGTGGTAATTGCAGGGGACTTTAACACTCCACTTACAGAAATGGACAGATCATTTAGACACACGGTCAATAAAGAAACAAAGGCCCTAAATGATGCATTGGATCAGATGGACTTGACAGATATATTTAGAACTCTGCATCCCAAAGCAACAGAATATACTTTCTTCTCGAGTGCACTTGGAACATTCTCCAAGATAGATCATATACTGGCTCACAAAACAGCCCTTCATAAGTTTACAAGAATTGAAATTATACCATGCATACTTTCAGACCACAATGCTATGAAGCTTGAAATCAACCACAGGAAAAAGTCTGGAAAACCTCCAAAAGCATGGAAGTTTAAGAACACCCTACTAAAGAATGAGTGGGTCAACCAGGCAATTAGAGAAGAAATTTAAAAATAAATGGAAACAAACGAAAATGAAAATACAACAATCCAAACGCTTTGGGATGCAGCGAAGGCAGTCCTGAGAGGAAAATACATTGCAATCCAGGCCTATCTCAAGAAACAAGAAAAATCCCAAATACAAAATCTAATAGCACACCTAAAGGAAATAGAAGCAGAACAGAAAAGACAGCCTAAACCCAGCAGAAGAAGAGAAATAATAAAGATCAGAGCAGAAATAAACAATATAGAATCGAAAAAAACTGTAGAGCAGATCAAGGAAACCAAGAGTTGGTTTTTTGAAAAAATAAACAAAACTGACAAACCTCTAGCCAGGCTTCTCAAAAAGAAAAGGGAGATGACCCAAATAGATAAAATCATGAATGAAAATGGAATTATTACAACCAATCCCTCAGAGATACAAACAAATATCAGGGAATACTATGAAAAATTATATGCCAACAAATTGGACAACCTGGAAGAAATGAACAAATTCCTAAACACCCACACTCTTCCAAAACTCAATCAGGAGGAAATAGAAAGCTTGAACAGACCCATAACCAGCGAAGAAATTGAATCGGTTATCAAAAATCTCCCAACAAATAAGAGTCCAGGACCAGATGGCTTCCCAGGGGAGTTCTACCAGACGTTTAAAGCAGAGATAATACCTATCCTTCGCAAGCTATTCCAAGAAATAGAAAGGGAAGGAAAACTTCCAGACTCATTCTATGAAGCCAATATTACTTTGATTCCCAAACCAGACAGAGACCCAGTAACAAAAGAGAACTACAGGCCAATATCCCTGATGAATATGGATGCAAAAATTCTCAATAAGATAGTAGCGAATCGAACTCAACAGCATATAAAAAGAATTATTCACCATGATCAAGTGGGATTCATTCCTGGGATGCAGGGCTGGTTCAACATTCGCAAATCAATCAACGTGATACATCACATTAATAAAAGAAAAGACAAAACCATATGATCCTGTCAATCGATGCAGAAAAGGCCTTTGACAAAATTCAGCACCCTTTCTTAATAAAAACCCTTGAGAAAGTCGGGATAGAAGGAACATACTTAAAGATCATAAAAGCCATTTATGAAAAGCCCACAGCTAACATCATCCTCAATGGGGAAAAACTGAGAGCTTTTTCCCTGAGATCAGGAACACGACAGGGATGCCCACTCTCACCGCTGTTGTTTAACATAGTGTTGGGAGTTCTAGCATCAGCAATCAGACAACAAAAGGAAATCAAAGGCATCAAAATTGGCAAAGATGAAGTCAAGCTTTTGCTTTTTGCAGATGGCATGATACTATACATGGAAAATCCGATAGACTCCACCAAAAGTCTGCTAGAACTGATACATGAATTCAGCAAAGTCGCAGGATACAAAATCAATGTACAGAAATCAGTTGCATTCTTATACACTAACAATGAAGCAACAGAAAGACAAATAAAGAAACTGATCCCATTCACAATTGCACCAAGAAGCATAAAATACCTAGGAATAAATCTAACCAAAGATGTAAAAGATCTGTATGCTGAAAACTATAGAAAGCTTATGAAGGTAATTGAAGAAGATATAAAGAAATGGAAAGACATTCCCTGCTCATGGATTGGAAGAATAAATATTGTCAAAATGTCAATACGACCCAAAGCTATCTACACATCCAATGCAATCCCAATCAAAATTGCACCAGCATTCTTCTCGAAACTAGAACAAGCAATCCTAAAATTCATATGGAACCACAAAAGGCCCCGAATAGCCAAAGGAATTTTGAAGAAGAAGACCAAAGCAGGAGACATCACAATCCCAGACTTTAGCCTCTACTACAAAGCTGTCATCATCAAGACAGCATGGTATTGGCCCAAAAACAGACACATAGACCAATGGAATAGAATAGAAACCCCAGAACTAGACCCACAAACGTATGGCCAACTCATCTTTGACAAAGCAGGAAAGAACATCCAATGGAAAAAAGACAGTCTCTTTAACAAATGGTGCTGCGAGAACTGGACAGCAACATGCAGAAGGTGGAAACTAGACCACTTTCTCACACCATTCACAAAAATAAACTCAAAATGGATAAAGGACCTGAATGTGAGACAGGAAACCATCAAAACCCTAGAGGAGAAAGCAGGAAAAGACCTCTCTGACCTCAGCCGTAGCAATCTCTTACTCGACACATCCCCAAAGGCAAGGGAATTAAAAGCAAAAATGAACTACTGGGACCTTATGAAGATAAAAAGCTTCTGCACAGCAAAGGAAACAACCAACAAAACTAAAAGGCAACCAACGGAATGGGAAAAGATATTTGCAAATGACATATCGGACAAAGGGCTAGTATCCAAAATCTATAAAGAGCTCACCAAACTCCACACCCAAAAAACAAATAACCCAGTGAAGAAATGGGCAGAAAACATGAATACACACTTCGAAAAAGAAGACATCCGGATGGCCAACAGGCACAGGAAAAGATGCTCAACGTCGCTCCTCATCAGGGAAATACAAACCAAAACCACACTCAGATATCACCTCACGCCAGTCAGAGTGGCCAAAATGAACAAATCAGGAGACTATAGATGCTGGAGAGGATGTGGAGAAACGGGAACCCTCTTGCACTGTTGGTGGGAATGCAAACTGGTGCAGCCACTCTGGAAAACAGTGTGGAGGTTCCTCAGAAAATTAAAAATAGACCTACCCTATGACCCAGCAATAGCACTGCTAGGAATTTACCCAAGGGATACAGGAGTACTGATGCATAGGGGCAATTGTACTCCAATGTTTATAGTAGCACTCTCAACAATAGCCAAACTATGGAAAGAGCCTAAATGTGCGTCAACTGATGAACGGATAAAGAAATTGTGGTTTATATACACAATGGAGTACTACATGGCAATGAGAAAGAACGAAATATGGCCCTTTGTAGCAACGTGGATGGAACTGGAGAGTGTGATGCTAAGTGAAATAAGCCATACAGAGAAAGACAGATACCATATGTTTTCACTCTTATGTGGATCCTGAGAAACTTAACAGAAACCCATGGGGGAGGGAAGGAAAAAAAAAAAGAGGTTAGAGTGGGAGAGAGACAAAACATAAGAGACTCTTAAAAACTGAGAACAAACAGAGGGTTGATGGGGAGTGGGAGGGAGGGAGGGGAGGGTGGGTGATGGGTATTGAGGAAGGCACCTTTTGGGATGAGCACTGGGTGTTGTATGGAAACCATTTTGACAATAAATTTCATATATTGAAAAAAAATAAATAAAAAAATAATAGCAGACCAAATTATTTTCAGAGCCAAAAACACTGAGACAAAGATGTATTTTCATAATAGGATGAATAATCTAAAATAAGAATCTAATAGTTGCTAATATATCAAATAATATAGAATTTTTATTCTATATTCTATCCATAGAATATAGTATTCACACAATAAACTCCATAGGAAATTAAGAAATAGAGTAGCAAAGACTTTAAATCATTTTCTCAACCTATAAATATTCAAGCCATCAAAAATTGAACAATGACATAAAATACCTAAATAACAATGAGATGAGGCCATTCTTATTGTTATCTCTGTAGTTTTCTCGTTAAAATAGGGAAAGCATCTTCTTGTCAAGTGAAACATTTTAAAAATAACTGACCATAAATACTAGGCCACTAATAAAATCTTAATAAAAATTCCAAAAAGTAGACATGGTACAGACTGCCATGATCACAGTATAATAAAACCAATAATGAATAAAATAACTAAAAAGAAAGAAACCAACAAAACTGACCATAAGGAGGTGAAAAACAAAAACTTTCTCACAGAACCCTTTGGTTTAGGAGAAAAATAAAATCCAAATGATTCCAGAATCTTAGAATATAACAATCATGAAAACATTACATATTAGTACTTACAGAATTCAGCTAAAACATTGCTTGTGGTTCTAAGCACTTAATAAATAAGAAATAATGAAAATAAATGAAATATCTATTTAAGAGATTAGGAAAAAAATAATAAAATAAATCTAAGGGGTATAGAAATAATAAAACCACAGAAATAGAAAAATGAGTGGCAAAAGAGAAAAAATTAAATAACTAATAAATTAACTCAAAATTAGGTCTTTGAAAAAGATTAAATGAGTTAAGATGGCAGAGAAGTGGGAGGACCCTGGGCCTTCCTCGTCCCTCAACACAGCTGTATTGAGGTCAGATTACTTGAAACACCCAGGACATCAACCTGCAGAGTGGCAGAAGATATCCAAGGTTGGAGGGAGACAGTGTGGCTGGTGGGAGGTTGCATGGAAGTGAATTGGGTGAGAAAAACTGTAGTGCCATGAGGGATGGAACCCTTTCTGTGGAGAAACAAAAGAGAGAGGACTTGAGTGAGTGTGGCATTGAGTTCTCACAAGAGGAAAACCTCTCTAGACCCATGGACTGGGGAGTGAGAAGGACTGAGTGTCACAGTTTTTATGCAGTGTTTGGAGCTTAAAGTCTGAGGGTTTGCAAGTGCACAACTTTCTCTGGAGTGGAGCTGTGGCATGCGCTCCTGGAGAGAAGGAGGATCTGGCCCTGGAATGCATAGAACATAGTAGGGATCTCCAGGCCATACTGAGATAGAACATTCCCATTCTTGGAATTCTTTTGGAAAAAGGTATTTGTGGGCATTTAATTAAATATTTTTCCATCAGCATATTTTGAAGCCAGTAATATAATCTATAGGTCTCAAACCTTAACAAGATTCAAGTCCCTAAGCACTATAACTCTAGTATTTTATGAGCAAAGTAGTCCTCTGGCTGCCTGGTCTCAAGGCAGAAACGGGTCAGAGCCGAGGCAAATGCTATCTATCTCAAGGAAGTTGTGCCCCAAAATGCTGGTTTAGGGGATTCTACATACTGTCAGAGGCACAAGTCTCCTTTTTATTAGCAGACTTTCATTCTGTTGTCTTGGAACCTGACAAAGAAAGGCATGCACAATCCAATCAAATGTAATTTAATTTCTGTGAAATTTTTAGTCCAGACAAAAAGAAAATAAATTAACTAACCAACAAAAGTAACATTCTACGAAAAAATGAAAGAAGTTGCTGTAACCTTCAGGTTGGGTGCTGATTCAAATCAAATTTGAAGATCTAGGGAATAGTATAAGTAGGATAGTGGAAGAAATAAGTAGGAGGATGAAATCCTAATTGAAAGAGATAAGCTTGGAATCCTACCATATAAAAACCATAAAAGGGGTTCAGCAGGTCATTTAATGGCTTAGTCTCCTTGTAGGTGTTCCAGTTACCTATTGTCATATAACAAACTACCCTAAAACTTTGTGGCTAAAAAAAAAAACAACCTTATTTTTATATTTCACAAATTCATATATAGGTCAGGAATCAGATGGATTCCCCAGGGATGATTTGATTCAGAAGCACAATATCTAGACCCCAATTGGGATGATGTAAATTGTTGTGGGCTGAGAGAGGACACGCTGGCATCTGCTTGTGGCTAGTTTGGGCTTTTCTGAGGCATGGTGGACTGGTTGTCAGATCTTACATAACAGCTGGCTTCCTTCAGAGTGAACATTCAAAGAGATTGGGGGGAGGGCACAACAAGACTTCATTTCTGTCACATTCTAGTAGTTACAAGAAAGTCACAGATTCTGAAAGGAGGAATTATATAGGGGTGTGGATTGTAGCAGGTATGGTTTATAGAGACAACCATCTTTGAAGAATACCACACCAGGTTTCTTATCCTGGCTGAAAGTCTATGGTTGGAGATAGCAACCCCAATTTGCCTTGGATAGTCAAACTTTTAACCCTGCAAAGGCATAGAATTGTGTATAGAGAGATAATTAATAAAATATTCTGTGATACTTTGGGGTAAATTTAGGAATCATTTGTATATTTGGTGTTATGTTTAAGAGAATTTGCTATATTCATGTATATCTGAAAAATTAGCTTTGTGATTCCAATTTAAAATGTATTATTAAGTAATTTATGTTCTTGAGTTTTTAGATGAAAAGGATAAGCGATCAAGTTTGTAAACAATAGTGAAATGTTTAAGGAAATTTGGGATTTACAATATTTTTAATTTATTTAGATTTAGGAGTGGCTAGGTAAAAAAGGTTTTGCTTTTTTTTTATTATAAATTTTTTTTTCAATGTTTATTTATTTTTGGGACAGAGAGAGACAGAGCATGAACGGGGGAGGGGCAGAGAGAGAGGGAGACACAGAATCGGAAACAGGCTCCAGGCTCTGAGCCATCAGCCCAGAGCCTGACGCGGGGCTCGAACTCACGGACCGCGAGATCGTGACCTGGCTGAAGTCGGACGCTCAACCGACTGCACCACCCAGGCTCCCCTAAAAAAAAAAGGTTTTGCTCTTTAGGTTTAATGTTCCAAGTCCTTCAAAAAAAAAAAAAAAGCAAGGATATTTAGACTTATAAAAGCAGTTTAAAATGCTTTTAAAAATATAATTAAGTTGTGTATAGGTTGATTATTTAGGATGTAATGTTCAGTATAAACATTTGATAAATGACAATAAAAATCTTTCTTAAAGTTATTAAAATTCGCTGTTTTTTAAGTTTTATTTATTTATTTTGAGAGAAAGAGAGAGAGAGAAACCCATGTGAGGGAGGGGAAGAGGGAGAAAATCCCAAGCAGGCAGTGCAGAACCTGAGGCAGCACTCAATTCCATAACTGCGAAATCATGACCTGAACTGAAATCAAGAGTCGGATGTTTAACCGACCGAGCCACACAAGTGCCCTAAAATTTACTGTATTTATAAATAGAACAACAAAAATGAACATAAAACTTATGTACAACTAGGCTTAAAAAGAACTAGGATTTTTAAATATTTACATTAATGAATTAAAAATTAATTCTGTTTAGAAATAAACAGTCTTTGATGTGCATGAAACCATTGGTGCATAGAAAGCACCACAAATTGATACTTCTGATTCCATCTTATGCCTCCCACTCCACTAAATTCTGTATATTCTCCCTTAGTGTCTCAGATTTAGTATCTCTAGTGCTGAATACCTACCTATTAATCTATTAAGAGCTAAGGTATCACTGTTCTATGTAACATTCTTTGAATGAGGAAGCAGTCCCAAAGGCAATCGGAAGACATATTTGGGAGACTGTTTCCACACAGATCCAGCTTTGGTGGCCTGAGCTTATAAGATTGAGGGAAGGGAGCTCTTTTAAAAAATAATATTAACTCCCAATATAAAATTAGTGATGAAAGAAAGCATATTTAAAATGAAAAAAGCATAATAAATTACATATTTTTAAAAAGTATTACAAAATCCAAAGATAACATGCTGTTATCAGCTAACTAACTGATACATTCTATAATATCTTTTTTCTACCTTTTAAACTTTTTTTGGGTTGAATATTCTGATTTACTTTTTATACAACAATGATTTTATAATAAAGAATAGAAATAGAATATAAGAAGTTATGCACACATTATTTCTTCTAGTGTGAATGATCTTGTTCTTCATAACTATTACCAAAGTTTCTTTCAGCTCCACAATTTTTGTTGACAATGTAATGTTAATTTCTAAAACTTTTGTCAAATTTGAGTAATCCTCCAACAATATTCTTTCATATGGGGCTTTACGATTTGGAGCATCTTTCCACATGCTAGATTCTGGCTCCATACGTTTTAAACTTTTTTTTTTTCCTGTACCTATGATCTCCTATGTTCATAGGAGATGTTCATAGATATGTTTATGTGTCAATACAATCTCTAACCTTCACTTTTATGTACAATGTTGGATGGTTGCCACAGTAGGCAACAGGGGTTTACCTGGAAGCTATGCTTATGCCGTAATAGGTAGCAATAACTACACCACGTTCTATTTAGCCACGTAATATAGCCCACTGAGCCAAAATTAAATGTCTTGGTAAATCAGCTTGCACTTAGCAAGATCGCAATATTGGTGCCATTTCTCCAACACTACCACGTGACAGAGAAGTCAGAGTAGTGAAAGAAAGTGGCCCTCACCAGTTGGGGGAATAAATAGCTTATTTTCGGAAATTTTGCAAAAATCTTTGAACATATGATCATATAGCATATGTAAAATTGTGTTAAAATGTTTATAAAGGTGTTAACTAATCTACAGACTTTATTTGTATTTCACTAGTTTACCCACCCATGTTCTTCTAGCCTGGGAGCCAAACTAGAATTCCGTGTTATATCAAATTGTCCTGTCTTTTTTACCTCCTCTATGCCAATCTCCTGGTCTTTCTTTGTCTTTTATGACTTTTGTAGCTGAAGTGTACTGGCCAGTTATTTTGTAGAACATAATTCAATTTGGGTTTGTCTGATATGGTCTCCTGGTTTAGTTGAGTTTATTCACATTTGGGGAGAATGCCATGGAAATGATGTAGTCTTCTCAGTGTATCACACAAGGAGATACATGATGTCTTTATGCCTTATTACTGGTGATGATAACTTTAATCATTTGGTTATGTTGGCTTCTGCATGATTTCTCCTCTGTAAAGTTATAATTCTTCTTTTTTTAATTAATAACTATTTTATGGGTAAGTGCTTTGAGACTGTGTGAATATCCTGTTTTTATCACACTTTCTCTAACTTTAGCATCTATTGATGATTCTTACCTACACTAATGGAATTTTTAAAAGCTAGATTTCTGAATTTGGGACCCAAGCCAATAAAGCCAGGTTATGGCCTTCTTGAATATTTCATTTAGAATATTCTTGAATATTTGATTTTCATTAGTTCCCAGTTTACAGAGTATCTTTTAAAATTTTTTCAATTTTTTTTCAAGGAAAGCAATATGCAAAATGCTTTCTAAACTCTAGTACAGTGCACATTTATTTTTGTTGCTCATACCCACGAGGTCCAACCTGACTAGGCAGAAGCCTTTTCACACCAATAACTTGATGAGTACTACTCCATTATTCGTGGCTGTTAAACTTTCATTCCTTTATAAAAGTAGCTGCTCTTTTTAATTTTCCTGAATTCCTGAAGAGTTATCTCTTTAAAATTTGAAAGCCTAATCAAGAATAGATATAGAGATGTCTTTTTGTGATTTTTGTTTGAAATATGGCACTTTTAGTCTTCATACTCATTCAGATATGCATGCAATCAGATATTTCCAATTTGGGAAAGGTTTATCCAGGTAAGTTTTTCACCCTGGCTTTTGTTCTTTGTGTCTTGATTTTTCCCTAAAGATCATGCATATTTTTGAGGTGGAACTTGTTTCTTTAGTTCTCTATTGTCTCCTTCAGAGTTTTATCTTGTTGACCTCTCCTTTCCATTATAGAAAGATTTCTCAATTTTTTCATCAGTATGAATCATTCAGTTTTCTGTAGTGTCATTTTATTCTTTATTCCCTTCAAAGGGTATTAAAATTATTCTTTTGAATTTCTAATTTGAGGGAAAATCTTTGTTTCATATATGTCCCTATTTATCTAATCCTCTTGTGTTCATCCTGTCCTTTAGTATTTTTTCTCCCATTTAATAGAGGCTATAGCTTCTTACATATTATTTTTTTAATTTTATTCTTTGTTTTTTAAAATTTACATCCAAATTAGTTAGCATATAGTACAACAATGATTTCAGCAGTAGACTCCTTAGTGACCCTTACCCATTTAGCCTATCCACCCTCCCACAACCCCTCCCATAACCCTCAGTTTGTTCTCCATATTTATGAGTCTTTTCTGTTTTGTCGCCCTCCCTGTTTTTATATTATTTTTGTTTTCCTTCCTTATGTTCATCTGTTTTGTCTCTTAAAGTCCTCATATGAGTGATGTCATATGATTTTTGTCTTTCTCTGACTAATTTCACTTAGCATAATACCCTCCAGTTCCATCCATGTAGTTGCAAATGGCAAGATTTTATTCTTTTTGACTGCTGAGTAATTCTCCATTGTATGTATATATACCACCTTTTCTTTATCCATTCATCCATCGATGGACATTTGGGCTCTTTCCATGCTTTGGATATTGTTGATAGTGCTGCTATAAACATGGGCAGTGCATGTGTCCCTTCGAAACAGCACACCTGTATCCTGTGGATAAATGCCTAGTAGTGCAATTCCTGGGTTGTAGGATAGTTCTATTTTTAGTTTTTGAGGAACCTCCATACTGTTTTCCAGAGTGGCTGCACCAGCTTGCATTCCTAGCAACATCGCAAAAGAGATCCTCTTTCTCCGCATCCTCGCCAACATCTGTTGTTGCCTGAGTTGTTAACGTTAGCCATTCTGACAGGTGTAAGGTGGTATCTCATGGTGGTTTTGATTTGTATTTCCCTGATGATGAGTGATGTGGAGCATTTTCTCATGTGTTGGTTTGCCATCTGGATGTCTTCTTTGGAGAAGTGTCTCTTCATGTCTTTTGCCCATTTTTTCACTGGATTCTTTGTTTTTTGGGTGTTGAGTTTGATAAGTTCTTTATAGATTTTGGATACTAACCCTTTATCTGACATGTCATTTGCAAATATCTTCTCCCATTCCTTTGGTTGCCTTTTAGTTTTGCTGATTGTTTCCTTCACTGTGCAGAAGATTTTTTTATTTTGATGAGGTCCCAGTAGTTCATTTTTGCTTTTGTTTCCCTTGCCTCTGGAGATGTGTTGAGTAAGAAGTTGCTGCGGCCAAGATCAAAGAGGTTTTTGCCTGCTTTCTCCTCGAGGATTTTGATGGCTTCCTGTCTTACATTGAGGTTTTTTATCCACTTTGAGTTTATTTTTGTGTATGGTGTAAGAAAGTGGTCCAGGTTCCTTCTTCTGCATGTCACTGTCCAGTTTTCCCAGCACCACTTGCTGAAGAGACTGTCTTTATTCCATTGGATATTCTTTCCTGCTTTGTCAAAGATTAGTTGGCTGTATGTTTGTGGGTCCATTTCTGGTTTCTCTATTCTGTTCCATTGATCTGAGTGTCTGTTCTTGTGCCATCACATATTATTAACAGTAATAAATAGTTTTCTAAAAGTTTCTTCTTTTAGAAGTTCCTATTATTTCAGGAGGATATTTTCACCCCTTAATACAAGATACACAATAAATATGTATTAAATTTTTAACAAATTCCATATATTTTTGTTTCATATGTACTCATCTATGAGTGAGGAAACCCCACAGACCTATCTTTGGTCAATGGGCAGGGTGTGTGGTTCTTCCTGATTCCACATTTCCATACCCTAGTACAGTTGTGGCTCCTGAGTGTTGCAGGGAGGTGGCAGGTAGAGGCTTAGAGCCTCTAACCCAGTTCCTAAAACCTAACAAATACTCTACTGTGGCTGCTTTGGACTAAAGTGGAATATTTTTCTATGTGACTTCCTGGATTTATGATAATTTGAACAGATGGAATATATTCAAAATCTACTGTTCTCAGATTGCGCTGCTTCTAGGGCTTTTTCCGTCTTGTTCATTCATTTTACTGATTTAATTGTGGGAACTGCAGATGGTCTTTATCTTTCATAAGATAAAAATTTTTATAACATGTTTTTGTACATTATTTTCTAATTCCTCCAAGTATTCAAATGTATTGATGTAATGGTTGGTACACACACACACACACACACACACACACACACCCCATGCCAGTCAGGATACACTAGCTTATGTTACAATAACTGATGACTCCCAACAGGTTTGGGATTCATAATTCTACAGAGAAGGGCTAATTTGTATGACCACTAAATCAAATTATATATGTGATCTATATGTGTCATATATATATATATATAACATAGATGTACATTATGAAGTATAGTTAGAAAACAAACATGTATGAGCCTACTATCCAAAATAAGATCTAGAATTACTGGTAACATTGTATCTATCTGCGTATTTCTCCTAACCCCATAGCTCTCTCTTGCAGACATATCTGTAAAGATTTTTGTAGTTATCATTTCCTTGTTTAAAAAAATGGTTAGTATAGCATATAAACATCTTCTCAATTATTTAGTTTTGCCTTTTATGCATCATATTCAGAATTTTGTATATACACTGACACACGAATGTTTGAACTATTGCTCACTGCTCTTGCCTCCTAGCCAACAAGTTATATTTTAGCTTTATTATAATTTTTGTATTTATAACAGTGTTTGAACTATTTGAATATTTTAGTTCATCCTTAAGTTCATAAATGGAGTATAAAATGGAAAAAATAAGTGTTGATGGCAGTAATAAGAAGTAAAGGACTTAAAGACTTAATACAGGAATGAAAATAATTAGAAATGTCAAAAGTCATTATTTTAACTTTAATGAGATGCTTATTGGGTTTAAGCCATATCATTATGGGTTCACTTGTAAAGGAAAATGTAAAAATAGAATAAATGAACTCTAGAGATATATCAAAATGTAGGGTATAAATAAATAACATATTAGTTGACTTTTACATATATTTATAACCATGAATTATACTCAAAATTAAAGGGTGATACATGCATTCTTCCCAAGATGCAACTAATCAGACATCCTTCATTTCCCTCACTTTCCTAATGCATTCTTAGAACTACAGACTTCATATGGCTATAGGAAGAGAGATACCACTGTGGAGGCAGGGTAGGAGAATATACTAGCTAAATCAAATTTAGCTGGCCAGTCTTCTGGTTGGTGGAAACTTTGTCTTTCTGACCTAGGGCAAGTGTAATGGAGGGATGGAAGATGAGGTAGTCTTATTTCCTATTTTTGTATAAGCAGTCTCAAAGTCTTCATGATGCTAAAACAGTAAATTTTATCCCCATTTTTGGTTTTCAGTGGTTCAAATAGCTTTACCATTTGTGGAAATTTCTCAAAATTATCCAGCATTTTTATTTTTTGTATTTTTCTATCTTCTTGGGTATTTTAATTCATAAAGCAGAGAAGTTGGAGGGATGGCTAGCCAGATGCCATTTTAAACCAAGAATCAACAACAGTTAATATTTGTAAGGAGAACAAATCCAGCATAAAATACAGTAGTTCAAGTCATTTCAAAAACTCTCATTCCAATTCAGCTTCCCTTCAATGCTCTAGGAGGGAAAGGTCAGTTTGGAGAAGGCTTGTGTTTCACATTATGACCTTCACAATCATTGGGCAAGGGAATGCGCAGAGTGGCAGTACTATATTTTACATTAAACTTAATCATGTGGATCTCTTTTCCAGACCTGGCTCAACTGAATCTTGGCTGGAATTTGAAAGTGTTTAGTAAAAACTCATTGCAGGTACTATTCCATTGATTTAGGAATTCACAGGAGCCACCAAGCCATTCTGGAGCCTGAAAATAATGACTCTTCCTTCGTCTTCCATTTTGGGGTCTATATTCTTTTTTGTCTTTTTTTCTTTTTTTCTTTTCATTTCTCTTTTCTCTTCCTTATTTCCTTCCTTTCTTTTCTTTTTTTTTTTTTTCGAGCTTAAAACATATATTTATTTTTCCATAGTTTCCATGTGTCAGCTGTCTCAGCATGATGGAAATGAATCTTCTGCTCAGTGTCCCACAAGGCTGCATCTAAGGTGTTTGAGACCTGGGGGTCCTCCTCCAAGCTCATGTGAGTATTTGGGGCCTATATTCTTTTTTTTTAGGTTATTTATTTATTTTTAGAGAGAGTGTGTGTGAGGGAGGGGCAGAGAGAGAGGGAGAGACAGAATCCTAAGCAGGTTCTGAGATGTCAGCGCGAGCTCAACATGGGACTCGATTTCACAAACCATGGCATCATAACCTGAACAGAGATCAAGAGTTAAACACTTATGGGGCGCCTGGGTGGCGCAGTCGGTTAAGCGTCCGACTTCAGCCAGGTCACGATCTCGCGGTCCGGTCCGTGAGTTCGAGCCCCGCGTCGGGCTCTGGGCTGATGGCTCAGAGCCTGGAGCCTGTTTCCGGTTCTGTGTCTCCCTCTCTCTCTGCCCCTCCCCCATTCATGCTCTGTCTCTCTCTGTCCCAAAAATAAATAAACGTTGAAAAAAAATTTTTTTAAAATAAAAAAAAATAAAAAAATAAATAAAAAAAGAGTTAAACACTTAACTAACTGAACCACCCAGGCGTCCTGGGCCCATATTCTTAAGATGATTTCTTATATACTGATTCTTTTACAGATAGTTTTTTCTTTATTTTTTTAGTATCTCTTATGGTGGTCCTTTACTTTCTATTGTGGTCTCTATTATCAAGAACATTTAAGAATATAAAACTTATTTTGCTAGTAGATTTCTTTTTTAACTGTAAAGTCTATTCATTAGTAGTCAACAATCTAGGCTACAACTTCTCTGAGGACAGAAGCCCTGTCTATTTTATTCACCAAATGATTCTGAGATTTGGGTATTTTAATATGTAAATAATTCTTCTGGAAATTTTCATATATAACCTAGTAAATTATGTCATGTAAAAGAGATTTGGAAATCTGTATCTTCTTATTAAGTAGCTGTGTGATACTGGGCCAGTGACTGACCTTCTCTGTGTCTTGATCTTTAAAATGAGGATATAAATAGCTACCATACCTATCCCATGGTGTTATTATTAACATGTATGAAAGTTCTTTGAAAACTAAAGCCCTGTTATAAAAATTAGAACTCAAATAATTATTAAGGAGGTATTTATTAAGTATCTATCATGTGCCAGACCTGTTCTGAGTGCTAGGGAGGCAATGGTGAATAAAACTGGAAAGTGTCCTAACTTGTAAGGAGCTCACATTTTAGTTGGGGGAAACACATGATAATCAAATAAACAAATAGGCATATTGTTTGTCAGGTGGTGAGGCATAGTATAAAAGGAAATTTAAGCAGGGGTGGTGGAAGAAAAATACTGAGTCAAGGGTGGAGGCATTTTATACAGGATGATCAAGAAAGGCCACTGTAATAATGTAACATAGAGCAGAGAGTTGAATGGAGAAAGGGAGAAAGAATATATGCTGGAAAACCACTCATGGTAGTGGGATAGTAACAGCCAAAGCTAATAAAACAAACCAAGAGCATTGGCTATTTCTAGCCAAAGTAGGATTCTAATTTCCCTTAATTCTCAGACCACTCTCTGAAGCACCAGGCAGTTCTCGACTAGGATAAATTTAGTAATAGGTTGAAAGTTCACTCTTGTTTGGAAAGCACTATGTAAATCCATTTCAATTAGGTTTAAATTAACTAGATCCTTAATAATAGTACCTCATAATTGTTTAAAATATATTCATATCTAATATGTCTTGTGAGAGTCACAAAATTCTTGAGTGTTTTTATCTGTTTTTCAAATGAAGAAACTGAAAACAGAAAGTGCTTTGCAAAGTTTCATAATTAGTTCTTGCTAGAACTAGGATGCCCTCTACATTTGCTGAAACCCTGCCCCTGGAGTCATTTCCCTGGAGTATGTGGGAGGATTTCTAGAACCTCAACTGGCTTGGGGTTTAACCATTATGAGACCCAACAGGGAACCCAGCAGCCTCATCATGCCAGTCCATAAGGGTGCAGAAATTGAACACATGACCAGAGACTAACTGGGAAAGGCCCCAAACTCAATATCTTATAACTGAACCAATAGATTTTGGCTCTTTGTCTACTGACTGGCTATAGTGGAAAGCTTTCCTGAAGCCAGTTTTTAAGAACAAGAGTGTCCTGGGTGGCCAAATAGAAAATAGTTGTGAGTGGGTCTCCAGCAGAGCTTCTGCCAGCCACAGTCTCCTGAGGCCTTCTTTCATCCTTTCTATCCTGAATGCCACTGAGCAACAGCTCTGCACAAGCCTGTGATATTTTTGGTTCTGTTCCTTCCTATGCATACAGAGATCATTCTACTTGTTTCCCAGTGAAATGGAAAGAATTTCAATCAGTGGCATTACTTATCCTTCCAACTGTTGGAACTTAGAGAACTCCAGGCAAGTGAGAGATTTGAAACGGAGGGAGTTTGCTGCCACCAGCATCGATGGGAGGCCCAGAGCTGCTGCTGGGTGAGCATCCTTGTTTAGACAGATCAGCTTCTCACAAAAATGGGGTCTTGAGATTATCATCTACTTTATACTTTTTGTGGAAACTTGGAGCCAAAGTGTTCTCTTATATCTTTTAAACAGAAGCAGAGAAGAAAAAAAACAACAATAAAGATCAGCTCTTTCTCCCCTTCCTGTCTTCCCACTATTCCCATCTTTCTTGTCTTCCTTTTCCTTCCTGGAATGGAATGTTGGTGTCCTAGGAAATGGTATGGTGAGTGGAAGGAGGTGTAGCATGAAGGGATTGTCTGGTGTCTGAAGAAGCAGGACAGTGAGGTGGGGGTGAAAGAGGCACACAAAATGATGGGAAGAGTAAGATTCCAGATCTTGGTTTCTAAACACCATCCTCCACTAAGGGGAACCAGGACTCCCTAGAAATATGGCTGATTCTAAGACTGTAGTAAGAAAATTCCAAGATGAGGCTGAACCATCTTACTATATCAAAAAGCTAGTAAGTGCTCAATGAATGATGGGGACATGCCAAAAAGACAATGGATACAGAACTCTTACTAGCTAAAATGACAATTTGAGTATCAAGATAAATGCTGAATATCATATTATTAACCAATGAATAAAACGAAAAAATCATGAGTCTGTAATAACTAATAAACTAACTCTAACTAACTAATTAAATGGAGAAGTAAGGTCTATTTCTTACATTAGACTGTCATTTAATAAACATAGAAGTGATTATGGTATAAGGGAGGAAAACATTTCCTTTCTTTCCTTCTAGGTTCTTTGGCTAGTCTAATAATTAAATTGACAAAAGGCCAATTAAGAAAAGAAAAAAAAAACAAATAGTCATTTCCTATGTACAGGATCTCATAAAAATATAAGACTCAAAGAAGTGACCAGTCAACAGCTTTTATATCTTTTAGGCAAAGAAACAATACATTTGTAGGGAGTTGATAAAACAAAGAGGTTTGAGTCTGGAGTAATTGGTGAAGACATAACAAGGTTTGTTTTGGTCCTAAATTCTCTATCTCTGGTGATAAAGATGTCTCTCTACTTTCTGGTACAGGGAAGACACCAGCTTTCAGGGGGACATCATAGGGTCAGAGCGTCCTTCTTGCACTAGCTTCTTCTTAAGTAACTTTAGTTCAAAATGACCAAAATGCCAAAGTGGCATATTTTAGAGTGGACTTCACTAAACCCCATCAGTTCCCTTCTCTAAAACTTCTCTGGATGCTTCACATATCAACAGTTGAGCTTATGGCTATGGAGAGCAGAATCAGTTTACAGCAGGTAAAAAATCTGCAAAGGGAGAAAAGAACATAGATTGGAAGAAGAATTAGCAAACAGGAAAAAAAAATGAAGCACATTTCCCCACAACCCATTAAACCAGCTCCCAGTGTTGGGAATAGGTCACCCTCAATAAAATGGCTGTGATTCATTTATCTAATGGAAAGTGTTAATCTTTTTTAATAGATGTAAGTTAGACACTACTTGTTGTGTTTTATTTACATAAAAGCAGTATTTTTTTACTATCCCTTGCTGGGTAGTGAGTGTATCTAGAGCATGATTTTCGAGGACAACAGAGGCTTAGTTGTTACCTTGTGGCTGGAGTAGCTCAAAAATTTGCATAGTGGTGTTGAACTCTTTTTCTAGTACCATAAAAAGATTTAAGATTGCCTTTTCCTGTGTCTTAATTCTTGGGAATTAATAAGCCCCAAGGCTTGGAAATAAGGTCCTCAACATTGAAAAAAATTTGGAGTGGCAGATTTTCTAGTTTCTCATCCCATATGATTATATGGCATGACTTTATGAACAAAGGAGCCCAAATTTATAATTTGACTGGCACTTAAGGTGGAAGATCTGGTGACAGAAGGAGCCAGGTATCTGAGTCCACATCATTCTGGCCATTTAGATTGAACACTTTATATACCCTATTGCCATTTAACATAAAAAAAAACAAAACAGTGTGATTCAAAGATAAGGTCAGAGTGGAATCAGTAATCTTCCAGATCTGAGACATTCCAAGACCTTTGCAATAAGTAATGTTAGCATTAATACATCCCCACTTTACATGTACTTCTATCAGTTTGTAGAACACATTGCAAAATGTCTGATATGAGAGACCTGCAGTCTATTTTTGGCAACTATAATACTTGGTTTTGTCACCTGGTCAAGTTAGTCCAGATTTTTGCTTCACCTATATATAGTTTGCGGTATTTGGCAATCTAATCAGAGGAGCAGCTGAGATACCCAAGTCATACAAAGGTAGTCTGTGAACCATCCAAAACATTTTGTCATTTGGCAAACATCTGTGCTATAGAAGGTAGTGCTACAGTCAATTCTAATCTCCATGACAGGTTTGGAGATATCTATGAAATCAAACCACAGGCTTTGATTGCAATATTGTCCTAGCATGTTACCCAGGAAAGGTCCAGTGTCATGTGTGTTTTCAATACAAAGGGAAATAATTCCACTTATTGCCTTTCTCTGGGTAAAGGGAAGTCCTTGAACTTCTATAAAGGTTTTCTGAGCCCAAATAAGTTACCAGAAGAAGAAACAGAGTGATGTTTTTCTAGTTGTGGATACCTTACCCTATCATTCATCCATCTTCTATACTTAGTCCACCAGGTATTCACGTTGGCAGGAAATTTTTGTTCAGGTTTTTTGCACTATCTAGATGTTGACATAACCAATAGTTGGATTGATTGAAATGGCCAGGATTTGGTAAAATGACATAAGGGTGTGTTTCATCTGTACCTGACTTGTTAAAGTAAGGCTTAATAAGAGCAAGACACAGATTGAAAGAGTTACTATGTAAACTCAGAAGGGGAGTAGGATAAATTGAAACAATTAATCTCCAGTCAGTCTTCTAACAAATAATTAATAAGGAAAAAAGTATCCATATCCATTAATAAGCTCTCTCTGTATGTGTATGTGTGTATGTGTGTGTGGTAGAATGTCTTACAAAGGAAGGGAAACAGATAAAAGCAAAGTTTCTTGATCCAAGATCTTGGGAAAAGTTGTCCACTTTGTGATGCTTTCTGCTTCATAAACCTGGGAGTTGACTCTCGAAATCCCTCTTAGAGATTATCTTCCAGTTATTATGGGAGTGATAACCTCGATCTATTTTGTCGTGGCTTGCATGAATTCAGGAGGATTTTTTTTTTAATTTCAGTGGCATCGTATGTGGTTATCATACCTCATAAAGTTTTTCCCAGAGAGGTGACAGAGTATGTTTTGTTCTAAAGGCCTTGATGTGCACCTGGTCTCCTGGTTCAAAGGGATGGCAAGGCTTGTCAGTCAGTGGAGGCCATGGCTTTTTCGCTTGTTGGTGATATGCCTAGTATACCAGTTACTTTTTATATGTAGCTAGTCATAGCCTCAAGTTGGTTACTTAAGTTCCCACAAAGTTCACTTAATCCAGGAATGAAAAATTTAGAGATGCCATGAGGCATTGAATGTCCAAACACTATTTCAAAAGTGGTCAATTAATGGCTCCTATTTGAAATATTCTGGATCTTTATAAGGGCCAAGAGCAATGCTTCTGGCCAATTAACCCCAATTTCTTGACAGATCTTTACCAAAGTCCTTTTTATTCCTAAATTTTTATGTTTCACTTGTCCTGATGATAGAGAATTATATAGGATATGAAATTTTAAGGAGTACTCCAAGGTCTTTGCAAGCAAATGGTTTGTCTCTACTATAAAACGAGTTCCATGGTCTGACTTAATCCATAAAGGAATGACAAAACCTAAATAATCTGTTATTAATTTATTTGCAACTGTCATGGTATTAATTTCTTTACTACAATTACAGCATCAGAGACTTATAATATTCCTGCGATATGTGAGTCCATGTTAACTGTCTATCTCTAAATGTAAATGAAACTACATTCAGTCCATCCACTAAACATGAAGACAATAACCACAGAGAGAGAATAGCAAAAAGCTGGAGACAAATTAATAAAATCCATTTGAAGTACAGCAAAGGGCAGTATGGGCCTAGACAGACTTGCTGGGGTATACTGATTTCTTTCAGAAACTTGGTGTATTTACAATTGGTGTACTGGGAAAAATTTGTTCAGAAATTGTGTGGATGTCAGGGTAGAACCAATTGTCTTTTAGTTCCTTAGCTATCCTGATGTACATATATGTCCCATTTAATGAGAGATAAGTACAAGCAAAAAAGTCAAAAGAGACGGGGCTACAGGAAGTCTATTTGGCCCAAAGTATAATCCATCTGATTATTATTTTGCACCAGTAGTATTCATTTATCTTTTTTAGGCCGTGGGGCATTTGCCTGGTAGTTAAGACTATCAGCCAAGGATAAAAGCAGGCTTAAAAATTGGGTGGAAAAAGGGTGGGGGAGAGGAGGTCCATTTGGAGCTACATATTTAGCAGCTATTGTTTCCTAAAGACAGAATATCAGCCTCCTTAATACGGACTGAACAATGAACAATGGCAACTTTAGAAGGGAGATGAATAGCTTGTAACAGAGCAGCAATTATAGACCCATTAGCAAGAGGAGCACCACAGAGGTTAAGAATTCATGGAATTTCCAAATTGTGCCAACAGCATGGCAGACTCCAAAACCATATCTGGAGTCACTGGCAGTTTTGCATTTTGTTAGCGTACGATCTCTGGTAAGGGCATTGTGTTCAGCAGCTTGGGCTGATTTTACAGTGGGCAAAGAGTATGTCTTGTGTTTGTGAAAGTATGGCATAACTGGTATTATGTTTTCCCAGAAACTTCATTTACAGGAGCCATCACAAAATAGTATTAAGTCTGGATTATTTAGAAGGATGTCTAAGAAGTCCTCTTGTGTGTGAAACCATTACTGTAGTTGCAAGGCAATAATGTGGAATGGGATGGGGCTCTTCATCATCAAAGAGGGATAGTAAAGTGGCTGGGTTTAAAGTGTTACCGCAATGCAAGATGCTGGAATGGTTAATCAAAAGGACCTGTTTATAGGTTGTCTGTTACCATATAGAGAGGTGCTGTGTCTTATGAACCTGTAAGAGAGCAAAGCATGAGGAACACACAGGTGAATGTGGGAGACTGATGTGAGAGTACTGGCTTTGTCATTCAAGGTGACAGCTCTGGCTACCACATGCAAGGCATGGGGGCATACCCACAGAGTCTAATGACATGAGATATATGTGATAGGATTTATCTGAGTGTCAAAATTCAGTCCTAGAATACTTCAACAATCCCATTATTTTCTTGGAATTATGTTAAAAGGTGCTGAATTGGATAAACTGAGAGCTAAGGTGTATGTGATGTTAATTGTAAAGCTTCAAAGAGGGTTAATGCCTCTGAAGGCCAGGAAATGGGCTCTGGGATATCTGGAAGGAGGACATAGAGGTTTAGCAGGAATAGCAAAAATAGGAATCCATAGGCAGCAGTAGCTAGCTACCCCTAGAACTGTATGTAATTGTTTACTCATTTTGAGGAGAGGGATTGACAAAGGTGACTCAAGACATTTTGGGGTGAACTTTTGAATGCCCTGAGATATTTTATGTTCTAAGTAGGTAACAGTTGTTTGTACCCATTGAAGTTTAAGGTAGGAGGCTTTATGGTTTCCTTCAGCTAGTACCTTTAGGAGAATAAGGGAGTCTGTAAGAGTGCCCTGCTTAGTTTGGTTACAGGGTGAAAGGTTATCAACATAACAAACAAGAGTAGAGCCATTGGTAAAGGCTGCAGAATCCAAGTGAGCTTTAGGAGCCTGAGAAGCTATTAAAGAACTCACAATATGCCTGAGATATGAAAGCCCATGTTAACTGTCTCACTTTAAACGTAAATGCAAAGAAAAATTGTAAATTTCAAAAGAAAGCTGAGCTGAGGTAAATTACTGTAAATCAGGCTACATAAGCAAAAACTGAAGTAAGAATAGCAGCTGGATTAGGGAGTATTGGGAGGTGAGCAATTACAAAAGAGTTTATGGCTCTTAGGTCTTGCACAAACCAATAGATTTGGTTTCTGAGTCAAATTTGTCTTCATTCTTTACTTGTCAGATTGGAGGAGTACTAGAGGGTGAGGAAGTAAAGCCAAGAACACCCTGGGGCAAAAGAAAGTTTATTATACATTCAGTTCCTCACTATGCATCTCTCAAGAGAGGTTATTGGGTTACTTGATGGAAATGTTTATATATTTTTTTCCCAAGTAATGAATGCAGGCTCTGCACTCAGTAACAATCCAACTTCACTTGTATGTGTGGCCCAAAGACTAATTGGGTCATTTAAAATTTTTTTTGGAAAAATTGTTTCTACAAATTTTAATTGCAGTATAGTTAACATAGTGTTATATTATTTTCAGGTGTACAATGTTAAATAATTATTTATTACTCAGTGCTCATTGTGATAAGTGAACTCTTAATCCCTTTCACTTATTTCATCAATCTCCCTAGCCACCTTCCCTCTGATAACCATCAGTTTGTTTTCTATTTTTAAGAGTTTGGGTTTTTGTGGAGTTTTTTTTTTTGTCTCTTTGTTTATTTCTTCTATTTGTTTCTTAAATTCCACATAGGAGTGAAATCCTATGGTATTTGTCTTTCTCTGACTATTTCACTTGGCATTATACCCTCCAAATCCATCCATGTTGTGGCCAATGGCAAGATTTCATTCTTTTTTATGGCTGAATAATATTCCATTGTGTATATGTGTGTGTGTGTGTGTGTATGTGTGTGTGTATATATGCGTGTGTGTGTGTGTGTGTGTGTGTATAAAACACATCTTCTTTATCCATTCATCTATTAATGGATATTTGTGTTAAATCCATAAGCTGACTATTGTAAATCCTGTCATCATAAATATAGGGGTGTGTATATCTTTTTGAATTAGTGTTTTTGTGCTCTTTGGGTAAATACCCAGTAGTGAAATTACTGGATTATGTGGTAACTTTATTTTTAACTTTTTAAGGAACCTCTATACTGTCTTCCAGAGGGCTGTGCCACTTTGCATTCCTACCAACCGTGCATGTTGTTCCTTTTTCTCCACATCCTTGATAATACTTGTTGTATCTTGTGTTTTTTACTTTAGCCTTTCTGACACGTGTTAGGTGATATTTCATGGTGGTTTTGATTTGCATTTCTCTTAGGATTAGTGATGTTGGGCATATTTTCATGTGTATTGGCCATCTGGATATCTTCTTTGGAGAAATGTCTGTTCATGTCTTCTATCCATTTTTTAATTGGATTATTTGAGTTTTTTGGTGTTGAGTTATATATGTTCTCTATATACTTTTGATACTAACCCCTTATCAGATATATCATTTACAAATATCTTCTCCTATTCCAGAGGTTGCTTTTAGTTTTGTTGATTGTTCCACTTGGTGTGCAGAAGCTTTTTATTTTGATAGAATCCTAACAGTTTATTTTTGCTTTTGCTTCTCTTACCTCAGGAGACACATCTAGAAAAATGTTGCTAAACCTGATGTTTTATAATGAATAGATGTTATACTTTGTTAAATTGTTTTTCTGCATCCATTGAAATGATCATATGATCTTTATCCTTTATTTTATTGATGTGATGTATCACATTGATTGATTTTTGAATATTGAAAAACCCTTGCATCTTCCAGGAATAAATCCACTTGATTGTGGTGAATGATTTTTTCCATGTATGGTTGGATTCAGTTTGCCAATATTTTGTTGAGGATTTTCGTGTCTATGTCCTTTAGAGATATTGGCCTGCATTTTTTTTTTTTAGTGATTTTATTTGTGTTTTTTTTTTTTTTTTTTTTTTTATTTTTTTTTTTCAATGTTTATTTATTTTTGGGACAGAGAGAGACAGAGCATGAACGGGGGAGGGGCAGAGAGAGAGGGAAACACAGAATGGGAAACAGGCTCCAGGCTCTGAGCCATCAGCCCAGAGCCCGACGCGGGGCTCGAACTCACGCACCGTGAGATCGTGACCTGGCTGAAGTCGGACGCTTAACCAACTGCGCCACCCAGGCGCCCCTCTGGTTTTGATATCATGGTAATGCTTGCCTCATAGAATGAATTTGAAAGCTTTTCTTCCTCTTCTGTTTTTTTTTTTTTTTTTTTTGGAGTAGTTTGAGAAGAATAGTTATTAACTCTTTTTTAAATGTTTGGTAGAATTTGCCTGTGAAGCCATCTGGTCCTAGACTTTTGTTAGGATTTTTTTCTTTGTAATTATGGATTTACTTTCTTTGCTGGTAATCAGTCTGTGCAAATTTTCTATTCCTTTCTGCTTCACTTTTGGTAGGTTATATGTTTCTTGGAATTTGTCCATTTCTTGTGGGTTGTCCAACTTGTTGGTATATAGTTTTTCATAATATTCTCACATGATCCTTTGTATTTCTGTGGAATTGGTTGTATTTTTCCTCTTTCAGTTCTGATTTTGTTTGAGTTGTTGCTCTCTCTCTCTTTTTTTTATGAGTCTTACTAACAGTTTATCAATTTGTTGACCTTGTGAGAGAACTAGCTTTTGGTTTCATTGATCTGTTCTTTTTTTTCTTTTTTTTTTTTTTTTTTTAGTTTCTAGTTTGTTTATCTGCTCTAATCTTTATTATTTTCTTCCTTCTACTAGTTTTGGGTTTTGGTTTTTCTTCTTCTTCTTTTTTAGCTCTTTTAGGTGTAAGGTCAAGTTGTTTATTTGAGATTTTGAGATATTTTTTGCATCTTGAAGTATGTCTGAATTTCTATAAACTTCCCTCTTAGAACAGCTTTTGCTGCATCCCCAAATTTGGACTGTTGTGTTTTGTCTCCATGCATTGTTTTTTTAATTTCCTGTTTGATTTCCTGGTCGACCCATTTATTGTTTAGTAGCACGTTATTTATCCTCCATGTATTTGTGGTCTTTCCAAATTTTTTCTTGTGGTCAGTTTTTAGTTTCATAGTGTTGTGATTGGAAAAGATGTAAGGCATAACTTTAATTTTTTGAATTTGTTGAGACTTGTTTTGTGGCCTAATATGTTCTATGTTCTGGAGAATGTCCCATGTACTCTTGGAAAAAATGCTTATTTCACTATTTTAGGATGGAATGTTCTGAACATATGTTACATCCACCTGGTCCAGTACGTCATTAAAAGCCACTGTTCCCTTATTGATCTCCTGTTTGAATGACCTATCCATTGATGTAAGTGGAGTGTTAAAGTCTAACTGGGACATCATTTTATTTATTTATTTATTTATTAGCCTGAAGGTTTCTTTCTTTTTTTCTTTTTAATGTTTTATTTCATTTTGAGAGAGCATAAATGGGTGAGGCAGACAGAAAGGGACAGAGAATCTGAAGTAGGCTCTGCACTGACAGCAGTAAACCTGATGTGGGGCTTGAACTCACAAACCAGGAGATTATGACCTGAGCTGAAGTTGGACACTCAACCTACTGAGCCACCCAGGTGCCCCTAACTGGGGCATCTTTTAGACTATTCTTTTCAGAGGATTTTAAATCAAGACAATTTTTTCTTTTTTTAATAACATATTTAAAAATTTTTTTCTTTTCAAATTTTTATTTAAATTCTAGTTAGTTAACATACAGTGCCATATTGGTTTCAGGCATAGAATTCAGTGATTAATCACTAATATATAGCACCCAGTGCTCATCATAACAAGTGCCCTCCTTGTTATGATCACCCATCTTCCCTATCCCCCTCCTGCCTCCCTCCATCAAGATGAATTTCTAGTAAGGATATCACTGACAAATTTATCATAGCTGCTAACCCAGGAGATGGACAGGTAAGCCCTGGTGCACTGCTGAGGCCAACTGCTCTTTCCCTGAGAATCCCAAATGGGCTGGACAAATTGAGAGTATAGCCCCTGGCTGTGTTCACAACACTGTTGCCAAACAAACTTGGATAAACTCATTGTAAAAGAAGCCAATTACTCAAGAATGAGCATTCAGAAAGAGTAAGGGAGAAATTTATTTTGGGTGCTGGCAGCCAGGGGAGGTGGCAGGCTCAACCTTAACAACCCACCTCTCAGCCCACATGATGAACACCTGGAGTTTTATGAGGAGAGGTTAAGGGAGTATATACAAGAGAGCAGGCAGAGATCATACCAACCCCCATCCATGATCACGCACCCTCTGCCTGCTCTCTGATCAAGGGCAGGGAAGGGGATGTGTGGGGTGTGGTCTTCTAAGCATTCCACTGCTATCAGGGATTTTCTTGTCTGGCAGGTGGGATGTCCCAGTCATTGCAAATGACCTTCATCGATGCTTCAAAAAAGGGTTATAAGAAATAAACACAATAGTGTTCAGTTAGAACATGAGTCAAGTAAGAGATCTTACCTATTTCTGGTTTTAACTGTTGGGGTCTATAGTTGATCAAGAGGGCTAGCTATCAAGGAAAGTAGGAAATTTGGGGGTTTATCTGAAGGTGGAGAAATAAAAATGCATTTTGCATTACATTTTATAGTGGCATTTAATTTGCATAAAAAATCTCTACCAGGGGCGCCTGGGTGGTTCAGTCGGTTAAGGTCTGTCTTCCGCTCAGGTCATGATCTCATGGTTCATGAGTTCGAGCCCCATGATGGGCTCTGTGCTGACAGCTCAGAGCCTGGGGTTTGCTTTGGATTCTCTGTCTGCCTCTCTCTCTGCTTTTCCCCCACTTGCACTGTCTCTCAAAGCTGAATAAATGTTAAAAAAATTTTAAATAAAAAAATAAACAAACAAGTCTTTACTAAAAAGTTTTGCTAGTGAGGAGTTGAAAACTAGAAAGGCATGGTGTTGTGAAATAGGTTGCCCTGATACTCTGACAGCCTCAATAAAATCAGAGGTGACAGAGATAAATCCTCTCAACATGTGGTAAAGTCCCACCAATGTTAATTTTAAAATCCAGTTTTTTATCCTTTGAAAAAAATTTAATGGTGAACTCTGAGATGTGAGTGAGGATCAGCTGACCTCAATCAGTCAATGGTGAATTGCCTCAGAGGAGGGGAAAAAACTGACCCTCTGGGGGGTGTTGGGGTGTAGGTGGATTAGTTTTTAAATGTTCCTTTCTCTTAATTGCAGAACAATTATTCTTCCAATGCCCTTCCCTCCCCCCTTTTTTTCTTTCATAATGTCTGCAATTGTCTAGAGGAAAATAGGAAGGGCTCTGAGTGGACTTTTAGTTGCTTTTATTTTATTTTTGAGTAGCTTTTAGAGTTATACTTTTATCTATCTAAAGATTTAAGTTTCAGAACAACAATTGTTGCTTTTTACTCTTTCCCCCCTGTATTCCTGCAAGCTATTCTCAAATAATTGAGTAGTTGTTTCTATCTCATAGGCTAGCTTGCTGGCCCAGTCAACTACATTATTTTGTATTTTCCTCATTATATCAGGGAGAAAACCTCCTACTGAGGTGGAAATTAAAAGATTACTTTCCCAAAACAACAACAACAACAACAACAACAACAACAATTCCTGTGCTCTGGAACTTCTGGGTTTAGTGTAGTATGCCTTTGAAAATTATGCATAAAGCATTCAACAAAGACCTTCAGATGCTCTCCTTTCTGAGTTCACAATTCAACCTTAGACCAATTCATTTTAGGGTGGAAAGCCTCTAACATTTCTCCTATCAAGCTTTCAATATCATCCTCCAGCTGAGCTATTTCCTGGTCAGTTTTAGGAGGACCTGGGAGACTTTCTGACCATCTGTTTCCCTGGGTGGGGATGGGGGGGCATGGGGGTAGTTTCCAGGGGGCCATCTGGCTTGTTTAACTACAGTAAAATGATGGGAGGGAAAAACACTCCTTAACAGTCTCTCTGAATGGTGTTGTGAATGACCACTAATCTTTCTAATTTCTCTCCAAATTTGGTAGGATCTTCTGCAAGTAGAAGCAGGCTTTATAATTTAAAAGATCTGTTGTTGTGCAAGGGACATGAATTCTTTGCTGTGGGGATCCAGGATACACTCACAATGGACATTGCATAGGAAGGCCCATAGGAAGGCAGAACCTGATTACAGAATGTGGAAAGGAGGAGGAGCTGCAAGGCACAGTAAAACCTCATCACCACCTGTCCCAGGTATTTCTGCTACATTCTTTCCTGACATATAGCATTTATATAAAAAGTCTGTATACCCTAGACATGGAAGTCAGGCCATAGTGTTTTCTGTAAATCTCATAGGGAAAGAGATGATAAAACAAGTAGGTGTGTAAGGGATTTTCTGGGGAAGTTGGAGAAATTTGGGGAGCTAAGGAAATTTGTTGAGGAGGAGATGGGGCTGGGTTTTGAGAAGTGGGATTCAGACCAGGGGCCCAGAGATTCAAAAAATCTTCTGGAGGGTCAGAGACAGGGAGATGGGAATAAAGAGTTGTATGAGAGGGTGAAAGGGGGAATTTACATTGGATGTAGATTTTAATTTTTTTTCTAAGTTCAATTTCTTTTTTTTTCATCTTATTAAAGGAGTTCCTAAGGCTAGCCATTATATTCCTTTGTATCTTTTTTATGGGAAGAGTTGGCCGTGACTTCTAAGGGTTAGAATAAATCTTTACCACAATGTGAGAGGCATTCCTAAAGTGGGTGGAGTGAAACATCTATGACCCAGAAATTTACTACCAGATTTATCCTAAGAAAACAAAGACCTTTATTGTCATAGGCAGAAGTATAATATACTAAAACAGTGTCTCTGGTCTTCCACAGGAACATGAGGCTCCTCCTGTCTGACATTGGCGGGGGGGATGGTGTGCTACTGGACTGGGACTTTTCCAGCAGTAGCAAGATAACAACGGTTGAGATGACAAAGACCCCTAAGGACGGGGACCCCTTATGACAAACTCCTTTGAGAATTAGCATAGCTGGACAAAGAGAATTCTGTTTGTGACTTTGTATCTCAGAACCTCAGTCTCTTCAAATGGCCACCAGGTCCACATCAGTATGTGCACCTTCTGGATGACAGTGACCAGAGAGAATATTCTCCCTGGTCGCAAAGCTAAGCACTCAAGACACAGAATAAAGTGAAAGAAAAACCATTCCTGGTTTTTTACATAGGGGACCCACAGCAAAGCTTGACTAAAAAGACACTGGTCTGGTGAGAATGGTGAACTCACCAAGGTGTGAGGCTGGCTCACCAGCAGGCAGATAGGAAGTAAGCTTGGGTTCTACTCTGTTGACACAAAATGAATAAACCTTTTAGAATCTCTAAAAGTAAAAAAAGTTTTATTCAAGCCCAAATTAGGTAAACTGCCCAGAAAACATACTCTTCATGGGGAAAAAAGTACTCCAGAGAATGAATAGTTTTTACAGGGCTATACACTTTTTTTTTTTTTTTTCACATCTTGTAAAAGCTTAAAGGACTATAGATTAGCATATAGGCAGGAATCATGAGTTTTAACATTGAGGAATGCAGGGGGTAGAAGCATTGACTGATAATTTTAGGACTGAATGGTTTTCCTTTAGGCTACTTATTTACAAAACTGATGTACAATATATATTTGGTGGGCCATAAATCAGGCTTTTGGTTTAAACAAAGTTTATGTACAGTCATACTGACTTACAAAGAAATCTAAAATGGCTTCTCTTATATATCAGGCCTTTAGAGAGGTTTGTTGTTGTTGTTGTTGTTTTTTCCTCTAACTCTACAGCTTCCTCTTTATGAAAAACTATATAGAAGACAGAGGCAAAAGAAAACAATGACCGTCTCTGGGTGGAATGAGATCAGTAACAATCAAACATATTTAAAACAAATCTTTATCACAGTCACTATATGTAAGGAACTAATTCACATGAGTATTTTCTCCTGCTAATCTAAATTTAGAAAAAGAAAAGGACTTTCATCATTCTTGCTTCCACCAGACTTTGCAGGCAGAGATCCAAGAGGCTTTTGTGGTAAGAATTTCTACCTTATGCCACCTCTTGTCAGAGGCCCTAAATTCTCAGCTGCAGCAGCCCTGAGATGGGCAGCATCCAGCCAGTGGAGCACTGCATATTGGGCACCAAAACTGTAGAGAAGGAAGATGTTTCCTTTGTTTCCTTCTAGGTTCTTTGACTAGTCTAATAACTTAATTGATGCAAGACAGATTAAGAGTAGAAAAACAAACTTTAATGTCACAAATCTAGAAGCTTATAGAAATATGAGACTCAAAGAGGTGACCAAACAGGCAGCTTTTAGACAAAAGAAGAATAAATTCACAAGGAATTGACAAGACAAAGAAATTTGGGCTTGTGTAGTAAATTGGTGAAGAAATAACAAGGTTAGTTTATATAGCCTTTCAGCCCTAAATTCTCTATCTCTTGTGATAAATGTATCTCTATCTTCTGGTATAGGGAGAGTACTTTTCATATAGGAGATTTACCTCTTGCTTTTAAGGGGACAGGGGAGGATCAAAGTGTCATTCATTGTACCAGTTCCTTCTTAAGTGAGTTTGATTCAAAATGATCAATATGCCAAGTAGCATATTTTGGGTGGCCTGCTCTGAATCTCATCAATGGAAATAGAGAATAGTTCTTTGTCAACCTTCATAGTGGTAGTTGATATAGGCAGGAGTAATCTATGGATGCTGAAGTTGATGTGCAGAGGAGGAAAACTAATTTCCTCTCTACCTTTTTAGGTTTTTAGCTGAGACTCCTCTACAATAAGAGACAGATTAACAATAGAAAAACAAACATGTTTAATAATATGTAAACCCCTGTGCAAATGGAAGATATGAAGAAAACTGAGTAACACCTGCAAATGGCCCAAGACAATACCTTAAATACCATCTTCAGCTAAAGATGAAAAGATGGTGGGGATAGGAGGGAGGAATGCCATTATGGGAGGTTATCAAGGAAAGTAAACAGGGGTAAAGCTATTTTATAGATTTAAGTAAGTGCCTTCTTCATTAATAAGATTATCTTGTGATTTAGAGCCTTCTTTCTCTTCCTGGTACAAAGAGGGATACACCCTTACAAATGGAGATTTTGATCATGGGTGAAGGGGGAGAGGCAAACCAAGAAGAGAGGCAAACCACAAGGGTGGTGGGGGCTGGGAGGTGGGATGGGTTAAATGAGTGATCGGTATTAAGGAGGGAACTTGTGATGAGTACCAGGTGTTGTATGAAAGTGTTGAATCACTAAATTGTACACCTGAAACTAATATTATACTGTATATTAACTAAGTGGATTTTAAATAAAAACTTTAAGGAGCACCTGGGTGGCTCAGACAGTTAAGCATCTGACTCTTGATTTACACTCAAGTCATGATCTTGCAGTTTGTGAATTTGAGGCCTGTGTTTGGCTCCATGCTCCCAAGCCTGCTTAGTATTGTCTGTCTCCCTCTCTCTTTCTGCCCTTCTCTCTTTCTCTGTCTTAAAATAAACAACAAAAAACTTAAAAAAAGACAGAGGTTTCCTTTACAAATGTAAATGTTCCTTACAAAAGGGTAACTTCCACTCAGTTTTCAGAGCTCTGCCTATGCCTGCTGTTTCTTAAAATTAACCACCTCAAGATAATCTTTATGCCAAAGAGAATATTTTGGGGTATCACATTCTGTTCCTCATAAATGGAGAAAGTTTGGTGAGAAATAGGATATTGGTATAATATTGGACATCTCCTTACAAAATGCTAATCAACACTAAAAAAATAGTGGTTTTTATTGTAAAGAAATCTGGAAGACACCAGCTTGACCAGATAATCAAGGGTAACATAACCAGCAATGGTCTGGACCAACATTTTGTCCTTCATGATTAATGAGCTAAGAAAGGAGCAGCAGAAATTTTGTGGGATCCCTTAGCAAGCATGCATAGTCTCTGTCTGGCTAGGGATAATGTTGAGTGGACCCAGATTAAGGGACATATCACAGAAGCAAATGCCTGAGAAGGATCAAGACAGCAGGACTGAGGAACAGTTTCAGACTGAAGGAAATTGATGCAATGTGACACTATGGTCTGAATGTTTGTGCCCCCCCCCCAAATTTATATGTTGAAACTTTAGCCCCCAGTATGATGTTACTAGGAAGTGGGGTCTTCAGAAAATCACTAGGTCATGAGATTAATGTTCTTATAAAAAAGGCCAGAGAAAGTTCCTTTGCCTTTCCACCATGTGGATGAAGGGTAGCAGAATATGCTACTCCAACATAGGCTTTTTTTGGCATAAGAATTATCTTGAGTTTATTATTTTGAGCAACTGAAGACACAAAAGAAGAAAGAAGAAATGAAAATCTTCATTTATAAAGGAAATTTAGATCACAAAGTGGGCCTATACCAGGTAGAGAATTATTACCAGAGAAAACTTTTTCATCTGAGAGACTTATCTACAGGGCAGGACAATATTTGTTTGTGGAACATTTTGTCCTCTCACCTTCCCGTGAATTGCCTTCCCCTATTCCTTTCCTACCCCTATCCCTGCCTTTTGAGTCTCATGTTTTTGTGTACAAATGTACCTATGTAATTAAAATTGATTTTATTCCTCTGTCTTTTATTATAGGGAGGTCTCAGCCATGAACTCAGAAACAGAAAAAATATTTTTCTCCCCTACCTTAACATATAACAAGAAAACTGTCATCATAGGAAGGCTCTCACCCAACCATGCGGGCATCCTGATCTTAGACTTCCAGTTTCCAGAACTCTGAGAAATAAATGTCTGTTTGTTTATAAGCTATCCAGTCTATGGTGTTTTGTTATGGCAGCCCAGATGGACTAAGACACATGACAACCAGATAAGGTAGTAGTTTCTGCATAGTATCCTAAGCCAGAAAGGGAAAAAAAAAACAAAAACAAAAACAAAAAAACTATTGAAACAACTAGGAAAATTTGAATGGAGTCTATAGATTGGATGCTTATGTTGTTACATTATTGATTTTCTAATTGGAAGGCTTATAGATGGTGATGTAAGAGAGTGTTCTTGTTTTTAGAAGTTACACCCTCTAGTATTTAGGGGTGATGGGGCATCATTTCTGTGTATGTGTGTGAGTGTATACACATATACATATAGAGAAAGGAGAGAAGGATGAAGGTGGAGATAATGTAGTAAATAGAAATTTTAAGTGGAAAAGCTAGAATTCTTTATACTTCTCTAGCAAATTTTCTATAGATTTAAAACTACTTAAAAGAAACTTGCTTAAGGGCTCCTGGGTGGTTCAGTTGATTGAGAATCTGACTTGATTTAAGCTCGGGTCATGATCCAAGGGATATGGGATCGAGCCCGGCATTGGGCTCCATGCTGGGTGTGGAGCCTGCCTAAAATTCTCTCTCTCTTCCTCTGCCTCTTCCCCACTCATGCTCTCTCTAACATTAAACAAAACAAAACAAAACAAAAAAACAAAAAAAAAACCCACCTTGCTTAAAAAAACACCAAAATTCATGACCAATAAGTCTAATAAGAAAGAACAAAAATAGAAACCTAGAGCCCAAATTAAACTGAATAAAACATTAAAAAATGATACTGAAGGGTGCCTGGGTGGCTCAGTTGGTTAAGAGACCGACTTTGACTCAAGTCATGATCTCAGTTTATGGGTTCTAGTCCCACATTGGGCTCTTTGCTGACAGCTAGGAGCCTGGAGCCTGCTTCAGATTCTACGTCTCCCGCTGTCTCTGCCTCTCCCCTGCTCATGCTCTCTCTCTCTCTCTCTCAAAAATAAGTAAACATTGGAGCCCCTGGGTAGCTTGGTTGGTTAAGCGTCAGTCCAACTTCAGCTCTGGTCATGATCTCACAGTTCACGAGTTTGAGCCCTGCGTCTGGTTCTGTGCTGACAGCTCAGAGCCTGGAGCCTGCTTCAGATTCTGTCTCCCTCTTTCTCTCTGCCCCTTCCCTGCTCATGCTCTGTCTTTATTTCTCTCTCAAAACTAAATAAACATTAAAAAATTTAAAAATTAAAAAAACTAAACATCAAAAATATTAAAAAATGATACTGAGATCAGTTTAGAAATTAAAATGTTTATTTCATTCATCTAAACAGCTTTTTTTTTTTTTAGTTCTATAATACAGCAGGCACTGTATCAGGTTCTGGACTAACATCAAGATGAATAAGGCATGAACCCTAGTAAAGCATACAGATATATATGTAGGGGTGCCTGGGTTGTTCAGTCAGTTAAGTGTATGACTTAGGCTCAGGTCATGATCTCAGGGTTCATGGGTTCAAGCCCTGTGTGGGGTTCTGTGTTGACAGCTCAGAAACAGGAGCCTGGCTTGGATTCTGTGTCTCCCTCTCTCTCTGCCCCTCCCTTGTTTGTGTTCTGTCTCTGTCTCTCAAAAATAAACATTAAAAAATATTTTTAAAATATGTATTTTAAAAATATAAAATATGTTTAATACTTTATAAACATGATTAAAAAAAACTTCAAGCAAGGTGACGCAAGGAATTCATGCTTTAATCGCCCCTCTAATCAAAAGATATGGTAATTATTGGTGTTAAATTAAACAAAGCCTTTAGGCTGAGGCAGCCCTAACACTTTAGCAGCCCCCTAAGTAAGCGATCCAAGCCTAAGCCTGTCAATTCCTCAAGCTTAAGAAATCAAAACCTAAGGACAATCAGTCACAAATAACCAAATAGTCTTTTCCAAATAATGCAACTGCTTAAGCCAATCAAATAATTTTCTTGTTTTGCTTTCACAACTTCTTTATAAAAGTCTCCTCTAGCTTCTGGGAGTGGAATGCTTCAACTATTTGTGGTTTGTTGCTGCTTCATTTGAGTTGATTTTTGCTTAAATACAGCCTTAAAATTTTTAATATGTCTCAGTTTATCTTTTAATACTGGTAAAATATATTTAAAAAGAGGAACAAAAAGACATAGCTGAGCTTAAAAATCAGACAAACATTTCTATGAGTTGGAAGTGGAGCAGTTAACAGGGCTAAAGAGACAGACTCTGGACCTGGAAACAAGTACTGTGTCCAGAATTGAGATTTTGCCTGGAAAAGATAATTGGAAATAAGCCCTATTTGACCAGAAAGTGTTGAGGTGAGGGGGGAAAGGTCACTACCCTGAGCCAACCTTGCAGCTAGAAGCCAAAGATTGGGGTAAGGATTTTCTCTGCCAGTGAAGGAACTTAGAAGGAAAACAGAACTTTGAATTGGGCAGTTAGACAAGTGTAGGAATGGGAAGAAGGATAATCATGAACACACACTGTTCTAGGTACTTTACACATCTCATAACCCTGTGAGGGAAAACTACAGAGGTACAGAGAGCTTAATTAGTTTGACCAAGGTGATATTTCTAAGAAGTGGTAGATATTTGTTTTGTTTTGTTTTGTTTTGTTTTGTTTTGTTTTGTTTTGCTTTGTTTTGCTTGCTGGCTCTTAAGCATTACAGATTCTCCTTTTTTTTTTTTTTTTGTTTTTTTTTTGTTTTTTTTTTTATGTATATGAAATTTATTGACAAATTGGTTTCCATACAACACCCAGTGCTCATCCCAAAAGGTGCCCTCCTCAATACCCATCACCCACCCTCCCCTCCCTCCCACCCCCCATCAACCCTCAGTTTGTTCTCAGTTTTTAACAGTCTCTTAGGCTTTGGCTCTCTCCCACTCTAACGTCTTTTTTTTGTTGTTGTTTTCCTTCTCCGACCCCATGGGTTCCTGTTGAGTTTCTCAGGATCCACATAAGAGTGAAACCATATGGTATCTGTCTTTCTCTGTATGGCTTATTTCACTTAGCATTACACTCTCCAGTTCCATCCACTTTGCTACAAAAGGCCATATTTCATTTTTTCTCATTGCCACGTAGTATTCCATTGTGTATATAAACCACAATTTCTTTATCCATTCATCAGTTGATGGACATTTAGGCTCTTTCCATAATTTGGCTATTGTTGAGAGTGCTGCTATGAACATTGGGGTACAAGTGCCCCTATGCATCAGTACTCCTGTATCCCTTGGGTAAATTCCTAGCAGTGCTATTGCTGGGTCATAGGGTAGCCGCTCTGGAAAGCAGTGTGGAGGTTCCTCAGAAAATTAAAAATAGACCTACAGATTCTCCTTTAGGAAGAGTGGTGGAAATTCTAGCATGCCTCCCCTTTCATTCTTAATTAAAATATCTCAGATCCTATTAAATATATTATTATGGATATAAATACAAATTGATAATTGCCACTTTAAAAAACAATTTTATGATATGCATTTTTCACGCTGCAATATCTCTAAAATCTGAAAGCATCTCAGAACTTCTCTTAGCAGGCATTTGTGAGGCAAGATGTCCCTGACAGATCATAAGTAGCAAAATTATAGAGTAATTATATAGAGTAATATATTATTTATTTATTTATTTATTTATTTATTTTTGAGATAGAGACCAAGTGGGGAAGGAGCAGAGGGGAAGGGAGACAGAAACCCAAGCAGGCTCTGAGTTGTCAGCGCCATAGCCTGATGTGGGGCTTGAACTCATGAACTGTGAGATCATGACCTGAGCCAAAGTCAAGGGTTAGACACTCAATCGACTGGGCCACCCAGGCACCCCTAAAGTAATTACAATAAAAATTGACACCTAAGTCAAAAGAAAAATTTTTAAATTTGTTTAATGATTATTTGTTTTTGAGAGAGAGAAAGTGTGAGTGGGTGTGGGGGTGAGATGCAGAGAGAGAGGGAGACACAGAATCCAAAGCAGGCTCCAGGCTCTTGAACTGTCAGCACAGAACCTGATGTGCGGCTCAAACTCAGCAACCATGAGATCATGACCTAAGCCAAAGTCGGACACCTAACCAACTGAGACAACCAGATACCCCAGAAATATTTTCTGATAAGTGTAAAATAAAAATTATATGTGATAACAAAGCATTGTAGCAAGACTTAATTGGCAGTTTTCTTTTCTTTGAGTGTTACGTAAAATGCCATAAGATAGTATTCTCCAGTTTGTCACATCCTGAATTTCACAGAACATAATACATTGCTTTTATTTAATTCATAGTTCCCAACTAGGAATTGTCTCTGTGACACTATCTTTGATATCTCCAACATCAATCCAGGATAGGAATGAGCTCCAAATTATTACAAAAAGATCTTCTTCATGGGGCACTTGGGTGGCTCAGTCAGTTGAGTATCTGGCTCTTGGTTTTAGCTCAGGTCATGATCTCACAGTTTGTGGATAGATTCCCACGTGGAGCTCTATCCTGACAATACAGAGACTGCTTGGGATGCTCTCTCTTCTCTCTCCCCACTCCCTCAAAATAAGTAAATATTTAAAAAAACCTTTTTTTTAAAAGATCTTCCTACTTGGAAGTCTGGAAGGCCAGATGGAAGCAACCACAAACCTGTTAGACAGAAAGAGGTGATCCCAAGTTTACCTGGAGCAATAGAGAAAAGAAAAAAAAAAATCTCCTACTCACAATGAACCTGTTACTCAACATCCCCAAACCCATGACATTTAATAAAATAGCCAACTGACTAAAAAATCAGAAAAAGAATTCTCGGGGCGCCTGGGTGGCGCAGTCGGTTAAGCGTCCGACTTCAGCCAGGTCACGATCTCGCGGTCCGTGAGTTCGAGCCCCCCGTCGGGCTCTGGGCTGATGGCTCAGAGCCTGGAGCCTGTTTCCGATTCTGTGTCTCCCTCTCTCTCTGCCCCTCCCCCGTTCATGCTCTGTCTCTCTCTGTCCCAAAAATAAATAAACGTTGAAAAAAAAAATTCTTAAAAAAAAAAAAAAGAAAAAGAATTCTCTTCAGATGAAATTCTGCTTGTAGAGCAATATGGAAAATACTTAAAGATGTTATGATGTTCAAAGAGATAAATGAAGATGCAATTTGCATTAAAAATAAACAATTATATTTAAAGGCAGAAACTCAAGAAAGAATGATATGAAAACTGATGTGGAATTTAAGAAACAAAACAACCAAAGGGAAAAAAGAGAGAGCGAGAGAAGGAAACCATGAAACAGACTCTTAACTCTTGAGAATAAATTGATAGCACAGGGGAGGTGGGAGAGGGAATTGGTAAACTAGGAAGTAGGGATTAGAGAGTGCACTTGTGATGAGCATTAGGTGTTGTATGGAAGTGCTGAATCACTAAACTGTACACCTGAAACTAATATTACACTGTGTGTTAACTATATGGAATTTAAATAAAAACTCTAAAAATTTTTTAAATACTTTTAAAATACATTTTCCCATTACCTTATTTTATCTTTTTAAAGGTTTGATTTTAATTCAAGTTAGTTAACACGCAGTATTGTATTAGTTTCAGGTATTCAACAGTTCCCTACATCACCCACTGCTCATCACCGTAAGTATACTCCTTAGTCACCATCACCTATTTGACTCATCCTCCAACCCCTCCCCTCTAGTAATCATGTTTTTTTCCTCTATAATTAAGAGTCTGTTTCTTGATTTGTCTCTTCCTCCCTCTCTTTTTCCCCCTTTGCTCATTTATTTTATTTCTTAAATTACACACACGAGTGAAATGATCTAGTATTTGCCTTTCTCTGATTGACTTATTTCACTTAGCATAAAATTCTCTAGATCCATCCATGTCATTGCTAATGACAAGATTTCATTTTTCTATGGCTGAATAATATTCCATTTCATGTGTATACCACATCTTCTTTATCCATTCATCAATTGATGGACACTTGGGCTGCTGCCATATGTTGGCTATTGTGAGTAATGCTGCTATAAACATAAAGGTGAATATATCCCTTTGAATTAGTGTTTTTGTATTCTTTGAGCTATTACCCAGTAGACCAATTCCTGGATTGTAAGGTAGTTCTATTTTTAACATTTTAAGAAAGTTCCATATTGTTTTCCAGAATGGCTGCATCAGTTTGCATTCCCACTAACAGCGTAAGAGGGTTTCCTTTCTCCATATCCTTGCCAATGACTGCTGTTTCTTGTGTTGTTGATTTTAGCCATTCTGACAGTGTAAGGTGATATTTCATTACAGTTTTGATTTGTATTTCCATGATGGTAAGTGATTATGAAAATCTTTTCATGTGTCTGTTGGCTGTCTAGATGTCTTCTTTGGAGAAATATCTGTTCATGTCTTCTGTTCATTTTTTAATTGGATTATTTGTTTTGGGGTGTTGAGTTTTATAATTTCATTATATGTTTTGAATACTAACACTTTATTGAATATATCATTTGTAAATCCCATTTGTAATCTCAATTGTAATCCCATTCTTGACTGGGATTTTCTCCCATTTGGTAGGTTGGCTTTTAGTTTGGTTTGATTGTATCCTCTCTTGCTTTTTATTTTAATGTAATCCCATTAGTTTATTTTTGCTTTTGTTTCCCTTGCCTCGAGAGACATATCTAGAAAAGTTGCTATGACTAGTGTCAAAGAGGTTACTGTCCGTGTTCTCTTCTAAGATTTTAATGGTTTCCTGTCTCACATTTAGTTCATTTATTTTTGAGAGAGAGGGACCACAAGTGGGAGAGGTGGCAGAGAGAGAAGAGGACAGAGGATCCAGAATGGGCTTTGTGCTGACAGCAGAAAGCCTAATGTGGGGCTTGAATTCACAAACCATGAGATCATGACCTGAGCCAAGTAAGAAGCTAGCTGATTGAGCCACCCAGGTACCCCTCTTTCATCTATTTTGAATATATTTCTGTGTATTATGTAAGAAATCGGTCCAATTTCATTTTTCTTTGCATGTTGCTGTCCAGTTTTCCCAATGCCATTTATTGAAGAGACTGTCCTGTCCCAATTTGGTATTGCAAATATGAATTCATTTATTGGTTTTAGCAGTTTTTTGGTGGAGTCTTTCCAGTTTTCTAGATATAGTACCATGTCATCTGCAAATAGTGAAAGTTCTACTTCTTCCTTACCAATTTAGATGCCTTTTATCTCTTTTTGTTGTCCAATAAATGTGCTTAAAGTGATGACAGTGGGCATCCTTGTTTTTGTTCCTAGCCTTTGGGGAAAATCTCTCAGTTTTTCCCATTAAGGACGATGTTTGCTGTGAGTTTTCATTTATGGTCTTTATTATGTTGAGGTATGTTCCCTCTAAACCTACTTTGTTGAGGTTTTTTATCATGAATGGATGTTGTATCTTGTCAAATGCTTTCTCTTCATCTTTTGAAATGATCATATGGTTCCTATCCTTTCTTTTATTAATGTAATGTATCACAGGGGTTGCTGGGGGGGTGCAAGGCTACATGCAGCAATGGCTGGGTCTGACTTTGTGAGGAGCAGTGGCTGGGCAGTACACAGATGCTGGGAATAGTGTGGTAGCTGGGTGCAGCACACCATGCCAGCAATGTACTTGGTAGCTGGATGCAGCATGTGGAAGCAGCTGTGTACCTGGTGGCTGGGCACTGTTCATGCACAGCTTTAACAACATTTGCCCTGGGCTGAGACTAACAGGCTTGGAGGAGACCAGTCCTCAGGAGAACTTATGGGTGTGCCACAATGCTAGCAGGTTAGGAAGCGGGTGTCTGTGCAGCGCTGCTTCCTACAGATGGCCCCCATGCTTATGCTCAGGGGCAGAGGAGAAAAATGGCACCTCCCAGCTCCCTTGCTTTTGGAGAAGTCCCCAACATGCTCTGAAATCAGTATGAACAGATATGTTTCACATTTATCCCTGGCATTGTATAAACTGCCATTTTTATGTTGCTTCTCTGTGTGGGCTATCTCTTTAAGGATGGTAACCCAGTTACTATTCACCCATCCTTCAAGCCAGGGTTGAGTCAGCTGACTTTTAAAGCTTCAGGCTCCAAGTCTCACTGGTTATACAAACTCTTGGAAATCAGCCCCTCTTGTTTTCAGAGCCAAACACTATAGGAATTAGTTTTCCCCATGTGAGCTCCCTGGGGCAAAGGCCTATTTGTGTACATAGTTACTTCTCTCCTGCAGGCAGCCTCCCTCCACCTTTCTTATGTTCCTAAACTTTCAGATGCAGCTTCTTCTCTTTATTTAATTGTAGAGTGTTTTCTGCCAGCCTTCTGATTCTTCTCTGATTTATTGACTGGGATATGAGTGATATCTAGTTGTAAAGGTGGGATGGGGTGAACTTAGGGTTCTTCTACTCTGCCATCTTCCCATACTCCCTCAATTTTTTGAAATAAATTTAAATATTAATAGAACAATATCAATAAAAGTTAGTATTTATTAAGCCTTACCATGTGTGTTAAGACAATCTTAAGTGTTTTACATATATTGGCTCTCACAATATTTATAATAACTACAAAGTAAGTACTATTATCCCCATTTTATAGATGAGGAAAATGAAGCTAGCTTCCAGAGAAGCTAGTTTGTTTAAGCCAGTTATCTAATGAATTGTAGAAGTGGAATTGAATCTAGACAGATTGGAAGCAGAGTCCTCACACTTAAACATCCCCTAATTCTGCTTATGACTAAATCTTGATTAGACTGTTGGAAAGAGAATTGGTAAATTGGAATGTTAGAGATCTGAAATAAATCTAAACAGAATTTAGCACAAAATTCTGTTCTGTACAAAATTCACAAAGACATAAGCAAATAGCAGGTGTAAGACATACAGAATAAAGAGAGGGCTCAACATTTGTCTATTAAAAGTTCTGGAAGAACAGAATAAAAAAATGGTTAAATTAAAAGACCATATTTGAAGAAATAATTGACACAATTTTGACAAAATTAAATGAAGATGTAAATTTTGAATGAGCTGTCAAAGAGAGACTATGCAAATTGGAAAATTAGAGAAATGATATAAATTGAAACAAAATTTAACAATGTGCCAGAAAAAAAGGTCATGTTACCCATGAAGAATTGGACATAGAATATATTTCTCACCACCTACAATAGATGACAATGGCATAATGTTTTAAAGTGTTGAAGGAATATAACAGTCAACATGATTTTGTGCTCATTAAGTGAATCATTAAAGAGTGAAGGCAAAATAAAGGTATTTTAAGATGTTAAGATCAACAAGAGAATTAATTGCTCATAGATCTTTACTAAAAGATCTGCAAAATATCAGCAAGAAAAAAGTGAATCCAGGTCCCAGAAACAATAGTAACATAAATTTATAGCAAATGGCAATTTAATTAACTATTGAATAAAAAATGTATTATTATTTTAGGCTAAAATTGACAACACAAGAAACAACAGGTGTTGGTGAGGTTGTGGAAAAAAGGGAACACTCTTACACTGTTGGTGGGAATGAAAGCTGGTGCAGCCACCCTGGAATACAGTATAGAGTTTTCACAAAAAGTTAAAAATAGAACTACAATCCAGCAATTGCACTACTAGGTATTTACCCAAAGAATACAAAAATACTAATTTAAAGGGATACATGCACCTTGATGTTTATAGCAGCATTACTGACAATAGCCAAATTAAGTGCACAATGTCCAATGACTGATGCATGGATAAAGAAGAAGTTGTATATATATACAGTGGAATATTAGTCATAAAAAAGGAGTGAAATCTTGCCATTTGCAAAGACGTGAATGGAGCGAAAGAGTACTATGCTAAGTGAAATAAGTCAAAGAAAGACAAATACCATATAATTTCACTCATTTGTGGAATTTAAGAAACAAAGCAAATGACCATAGAGGGGGAAAAAAGAGAGAGGCAAACCAAGAAACAGACTCTTAACTCCAGAGAACAAATTTATGATTACTGGAGGGGAGGGGGGTGGATTAAATAGATGATGGGGATTAAGGAGTGATGAGTACTAGGTGTGGTACGTAAGTGTTGAATCGCTAAATTGTGCACATAAAGCCAATATTACACTACAGTGTTAACTGAAATTTAAAAAAAGAAACTTAAAAAATGTTTTATTTTTTAAAAATGAGTAGAAATAAAACATGTAATAAAAAATCAAATGGAAGGTGTTCTAAGGATAAAGTGCTCCTTACAGCAAGTGCTCCTTGCTGTAGTCAGCTTTATATTTTGTTAGAACAATAATAGCTGAATATTTGTATATTACAAATTTAAGCATAGCCCCTGTGGTGGGCTGAAAATGTTTCCTATGATGCCCATGTCCTAATTCTTGAAACTTATAAAAGTTGTCTTATATGGCAAGGACTTTGCAAATGTGATTAAGTTAAAGAATTTGAGATGGAGAGATTATCCTGGATTATCTGGGTGGGCTAAAAAGACAATCCACAAGTGTCTTTATAAGAGAGAGACAGAAGGAGATTCAACAACAGACTGAAGAGAAGAAGGCAGTGAAGGGAATGGAGGCAGAGATTAGAGTGATATGGCCACGAATGATGGAATGCTGCAGCCACCAGAAGTTGAAAGAGGTAAGAAAGTGTTTCCCCTTAGAACCTCTGTAGAGAGCTCAGCCCTGTTTACAACTTGCTTTCAGACTTCTGGTTTCTAGAACTGTGAAAGAGTACATTTGTTGTTGTAAACCACTGAGCTTGCAGTAATTTGCTACAATGGCCACAGGAAGCTAATATAAATACTAAATTAAAAATAATAAACTTAACAGGAACCCATGAGGGAGGGGAAGGAAAAAAAAAAAGAAGTTAGAGTGGGAGAGAGCCAAAGCATAAGAGACTCTTAAAAACTGAGAACAAACTGAGGGCTGATGGGGGGTGGGAGGTAGGGGAGGGTGGGTGATGGGTATTGAGGAGGGCACCTGTTGGGATGAGCACTGGATGTTGTATGGAAACCAATTTGACAATAAATTTCATATATTTAAAAATAAAAATAATAAAACCCAAAATATACCTCCCTAGCTTTAAAACAAAGAGTTAAAAAGAAGTCTCTGCCCAATAGCAGCAATTACAATGTACTAATGAGTAATGCTAACAGATACACAGGTATGCAAGGCCTCAATGGAGAAAATTTCAAAATATTATTAATTACCTCTAGGATGAGAGGAAGAGGAAGAGGAGAAAAGGAAAGAAATAAAATCAAGCCTTGAGAGTATCTACAAGGTTTAAAACTGAAAAAAAATATATATCTGAAGCAAATATGGCAGAATGTTGAGTCCTTTAAACTCAGTAGTGGGTATATTAGTGCCATATTATTGTCTGTTACTGTTTTTATATTTGATATATTTTACAATAAGAATTAAAAAAATAAAATACCATGGATCTCTTTCATATCAAAGTGGAAACAGTTCAAAAGATAAGGTTATGTCTTCCTGCTTGATTTTTGTTTTTATATGAAGTCTTGGAAGCTGTTGACAGAAAGGGCATTGGGATCTGGACAGTGACTCATGATGGAGTTTGGCAAAGATGGAACCAATAATCCCCAAGTATGAGGGAAGGTGGATATACTCAGCCGAGGTACCATGTGTTACTCTCTATTTAAAAGAGATTCCAAAACATGACTCAAACAATCTCAATAATTGTTTTGCTTATTTGTTTATTTGCTTGCTTTTTTAAAAAAAATGCACTTATTTTTTAGATAACTTAGAGGAGATAGAGATAGTACCTGGACTATGGTAACAGCCAGATATGTAGGGACAGAAAAACTATATCAATTAGAGGTTGCATGACATGGAGGAGAATATGAACCAGAGTCAGGAAATCTGGTTCCAATTTTTAATCTACAGTTAATTAACTGGGAGGCTCTATAATTTGTATCACCTATAAGTTGAGAAAATAACGTTAAAACAACCTGTAAGTTCATTTTTGACATATTCATATTATAGCTGTCTTTCAATGTTTTTGTGCCTTTTATACATTAAATAAGCCAATGAAATAAATATGTTGTCTTTTCTCCTTGAGATTCACTAGTAATGAAAGAAAAGTGAAAAACATTGATACTGAGATGAAAGCAATTTGTTTCTGCTTTTTAAATTAATTTTGTCATCACCATCAAAATTGTCTTTGAGAAAACAGAACTATGAAAAGGCCTTCTGAGATGACAATCCTCCATCCCTGGAAATTAGATCTGATAATTTTTTACTGAGTATTTTTGGTATTTTAAAAATATATTAAGAAAATTCTGAATATCTCTACTAAAGAAGAAAACATCTGAATAAGTCTTATGAAAGAGAACCCAAGGAAATGGTCAGGTTAATGCACTGAATCCACCTGTTCATGTTTTGAGTCTTCAAGGAAATAATCTAGTGGATGGCTATGACAGAGGCCACTAGTGACCCCTGAATGTACACTCTGTCCTTCTTCCTTTTATTAATATAGAGTTGACCCTTGAACAATATGAGTTTGAGCTGTGTGGATCCACTTATATTCAGATTTTTTCTGATAAATACAGTGCAGTACTGTAAATGTCTGTTCTCGGTTTACTTCATTGCTACATTACTACATATATAATGCATATAAGATTTTTAAAATGTGGTAATCAACTGTTTATGTTATTAGTGAGGCTTCCAGTGAACACTAGGCTATTAGTAGTTAAGTTTGGGGAGGGAGTCAAAAGTTACGTGCAGATTTTTGACTGTGTGTGTGGTGGGGAGGGTGTCAGTGCCCCTAATCACCATGTTGTTCAAGCACCAACTGTAACCATTAGAGTTTCAGCTAAGCAGTTGGCGTCCTAGCTACCAATTGCCTTTCTCAGCCTCCTTTATGCCAGAAGTAAGATCTGGCCAATGAGTACAAGTGGAAGTTACAAGAGTAACTTCCAGGTCTGATCCTTTAAAAAGAGAAATTGCATGTACTTTACTTTCTATTTCTCCTACCTGCAGCCTGGAATTCAGATGTCATGCTAGTGAGGCAGCTTTGACTTTGTGATGAACAAATACTTGAGGATGACAATCCTGGAACACCAGGATAAAAGGAACCTGGGTCCCTGGGTAACTTTATGGAGCAGAGTTACTCTACCAGGATGGCAGACTTTTCACCTTTGGAGTTTTATGTGAGAGAGATGTTAAAATATATTTTGTTTCAACCCAAAGTTATGGGTTTCTTTGTTACAGTAGCTTAAACTTTGCTTAAATTAGTACAATGATTGAACAGGATCTTCAGATTTTAATAGAAGTTCCACAGGAGATGGGAATTTTTATCAAAGGTCTGTGACCACTAGTAAGACCAGGAACAAATAATAGCTTGAATATAAACATGAGAAAATGATGAGAAAAAATCCATATAGGGAGACCTGCAAAACAAATGGCTGGATTCTTAAAAATTGTCAGTATTATAAAAATTAAAGGATGCTATGGTACTAGATTAAAAAAGCCTAAAGGACCATGACGAGTAAACGTGATGTGTGATCTTTGATTAGACTCTGTATCAAAATAGAACAAAATAAAATTAGGTATGTATGCAATTATGTATATAATGTATGTTATACATATATAAATTCTGAAGACCTCTACCTGGAGAAGAAAACATCTGAATAAGTTTTATAAAAGAGAACCCAAGGAAATGGTTAGGTTAACGAGCTGAATTCACTTGTTCATGTACTGAGTCTTCACTAAAGGAAATAACCTAGTGCATGGCTATGGTAGAAAGAGCTAATTGCCCCTAGGTGCCATATTTATATGATGTTCTTGATACAGCTGGGGAAATTAGAATATAAAATACATATTGGATAATAAAATAGTGTTACATTTCTTGAGTATTGTAGTCTTATTGTGGTTATGCAGGAGAATGTAGGAAACATATGCTGAACTATTCAAGGGTAAAGTGTTTAATGTCTGCAACTTATTTCTAAATGTTTCAGTAAAATAATAAAAATAGCAGTAGCAATAGTAGTAATTCTTATGTATACTAAAATATTAACAATTCATAAATCTAGCTGAATCTAGGTGAAGACTCTATGGACATTCTTTGTACTATTCTTACAATATTTCTGTAGATTTGAAGCTGTTAAAAATAAAATGTTGGGGGAAAACTGTAGTAGAAAATATACATGGGTAGCTTTTAAATTTTAAAGTAGAAAAACATTTTTAAATGATAGATATAAAAATTGATCATATAAGAAAATATACATTTAGCTGTATTAAAGATTTCTGTTTATTGAAATAAATCATAATTATATTTATTATATTTTTGTAATTTTTGTTAACTGCCTAACTCTCCTCATTAGATATGCAGATTTTGTGAAAGCAAAAATTTTGTGTGTTTGTTCACTGGTTTATTTCTAGTTTCTACAACAGTGTTAGCACATAGTGGAAACTCCATAAGTATATGGTGATTAATTACTGAAGGAATAAATGAATGAGTTATATAATTAAATTCTAATATTAATTAGTAATCCTTTTAACCAAATTATAAAGCACTGTGGCTCAGTGGTTATGGTAACATCTAGTTTTGTTCAACAATTCTAGAACTCTGACTTATGTCATTTAATCCTATCACTTAATCCTGAAATTATTCTGATGACAGACTGCCTGGGTTCAAATGTTGATGCTCTCGTTAATTAACTACAGAACAATGATCACAGGCAAGTAATATAAATTCACTAAACGCCACTTTCCTCATCTTTAAAATTGGGGGAAATAATTATAACTACTTCCTAGGGCTATTGTGAGTAGTAAATAAAATTAAACACATAAAGCAAAGTGTTCAATTCATACCAATACTTGGCTGATGTGAGCTACTAGGCTTATGTTGTTTACAGGGCCTCTCTTGCCCTTCCCTCTCTATCATCATTCATACTGATTCCACTTAATGTTTTATGTTCTAGTCACTGTGAATCTCTTTTCCCTGAATATTCTTGCTCTTATATACACCCATAGGCATTTGCATTTACTACTCCCATGGCAAAGAAAAACCTTCCCCTAGGTTTTGTTCTGTTTTTAAAAAAATTTTTTTAATGTTCATTTATTTCTGAGACAGAGAGAGACAGAGCATGAGCAGGGGAGGGGCAGAGAGGGAGGGAGACACAGAATCCGAAGCGGGCTCCAGGCTCAGAGCCATCAGCACAGAGCCCGATGTGGGGCTCCAACTCACAAACTGTGAGATCATGACCCGAGTCAAATTCGGACACCCAATCGACTGAGCCACCCAAGCACCCCTGTTTTGTTTTGTTTTTAATTACTGCCGTGTGAATATCATTATCTCAGAAATCTTTCCCTTGAGGAAAGATCTCTACACACTATCCCCATTTTAGTTTAGGCACTCCCCCATGTGATCCTAGAGGCCTGTCATGACCAAACACTATTGAATTAGGGCTCAATATCTGTTAAATGAATGAATTGAAACACCATTCCCAACATGACTAGACAGCTTTCTAAATGCACTGATCTGGCACAAAAGTGGTCAATGGAGGAGTTTTAAAACTAGCAGACACTAAGAGTTGCTAAGGAGTGCTTTCCTTCCTTCTCATCTCTATAATATCCTCTGTGCTACTATTGATCCATTTTTATCAATGCTCTATCTAACCCAAAGTAGAGGGAACCATTAAATCACTCCCTGATCAATCCCCAGGCCTTATTTCCTGGCTTGGAGAATATACAGTTGTTTTTTTCATGACTCAAGGCAGGCCTCTTTGAAAAAGTTTAGTAAAATTTTTCTGCCTACACTCAGAGCAGGAACTTGTTCCCAGCTCTGGGATTTGTACTATTGGGAAGTTAACTACCCAACATGTGCCACTGATTTGTTCTCTTGTGAATCACAGAGCCTGACACCTGGGCTGATAATATTCTATTAATATAAGGTATGATTATACACAGCATAAAGAGGTAAGGCAGGATCTGCCTCCTATCACTGTAACCTTGATATGAAGTAGCTTTGAAGATGACTGCTTGCCTAGAGGTAGAAAAATGTTGGCAAGACAGAGTGTTTCCTTCTGGCCATTCCATTCCATCTGCTACCCTCTGACTTGATTCCTATTCCATGTATCATTAACACATTGTCCTCTTGTGTTTGAGGTCAGCTGGTGTCATCTCTGTCCAGTTTGCTTTCCAGGGCAGACACCCAAGCCTCAAGGACTCACCATCTATACTCAGACCATCATATGAACATCTGAGGCGGGGCACACATACTCCATTGGAACTGAGCTCTGTTCAGTTAAGAGTCTGCACATTTGAGGGATATGAACTTGTCCTCTCACAGTGAGTTTGTGAGGGTAAACCATAATAATTGTTAGCCACATAAACTGAACACAGTGTCAAAGATGAATGTGTTGTAGAAGAGCAAAACTGCTCTAATGCAAACATTGACCAAAATGCCACATGGTATTATCTATTCTATTATTCTAATTATTTCATTAGGATTTGTGGAGTCAGAAATTCTTACATTTGGTTCATTTCAAGAAATAATTCATGAGCAACGACTGTATGCCAGTAATATGCAATGTGCTGTAGGAGATTAACAACAAAACAAAACCTGGCCCTGTGTTTGAGAAACACAGTGACCAGTTACTCTAGTAATAATCCTGCCTTTATTATTCCATTGGCAAAAACTCTCATATTTTTTCTCCTTTCACCAGAGCGTATCTATTTCATTAATAAATTTAGTTCCCCATGTCTGGAATCTTTCTTTTTCTTTTTTAATGTTTATTTTTGAAGGAGAGAGAGAGTGTGAATGGGGGAGGGACAGAGAGAGAGGGAGACACAGAATCTGAAGCAGGATCCAGTCTCTGAGCTGCCAGCACAAAGCCTGACATGGGGCTCAAACCCATGAGCCATGAAATCATGATGTGAGCTGAAGTTGGATGCTGAACTGACTGAGTCACCAGGCGCCCCTAGAATATTTCTATACAGTTATTTTAAGACTTTCTTGAGGTGTTTTCTAGAACTATATACACAGTCTTCCTGCTTTAGACAAAACATAAATTTCTATAAGATAGAGGCACATTTTCTGCTTATTTTTCACTGCTTATAGGTGGTATCTAAGGACAGGTTGATGCTTCTTGACTTTAGGCATACTTTGGAATCATTTCTTCCGGGCACCTGGGTGGCTCAGTCAGTTAAGCGTCCTACTTCAGCTCAGGTCACAATCTCGCCGTCCGTGGGTTCGAGCCCCGCATCGGGCTCTGGGCTGATGGCTCAGAGCCTGGAGCCTGCTTCCAATTCTGTGTCTCCCTCTCTCTCTGCTCCTCCCCCGCTCATGCTCTGTCTCTCTCTGTCTCAAAAATAAATAAACGTTAAAAAAAATGGAATGATTTCTTCAAGGATGTGTATATCCATTTCTTGGATGACGAGCTATTGGATATAGTCTAATAGCTTCCAAATTTGGTTTGCCTTACTTATGCCTAAATATTATAGAGTATATTTACACATAACCATACTGAAGTTCCTATACCATTTTTCTAACAGCTTAAATAACCCTTCACCTTGGTAGTTTATCAGATTGTCTACTTAAATTCTCAATAGCTCAATAATTCTGTTCTTTGATGAATGCCCTTTGGTGAATTATATAATATATATATTATATATAATATAATATAAATATAATATAAATATAAATTATATAATATATAAAATATATTATTTATATTATTTATATGTATTTTATATAATATATATAATATATAATATTTAATACAGATGTGTGAGGATCAGGAATAATACCCATAATGCATTTAGAGAGTGCCTGCACCATAGTCTAATAGAACTTCCTGCAATAATGGAAATTCCCTATTCTTCCCTGTCTTATATAGTTGCTACTAGTCCTATGTGGCTACTGAGTATTTGCAATATGGCTAGTGTGACTGAGGAATTGAAATTTTCATTTTTCATTTTATTTAATTTAAATTTAAATAGTCCCATACTGTTACTGTTTTAGAAATCAGAGGTCTAGACTATGATAGGCCCTCAATAGATTATTAACGGGAAGTTTGGATTTTCTGAAAAATGGTCTAACACAGAAAAGAAGAGGTACAACAAAAATAGCTCCACCAAACCAGGAATTCTCATTAAAGTTTTCTGATATTTTCTATGAGAATTTATGGCACACCAACCTAAGAACATCTAAATATGACCTTTTAGTTTCTTATTACCTCATAGCTCTATGTTCCTTCCCTAACCCTGAGACCAGCAACTACATCAAGACTTCCTTCCCACCTCACTACTGATATGGTCACCTGAACTACCATTATGTCCAGTAAGGAAGAGTCCTCCTGAGATCCTAGATTGAGAAACCTGTACTGTTGATGCTTCAACCCTCAAGTTACCAAAGATATTATAAAATCCTCCAAGAAAGAGTGTTCACTCTTTTGGTATTTGAGATCAGCTTCATTTAGAAGCTTGTGAGAAAAAGATCTCTGAATGCATTAAATCCCATACTCTTATACACTTTGTTCACCTTGTCATCACAAGACAAAACAAGCTTCAAGATTATTCAGTTCAGCCAAGAATACTGCTGGAAGTAATTTTATAACACTCACATTTCTCAATAGAAACTCTACACCAGTTTCTAAAAATACCAACTATTCTGGGCCAGGTGACCTTGGAGACCTCAGGGTCTGAGTAACTTGGGCTTCAATAGTTCCAACCCCCAAATTTTAGTGAGTCCAGCCATGAAGGCACTGTACCAATTATGAAAATTCCTTTGTTTATGGTTTAGAGACTTTATCTTAAAGTTTGGATAAGTCATGTTGATTATGAAATATTGCAGTTGAAGCAGAGTAAACTAGAGATTAGTTGTATCCTTTATAAACCAGACCTAAAGAGACTGATATTGGAACTTATGAGAAATTCCAGGATGCAGAAAATAATAAGAAATTAGCTACAGCCTTGAGCAAGCCAGATGGACATAGTACTTTGAGTCAAAGATATTCTTTGATGCTTAGAAACTGATACCAAATAGGCATAAGATCACAGTAAAATCACAAATAATAGAACATTTAAATTAAAAGGTTCTTAGAGATAAGCTAGATGATCTGTTTGTTCTATGGAAAAAACTGAAACCCACAGGGGTGGTTCTCCCACAGTCATGCAGTTAGCTAATGGCAAAGCTCAGAACTTCTGGCACCATGATCTTGGACTTCCAGGCTCCAGAACTGTGAGAAATAAATTTCTATTGTTGATAAGCCACCCACTTTATGGTGTCTTATTTTAGCAGCCTGAACTGACCAACATAGGCATATACAAGTACCTAAAGTTGTATATGCTTCCCTTCAGAGATTTTCAATCCTTTGTAGGGCCAAGGGAGGGGGGAATAGATAAATATAAATACAATCCAATGCTAAGTTACACTGAAAAATGAGTTACAAATAAGAAAATACAATAATCCAACCAAGTATTTGGTAAAGAGAGAGAGCAGTGTAGCTGAAAAGACATCATGAGAAAGATGGGATCTTAGCTGGGCCTTGAATGATTAGTCAATGAATTGGAGAGGGGGTAAGGTAATTTAAGTGACAGGATAAAGTATGAGGGAAGGCACAGAAACAGGAATGAAGAGGAAATGAATCTAATTAAGGTGAAGGGTAAGTGTTATGCACTGATAAAAATTTGTTTTTAACACTTTTACTAATTTCTTAGGTGCAACACAAGTCAGGTTGGACAAAATGATATCAGTCTTCTGAGATATGTTTAAAGTGTCTTACAGCAGACCATCAGAGCTTTCAGTCTATAGATGAACAAAAGGAAGCCAATGGACAGCTAGACCATATTCCCTGAGGACAAGAAAAGTGGCCTGATCTTCCTTCCTTTTCTCCCTCTCTCTCTCTCTCTTTCTCCTCTCTCTCTCCATCTCCCTCTCTTCCTGATATATCTTTGGAACGCCATCACAGTTATCCTGTCCAAACAGTGTCAATGGGTCTACAATGGATGTTCTCTGGACTTCAATGTGGAAAACCTGGGCTCTAGCCCATTTGGTTCACTAGTTGAGTTGGACAAATCACTTTACCTGGAAGTTTAATAGCTAAGAACATGGACTCAGAGATAGCTGTCTGGATTTGAATAGACTGCTCTACCACTTACTATCAGTTAGACTTTCTATGGCTTTTTAAAACTTTCTGTGTCTCAGTTTATCCACATGTAAAAAAGGAGATGCAGAATAGTATCTACTTCCTTAGGTTGATATTAGAATCAAATGAGTTATTAATGTGAAGCACTTATAACAGTGCCTAGTACATAGGCTTATGAAAGTTCCCTATTATAATCTGTAAAATAAAGGAATTATGCTATTTCCAAATTCCTACCAGAACAAATATATTGTGAGTCTTCTAGGATTCTTCCTGCAGTGAGTTTCCCACTGTCCTTTCTATGCCCCTTTTCTTATCTATTCCACCTCATTCATCTTTCAAATTACAACTTTCATCCTTGTCAAGAATTAGGAAGCTATCCAAATGTGCCACACCTGGCCCAATTAGTTAAGTGATATAGGTGCTCTTTGCTAGGCATATGGTTCTTTGAATCAGGTGGTTATCATGTCACATGATAGTTTATGTTCTTGTGTGGTAAAGAGACTTTAGGAGCCTTGATATGGAACGAGATCAGCACAAGTATCTGTATCATCACTCCAGAGAATCAGTATGGACTTCATCCTACAGGACAATGGAAACATGTGGAGTATAGCCATTAAAGCAAGAGTCAAGGCCAAGTGCCCCAAGACAGCATGATGTGGTAAAATAAAGTCGACCTGAAGTGAAGAGACCCAGGTTTATGTTCCAGCTCTGTTAGTGCATGTGAGATTTGGAGATTTGTAAACCTTGTAGGTTTAATTTTCTCCACTACTACCAAATGAGGACAACAAAACCAACTTTGTAAGTTGTTTTAAGAATTAAGGAAGAAATAATACAGTCCAAGGAGATCAAAGACTAGAGGAAAATACTTTATAAATGTGTAGATTCTACAAATGTTAGTCATGTAATTATTCTTATTACAATTTCAGCAAATGGAAGGCCTTCAATTTGTGTTTTCCTTAAAGGACAGGACCTTTTTTTTTTCTTTGATGTTGTTTTAATTATTACTATTTTTGGCTAAGCAATATATTTAGTTCAAAAAGCAAAAAAAATAAGACAGTATAACAGTGAAAGATCTTCCTTCCCCATCTCCAATTCCCACCTTCATCCTGTTACTATACATGTGTGTGGTGGTGGTGGTGGTGTGTGTGTGTGTGTGTGTGTGTGTATGTGTGTAAGCTCCCACAGCTTTTGGATGCATATGCTGACAAAAACATTTATACATTTCAAAATTTATTCTCCTCTGCCCACCTATTTTTTAACCACAAATGGTGACACACTATCCCCATTGTTCTGTACTTTGCTTTTTTTCTTATTAAATCTTAGAGAAACTTCCAGATCAGTACATAAAAAGCTTTCTCATTTCTTTTTTCTCTTTAACCACCGAATGAGTTCTATTGTATGAAGGTTGTCTATTTATGAATTATGAATTATTATGAATTATGAAGGTTGTATGAAGGTTGTCAATTTAAGTTGTCTATTGATGCAAATTCAAGTTGTTTTTAATCTTTGCTATTACAAATTATTTCATATGTTTGCGAATATATTTTTAGGGCAATCTTCTAAAAGTGTAACTTCTGGGTGGAGAAGTATAACATTTATAATTTTCACATTAATTGACAACTGCCCTTTGTAAGGATTGTATTAGCTTATTCTCCCAGCAGAAATGTTTGAGAGGACCCATTTTCCCACCACATCCCTGCCAAAAAATCTTGCAGGTTTTGCCAATTTGAGAGATGAAAATGCTATCTCAGTATAGCTTTAAGTTTTGTATATGTATTTAACAAGTTTGTTCCTGAATTGACTATATATAGGAATCATTTATTTTTTATTTTTCCTCAATTGTTTCTTATTTTTCTGTTACCTTTCCTTTTCTTTTGTATTAATTATTTTAGGCTTTTTTTATTAGGGAGATTAGCCTTATGTCTCTGATATGATTTGAAAAGTATTCTCAATTTGACATTTGTGTTTTGGATTTGTCTATGTATTTGTCTATGAATTTGGATTTGTGTGTGTATTTTTTGTCATACACAACTCTCTAAATTTTTATGTTGTCAATTTATCAACCTTTTATCTCTACTGATTTTGAGTCATAGTTATATGGGCTTTTCCACTTGAAAGACCTGAAAATAAATCTTTTTCCTCTAGTCCTTTAATAAATTTGTTTCTTACATTTAAATATTGGATTTATATGGAATTTATGTGAGCATATGGTTGAAGCATAGCTCTCTTTAGTCCCCCACTTGTTATTTATCAAGTAGTACTTTTACTCTCTGATTTTGAGATGCCATATTTATCATTGCAAAATTCCCATTTGCATTGAGTGTATGTCAGGTCATTGAAGACTGTAACTTCTAACAAGTGAATCCACCAGAAAGTATAAAATCATTGGAAGGGAAACAAAGAGAGGATGATACCTTGATAGGATCACTGTCACCAGTATGACCCTGTTCTTGTGTTCCTGCTATAATATCTATTGTAATACTCTGAAGGAATTGTGCTACAGGAGGTGGGAGTTTCTGGACAGGAACTGGTCCTCCTTCTATAGAGAGTAAATTCATTATGGAATCACATGAAAATAAATATAAAATTTTCCAGTGACTGGATTGAGATTCTTTGTGTCTGTTGAGGGTCATAAAAGTTATAAAAAGAGGGCTGACTCACAGAGCCAGGTTCAGCCTCAGTTCCAAAGCTTCTAGTGACCCTAGGAGAGAAAGCAATAATCTGTTTAATACCATTCTTCTTTACTTTTCTCTCTAGTCACCCCTCCAAAGTTGAAATCACTGTAATCATAATAACTAAGTGTATTAAGAGTTTCTTATAAGTCTAGACTCTGCTTAATGCCTCATTTATATTATCTCATTTGATCCTCACTGCAGCTCTGTGAAGGAGCTATTCATATCAGGTTTTCAAATGTAGGCATCAGAAGCCAACTCTATCCAAATCAAGAATGAATAAGGAGAATTTATGATAAAGATATGGGGGAGTTCACAGAATCTAATGAATAGCTGAAGAAACAGGTTTAAAAAGGTCAGGAAAGAGTAGGTAGGATTTGGAAGCAGAAACTAATTAAAATACTGTCTTGTTGGAATTTCCCCTATGAAATGAATTAACTCTAGCCTTTTCTCATCAGTTTTTTACAGCACTCTGCCCCATATTCCGAGTCCCAGGAGAGAGGAGCTTGCCGTGGTAGATTACACATGACCACCAATTCTTTGTAGCAATTCCTATCAAAAGTTGGAGTCTATTTCATCACCTTTTAAACTTGGGCTGTGACTTGCTTTAAGTGATAGGAGGTGGTGGGAGTGATATTGTGCAGTGCCAGAGCAAGGCTGCAAGTGGCCTTGCAGCTTCTGCCTTTACTCCTTTGGAACTTGATACCACCATGCTCTGAAGAGGCCCAGAAGAGCCTTGTTCAGTTTAAGAAATCCCATGAAAGGAAAAGGAGCTCAGAAGAAGGAGGCTCAACCATATCAGCTGAGGCCCATACACTTGAGCTAAGCTGTCCAACATAAGCCCAATTCTTTTCTAACTCACTAGCTAAATTCAGCCACATGAGTAAACTCAGGTGAAACCAGCAGAAAAATTGCCTATCCAGAATTGTGAGAAATAACAAATATTGTTGTTTAATTGTTAAATTTAAGAGTGGTCTGTTACACACCAATGGATATCTGATACTTTTAAATTGGTTTAATCTGGGGGCGCCTGGGTGGCGCAGTCGGTTAAGCGTCCGACTTCAGCCAGGTCACGATCTTGCGGTCCGTGAGTTCGAGCCCCGCGTCGGGCTCTGGGCTGATGGCTCAGAGCCTGGAGCCTGTTTCTGATTCTGTGTCTCCCTCTCTCTCTGCCCCTCCCCCGTTCATGCTCTGTCTCTCTCTGTCCCAAAAATAAATAAACGTTGAAAAAAAAATTAAATTGGTTTAATCTGATTAATATCTCCATCCAAACTCATGCTCTTGTCTAAGAGACACCAGAGACCATTAACTGAAAGTTCAGTCAGGACGAAATACAAATGAGTGATTTCTTTAAGATATGGGGAATGCATACTCAGCGATTTAAAAAGCAACAGATATATACTAGACTATGGTCTGGTATATATATACTACAGCCATGGTATATATAGTTATGTTACTACAACTATTATGGTTTATAGTATTGTAACCACTTTATAGAAAATGAAGGAAACTAAGATTAAGTAAGCAAAGTCCTTTTAGGATCTAGAGCAGTGAAATATCAGATTGGATTCTTTTATACATATATTGTATTTTGAAATAGTTTCTCACCAAAATTTTCAAGAATAGTATATAGCATCCATGTGTATTATTCCATCAGCTTACCCCAATATAACATAATATATTCCCATAGTACATGATCAAATCAGATGGAATTGGAATCAGTTTTTTCTGTTTCCAAAGTCCTCATTAGTAATCAAATGCTAAGTCCCAGAGTTGTGCTCATTGCACACACTAGAAAGAAAAACCATCCATTTATCTCAAGCCTATTTCTTTCTTGTTCATTTATTATCTAACCATTTCTAGCAAGAAGAATGCTATCACAGTGGGGTGTGAGCTCTGAATTCATGACTGAAATCATTTTAGAGGGGCCCACATGTAACCCATGACATCATCTCTCCAACTAGAGGATACATTCTACATAGCATCTATGTGAGACCTTCCAGAGAAGAATTATCATATGATAAGTTCTTATTATTCTTGAAATAGCTTGTGCACAATTTGCATAAAAATTATTTGAGTTTCATTAAATTATGAAGCTTTCAAGACTGGAAGACATTTTATTCATTCTTATAGATCCAGAAGTTAACAAATTCTCAATAAATATTTGCTGACTCAATAGAAAAGGACAGGATATTTTACATGATTTACTATGCAAAGGACTTTTTAATTTATTGAATGTGGGGATAGTTGGTCATCCTGATTTTACATTTGCTTATTCCATATCAGCAGTACTCATTGAAATACAAATCCAGTCCTTTTAATTTCTCTCAATTATTGTACAGCAAACTTCACACTAGAAACCACCATTGACTTAGCTAAGATTAGAACCAACAACTCAAAGGACTAAACGTTCCATCATTTCCCCCACCCTCCCACCTCCATTCTATTTTTTCCAAAATCTGGCCAAACAAAAATCCCAAAAAATGGCAAAAACTGCACAAGATGAAAATGGATTCTTTATTTTAGTTTTCTTAGAACAGTGCTTCTCAAACTAGAGATACATCTATTTTACTCTGGGATCTTATTAAAATGCAGATTCTGACTTGGTGGGTGTGGGGCTAGGGAGTCTGATATTCTGCATTTCCAACAACCTCCTGGAGGAAGTCAAGGCTACTGGCCCATAGATCACACTTTGAACAACTTGACTCTATGTAGACCAACTGGTAAGGGTGTAAGAAAACATAAAAGCAAAAAAGATCAGGAAACTTGGGATACACTTATCTCAAAGTAATGGATTTGCTTTTGGGTGAGCTATTGCTGGTTTCTCTGCCTTTTTGCCTAACAGAGATCTTGCATCAGTTGTGAGTTGAGAAATGGGAGAAAATTGTCTCCTATGCCATCTCTCCCACAGGCCATTCAGAGCAGAGGCATTTGGAACGCAGCCCTAACATACTGATAACTTTCATAAAGCTACAAATGTATGAAGAGAATAATGGATGGCTGATTTTGTGTGTGTGTGTGTGTGTTTTACATCAGTGTCATGTACTAAAGCCCACATTTTTGGCAATAGAACTTAATTTCTTAACTAAATTAGGAATCCCTTGACCTGTTGACTTTATTCTATATGATTTCAACCCAAAGATACATGAGATATTGTCACTGATTCTGTTTATGTGAGTTGATAAAAGACAAGTCTACATACTTGTCTAAGCATTTAAAGAGCACCTAATATTTGTTCATGCTGTGAAAGAGAAATAGAAATCTCTACCAAAACCAAAATGATGGGAAGTTACCTCTACTGTAGAGGGATCCATGGTGACCAGTGTAAGGTAGAAATAATTCAGTGCTGAATTGTGTAGCACAACCCACACTAAAATTCTAATAGCCTAGCATTAATTTAGAGACTTAGAGTTTCATAATAACATAATTAGAGGCAACCTGTGGCACTTCTAAAATGATAAAAAAATAATAATAAACGAATCCTTTTCAAAGAGCATAGCTCAATGTCCAGGGCAAGAATAGTCTGACCAAGGTAATAACTAGTCCCCACCAGCACTCTGCTTTTTTAGATTCACATCCTTCATGATGTAGATAACCTACATCATTAGCTCTTGATAGTGGTAGTGGTGGTGAACATGTCATGTCATAGTCATCCACTTTACCACTCACACTTTACTTAATTTACCTTGACCAAAACAAAAGTTTCTTATCACCCTGTAGGCAAGAGTGAGTAAATAAAATACACACATACACAATGCCACCTTCTAATAGTGATGAAGAAAATAACTTTAAGGGTCTGAGAGATGACTTCCCCATGTAAGGGTGGTCTCTTCATGTTACTATCAGCTATCTCAAGGGAATAAATGAGAACTATTAATAGTATAAGAAAAGTAAGGCTCTGCTTTTTAGAATTAAAAGAATACAAACAATTATGCTATAGATGTTAAGCTATAGTGATGTGTGTGAATTATTTCTCAATAAAACTGGGAAAAAACCTCCATATTACATGTTACAGAAGATAGATTACAGTCAACATAATTTTTTAATCAACTTACCAAAAAATAAAAATAAATAAAATTAAAAGGATGATCAGATGGTTACTGGGTCTTTTTAAATTGTCAGGAATGTGACACATGGTGCAACTGTATTTGTTTAAAGATTAAATCCTAATTCTGAGAGTCTTTTTCCTCCAACTTGGTAGGTCCTTTCACAGAGAAGCTAGACACATGAGCTCTGAGTAAGCAAGAGGCAGTTAAATCCACCCTCACAACCATCCTCAGAAAAGTAGAAGGAAGAGGCTCTTCCCAGCTCAGGATACAGTATTCCAGGTAGGGTGCAGCATTGCTGGGGTAGGAGAAGAGGGCACTGTGGGGTAAAGGAAGAAGCAGCAAGGCCACCAGTGGGCCCCAGTGTAGAGTAGACAGAAGGTTCATCTTACCACCTTGGAGAGATAGCCATGGGGCTCTCCCATTGATAAACCTGAAAGGTAGGGTGACCAGGATTATGGCTTAGGTAATTTTAAACATAGGTTTTATTATTATTTAGGTACAACAAGGTCAACAGATCAGTGTCATTGAAAACATAATTTATTATTCTCACAGATCCTAAGAAAAGGGGGCCCATCATCATGCTACATGATGTCACACAGGGAAGTATCAGGTTGGTCAAGAGGCACATGGAGTAGGAAGAAATGAGGTCAAGAGGCTTTGCTGTGGTTTCTATGGGAAGGAATAAACAAAGTAGTGTGAACAGGCTCTAGATTGGTGGTTTGAATAATTTAAGCAGGTGGTGGTGCATAGGGGCTGTCCCTAGTTGTCTGGTACCTGGCCTTGGGATGATTAGGGCAGGTGGATTGTGGCTCAGAGTGGGAGTGTCTGACAAAAAAAAAAAGGTGGTTACAGGTGTGGGCTCTGGATTGGCTAGTTTGCTTTTGAAAAGCCCTTTCAGAGTGAATTGTTTACTATCTTTGATAGAGCTTGGGGGGGCAGTATGTTGTTAATATGGTGTCAGATTACTTGGCAACTAAAATATCTGTGGCTGAGGTTGGAACTCCAGCATTAGTCTGTAGGCAGGCTTTCCAATTTAGCCAATAGTTGTAGGCCCTTTGCCTCAGTGATTGGTTTCATCAGTGACAGTCTTTGGGTTATAGGGCTAGTCTTACGCAAACTAGAAAGCACATAGGGCTTAGTATTTGCCATGTCTGATTAAAATAATGGCTTACTTGGAAGATTTGGGCCTCCAGATTGCAAACTAATGAAAGCAAGCAGATCAATGATAAGGAGACCAACAGTCAACAGAAGACATTCAGCTGCCCTTGACAGTTTTGTTTTGCCTTGATTTTGTAAGGTGGAAATTTATGCTCACATGGGTCCCATATTAGATAAACAGTTACCTGGGTCATGGGGCAATCTATGGTCAGTGGGTCTCAGGATAATAATATGCATTCTCCATCTGGTCTTCAGCCCTAATTGAATGGGAGCAATTACAAACATGTATAAAGAGGGAAGACAAAGAATCTCATATACTGAGTCTTTATATACACAGAGGTGAGACATTTCCTCCTTTACATATAGAGAAAGATGAGATGAAAAATTTTAAAGTTGGTATTCAATGCAAGTCATCCCATGGGTCATAAATTAAGAGAGATTCAGGCCTGGGGCAAGGTGGAGATCTTTCTGGGGCATCCAATGCTAAAATGACTGAATGCCTAAAGTTTGGCCAGTTGCATTGATCCTTGGATTCTCTTCTTTATCAGGGATATTCTGGCTAAGGAATGAAAAGCAGCAATATTCCACTGAGCTCCATTATTTTTGATGATTGGCAGTACAATCTATAGTCTATGAACTCCAAATGCTGTTCAATTAGTTAATCTCAAGGGAATATCCAAGTAGCCAAGAGGTCTAGGGCAAGAATGACCTCCTCCAGCACTATGGCAATCTGGCAAAGGACTGAAGACAAAGGAAGCCACCCCCCACCTGTAGATGGAATATATGAGAAGCCTCAGGTTTGGCTCCATTATGTATTAAAGAGAGCTTGATAGTCATGGTGAGCTTGTGAGTCACTGTTTTCATGACCCAAAGCAAAATAGGTAACCAGATATGGAAAGGACAGAAGTTCAGGGTCTATGAGAGCCTCTACTTCCAGCAAAAGCCAGTAAGTAACTATTTTGTTTTTTGTTTATTTGTTATTTGTTTGTTTGTTTACTTATTTGTTTGGAAAGAGAGTGAGAGTGAGCATGAGCAGGGGAAGGGCAAGGAGAGAGGGAGACAAAAAGTCCCAAGCAGGAATCAAACTCACAAACTGTGAGATCATGACCTGAGCCAAAATCCAGAGTCAGATACTTAACAACTGAGCCACTCAGGAGCCCCTGTTTGTTTGTTTTTGATGGTGTATATCATGAGGCTGTGGATGGCAGTTTCTTGCATCAGAAGACCTTGGGCAACCTATGGCCCATCCTAAGCAATTCAAAGACTTAAGTGAGAAAATGTGGTCAAAGCCTTCATAGTGAAGGAGTCTCTGAGGCACATGGGAGTTCCTGATGATTTCAGTTAGGACAGATCTTAAGTCTTTTGTTGTGGGGAGGCCTCCTTAAGGTGGGCTGATTTGTGGCAGCATTAGTAAGATTAAGTAAAATTTGTAAATGAGGAATATGTTTCCACAGAACTCAGAAAGGACTGAAATATTTGGACTTCTATGTCCTTAGTAAGTCTGTCAAATGAGAACAAGGACATCAATATGATGACATTCTTGTGCTTTTGGGTGAGGTGAGTACAGTTAAGATCTTGTTTGCAAAGATTGTATGCCATGACAAAGTTGTTGAGGTACCTCAGGGGTAGCCTTGAAATATACTATGTAGCTTTGAAGTTGAAGGCAAACTGTGGCTGACAGCCTGTTGAAATGGACACTGAACAGAACAATTTTAGCCAAATCTATATTAGCAAGACATGTACCAGTTGTGGATTAGATGGTCAGTAACTTTGATAATACTGAATATTGGGTATGGGGACCACAGTATTAGGGTTTTAGTAATCCACCATGAGGCAACACTTATTTTTTCCAGGTTAGAACCAGAAAAAATTGGGCTTTTATTAATCAGATTTTATATAATAATTTTAACTCAATGCCCCTATTTTAACTCAATTTGGCCCATTTTGACTAGGGATCGCTAGAGTCCCATTTTATCAAGACAATTGTAAGTGCAGAAGACTTGATTTAATTTACCTTATTACTCATGGTGTTTAGAATGTTCATGTGTACTGTTGAACATTTTAGAGCAATAGTTACTATGGTTATGGGAAATCTAGGCAAGGCTATCATTAAAGTGAGTCATATCTATTTTTTTAATGTTTATTTTTTTTTCAATATCTGAAATTTATTGTCAAATTGGTTTCCATACAACACCCAGTGCTCATCCCAAAAGGTGCCCTCCTCAATACCCATCACCCACCCTCCCCTCCCTCCCACCCTCCATCAACCCTCAGTTTGTTCTCAGTTTTTAACAGTTTCTTATGCTTTGGCTCTCTCCCACTCTAACCTCTTTTTTTTTTCCTTCCCCTCCCCCATGGGTTTCTGTTAAGTTTCTCAAGATCCACATAAGAGTGAAAACATATGGTATCTGTCTTTCTCTGTATGGCTTATTCACTTAGCATCACACTCTCCAGTTCCATCCACGTTGCTACAAAAGGCCATATTTCATTCTTTCTCATTGCCACGTAGTATTCCATTGTGTATATAAACCACAATTTCTTTATCCATTCATCAGTTAATGGACATTTAGGCTCTTTCCACAATTTGGCTATTGTTGAGAGTGCTGCTATAAACATTGGGGTACAAGTGCCCCTATGTTCAACGTCGCTCCTTATCAGAGAAATACAAATCAAAACCACACTCAGATATCACCTCACGCCAGTCAGAGTGGCCAAAATGAACAAATCAGGAGACTGTAGATGCTGGAGAGGATGTGGAGAAACGGGAACCCTCTTGCACTGTTGGTGGGAATGCAAATTGGTGCAGCCACTCTGGAAAGCAGTGTGGAGGTTCTTCAGAAAATTAAAAATAGACCTACCCTATGACCCAGCAATAGCACTGCTAGGAATCTACCCAAGGGATACAGGAGTACTCTTTATTTATTTTTTGAGAGAGAGAGAGAGAGAGAGAGAGAGCACAAGGTGAGGTAGGCATATAGACAGAAGGAGACACAGAATCCAAAGCAGGCTCCAGGCTTTGAGCTGTCAGCACAGAGCCCAATGTAGGGCTCAAACTCATGAGCCATGAGATCATGACCTGAGCCAAAGTCAGACATTTAACTGACTAAGCCACCCAGGCACCCTGAGTCATACCTATTTTTTCTCTATTTTTTTTTTCAACGTTTATTTATTTTTGGGACAGAGGGAGACAGAGCATGAACAGGCGAGGGGCAGAGAGACAGGGAGACACAGAATCAGAAACAGGCTCCAGGCTCTGAGCCATCAGCCCAGAGCCCGACGCGGGGCTCGAACTCACAGACCGCGAGATCGTGACCTGGCTGAAGTCGGACGCTTAACCGACTGCGCCACCCAGGCGCCCCTCTATTTTATACTTAGTTACTTTCTTAAGATTATAGGGGGTACAATGTTCAAATTTAATTGTATCCCTAGGTATAACTATAATTTGGGCCTCAGCATTGATTAAGTCTATGAAGCTGTGTCAGTTGGATGCATTTCAGCAAATGCAGAGTTATTTAGAGCCTATGCCATAGAGACACAAAAGTCAATCAGCACCCTTTTGTATTTTTCTGTTATTCAAATTCTTTTAGTACATAAACTGTTATATGTAATTATATATAATTTGTTATATATAAATTTTATTTATACAATAGTATATAAATATTAATATAAAATTTTATACAACTGTCAATGTAAAATATCAATATAAATATTAATGTAAAATTTTGAGTTTCCAATGGGTTATATTTTAGACTTTTGTTCTTACATTGATTGATTGATTAATTGATTATAGAATTTATTTATTTACCTTTATTTTCTCCCTGTATTCAGGTATTTGCTTTGTCTTATTTTGTTTTCCTTTTCTCTTTGTTTCTTGCTTTTAGTTTTTGTTTTAGGCTTTTAGTCATCTGAAACACGGTTTTTAGTTTCTGTCTCCTGCTAGTAAATCAGCATGGGCCTTGTAGATGGTTACAGAGGAAGGGAATGGCAAGGGGGCCTGGAAGCTTTCCTTTGAGGCAGTAATCTCTCACCTCAAGGCTTTCCAGCCCAGAGACATGGATTTGTCCTTGGAGAAAAATAGCAGCCTTTTTGTGGATAGCACAGGTATCCCCCATAATCCAAACCACCAGTCCTTTTTCACTTTTTTTTTGTCTATCTGTCCCCAACTGTTGTTTACCCTTTTTTTTTTTTAGCAATTTGTTGTCAAGTTAACTCACATACAGTGTAGTGTTGGCTCCAGGAATAGATTCCTGTTATTCAACACCCAGTGCTAATCCTAGCAAGTGCCTTCCTCAATACCCATCACCCATTTTCCCTTCCCTCCCAACCCCCCACCGCCATAAACCCTGTTTGTTCTCTGTATTTAAGAGTCTCTTATGGTTTGCCTCCCTCTCTGTTTGTAATTTATTTTTCCTTCCCTTCTCCTATGGTCTTCTGTTAAATTTCTCAAAGCCCACATATGAGTGAATTGTGATATGATATGATATGTCTTTCTCTGACTGACTTACTTCACTTAGCATAATAACCTCCAGTTCTATCCATGTTGTTGAAAATGGTAAGATTTCATTATTTTTCATTGCTGAGTAGTATTCCATTGTATATTTATACCACATCTTCTTTATTCATTCATCAGTTGATGGACATTTAGGCTCTTTCCATAATATAGCTATTGTTGATGACACCACTATAAACATTGGGGTACATGTTCCCCTATGAATCATCACTCCTGTATCGTGTGGATAAATTCCTGGTGGTGCTATTGTTGGGTCATAGGGTAATTCTATTTTTAATTTTTTGAAGAAATTCCTCACTGTTTTCCAGCGTGGCTGCATCAGTTTGCATTCCCACCAACAGTACAAGAGGGTTCCCCTTTCTCCACATTCTTGCCAACATCTGTTTTTTCCTGATTTGTTAATTTTAGCCACTCTGACTGGTATGAGGGGGTATTTCAGTGTTGTTTTGATTTGTATGTCCCTGATGATGAGTGATGTTGAGCATCTTTTCATGGGTCTGCTAGCCATCTGAGTGTCTTCTTTGGAAAAGTGTCTATTCACATCTTCTGCTCATTTCTTCACTATATTATTTGTTTTTCGGGTGTTGAGTTTGGTAAATTCTTTATAGATTTTGTATACTAACCCTTTATCCAATATGTCACTTGCAAATATCTTCTCCCATTCTGTCAGTTGCCTTTTAGTTTTGTTGATTGTTTCCTTTGTCATGCAGAAGTTTTTATCTTGATGAGCTCCCAATAGTTCATTTTTGCTTTTATTTCCCTTGCCTTCAAAGACATGTCAAGTAAGAAGTTGCGACCAAGGTCAAAGAGATTGTTGCCTGTTTTTTCCTACAGGATTTTGATGGTTTTCTCTCACGTTTCGGTCTTTCATCCATTTTAAGTTTATTTTTGGGTATAGTGTAAGAAAGTGGTCCAGTTTCATCCCTCTGTATGTTCCTGTCCAGTTCTCCCAGCACCATTGGCTAAAAAGACTGTCTTTTTTCCATTGCATACTCTTTCTTGCTTTGTCAAAGATTAGTTGGCCATACATTTGCGGGTCCATTTCTGGTTTCTCTATTCTATTCCATTGGTCTATATGTCTGTTTTTGTGCCAGTACCATACTGTCTTGATGATTACAGCTTTGTAGTACAGGCTAAAGTCTGGGATTGTGATGCCTCCAGCTTTGGTCTTCTTTTTCAACATTACTTTCACTATTTGGGGTCTTTAGTGGTTCCATATATATCTTAGGATTGTTTGTTCTAGCTCTGTGAAGAACACTGGTGCTATTTTGATAGGGATTGCATTGAATATATAGATTGCTTTGGGTGGTATATACATTTTAACAGTATTTGTTCTTCCCAATCCATGAGCATGGAATGTTTTTCCATTTCTTTGTGTCTTCTTCAATTTCTTTCATAAGCTTTCTATAGTTTTCAGTGTGCAGATCTTCTGCCTCTTTGGTTAGATTTATTGCTAGGTATTTTATGGTTCTTGATGCAATTGTAAATGGGATTGATTACTTGATATCTTTTTCCATTGCTTCATTATTAGTGTATAGAAATGCAACTGATTTTTGTACATTAATTTTATATACTGTGACTTTGCTGAATTCATGTATCAGTTCTAGTAATTTCTTCATGGAGTCTTTCAGGGTTTCCATGTAGAGTATCACATCATGGTGATACATGGTTTGACTTCTTCTTTGCCAATTTGGATATCTTTTATTTCATTTTGTTGTCTGATTGCTGAGGCTAGGACTTCCAACACTATGTTAAACAGCAGTGGTGAGTATGGACATCCCTGTCATGTTCCTGCTCAGGGGAAAAGCTCTCAGTTTTTCCCAGTTGAGGATGATATTAGCTGTGGGCCTTTCATATATAGCTTTTATGGTGTTAAGCTATGTCCTTCTGTCCCAACTTTCTTGAGGCTTTTTATCAAGAAATAATGTTGTATTTTGTCAAATGCTTTTTCTGCATCTATTGACAGGATCATATGGCTCTTATTCTTTCTTCTATTAATGTGATGTATCCATTGATTGATTTGTGAATATTGAGCCATCCCTGCAGCCTGAGAATGAATTCCACTTGATCTCAGAGAATAATTCATCTAATACACTGTTGAATTTTATTTGCTAGTATCTTGTTGAGAATTTTTACATCCGTGTTTATCAGGATTATTGGCCTGTAATTGTCCTTTTTAGAGGGCTCTTTGTCTAGTTTGGGAATCAAGGTAATGCTGGTTTCAGAGAATGAGTCTGGAAGCTTTCCTTCTGTTTCTATTTTTTGGAACAGTTTGAGAATAATAGGTATTAATTCACTTTAAATGTCTAGTATAATTCCACTGTGAAGCCCTCCTTGTTTATGTTTGTGATTAATCGATTTATATATTTGGGTTCCTCCATGTTGGGAGTATAAATATTTATAATTGTTAGTTCTTCTTGATGTATAGACCCCTTAGTTATGATATAATGTCCTTCATCTCTTGTTACAATCTTTGTTTTAAAATCTAGTTTGTCTGATATAAGTATGGCTACTCCAATTTTCTTTTGACATCCTGTAGCATGATAGATGGTTCTCCATCCCCTCACTTCCAATCTAAAACAAGTCTTAGGGCGCCTGGGTGGCTCAGTCAGTTAAGCATCTGACTTTGGCTCAGGTCATGATCTCACTGCCTGTGAGTTTGAGCCCTGCGTCTGGCTCTGTACTGACAGCTCGGAACCTGGAGCCTGCTTCCAATTCTGTGTCTCCCTCTCTCTCTGCCCCTCCCCTGCTCATTCTGTCTCTCTCTTTCTCTTTCTCTGTCTGTCTGTCTCAAATATAGAATAAAAACCAAACAAACAAAAAATTTAAATTGATTCTCTTGTAGGCAACATATAGATGGATCTTTTTTGTTTTTTGTTTTTTGTTTTTTACCCATTCTGAGACCCTATGTCTTTTGATTGGGGCATTTAGCTCATTTACATTCAGAGTGGTTTTCAAGAGATATGGATTTAGTGTCATTGTGTTATCTGTAGGTTTCATGTTTGTGGTGATGTCTCTGGTCCTTTGTAGTCTTTGCTGCTTTTTCACTCACAGAGTCCTCCTTAGGATCTCCTGCAGGGCTGTTTTAATGGTCATGAACTCCTTTAGTTTTTGTTTGTGTGGGAAAGTCTTTATCTCTCCTTCCATTCAGAATGATAGCCTTGCTGGATAAAGGATTCTTGGCTGCATATTTTTCCTATTCAGCACATTGAATATTTCCTGCTACTCCCTTCTGGCCTGCCATGTTTCATTGGACTGTTTTTTTGCTACCCTTATGTGTCTACTCTTGTAGGTTAAGGCCTGTTTGTCCCTACCCGCTTTCAGAATTCTCTCTTCATTTATTTTTGTATCTTTTTTTTTTCGCCAGTTTCACTATGATATGTGATGGTGTTGACCTCTTTTTGTTGATTTTGAAGGGAGTTCTCTGTGCCTCCTGGATTTGGATTTTTGCATCCTTCCCCATATTAGAGAAGTTCTCAGCTATAATTTGTTCAAATAAACCTGACCCTTTCACTCTCTCTTCATCTGGAACTCCTATGATACGGATATTATTTCATTTCATTGAATCATTTAGGTCTCTAATTCTCCCCTCATGATCTAGTAATTTCCTTTCTCTCCTTTTCTCAGCTTCATCATTTTCCATAATGTTATCTTCTATTTCACCTATTCTCTCCTCTGCTTCTCTTATACTTGCTGTTATTCCATCTAGCTTATTTTGCATCTCATTTACAACATTTCTAAATTCACCATGACGATTTCTTAGGTCCTTGGTCTCTGCAGCAATAGATTCTCTGCTGTCTTTTATGCCTTTTTCAAGCCCAGCTATCAGTCTTTTGACTATTAATCTACATTCTTTTTCAGATATATTGTTTATATCTGTTTTGAGCAATTCTCTGGCTGTCATTTCTTCCTGGAATTTCTTTTGAGAAGAATCTTTCCATTTCATCATTTTGGCTAGTTTTCTGTCTTTTATGTGTTTTAATAGCTTGTTATAAGTACTCCTGCACCTGTGAGCACTACTATTTAAAAAAAAAGAGGTCATACACTGTCCAGGGACTGGCACTTCAGGAAGTGTTTTTGGAGTGTGTTGTGTGCACTCTGTTATTGCATCTTTGTTTGCTTTATCTCACTGCCCATAGTGGTGGATTAGACCTTCCACCGAGTGTGCTTTGATTTGTTCATTGAAGTAATCCTGGAAAAAAAGAAAAAGGAGGGTAGGAAGAAACCTTATCCCATACAAAGAGAAAAGAGACAGGGGTGGGAAAAAAGAACAAGCAGAGAATCAAAGAAACTATGAGGCTCAATCCAGGGAGAGGGAGAGAGGAAAATAAAGGAGATACAGAAAAGGTGTAAAAAGAATAGAGAAAAAATGCCTGATTAAACAACCAGAACAGAGAAAGAAAGAAAAAATTAGTTGACCAAAAATCAAATCAGGAACTATGTGCATGATGTCAAAGGAGGAAGATAGAAGGAAAAAGAAGGGAAAAGAGAAGAGAAGTAAAGGAAAGAAAAGAGCAAAAAGTAATAATAATAATAAAACAAAAAATAATAATTAGAAAAAAACCAGAATAACATACAAAGCCACAGGACAGTTGTCTGTTGGTACCTGGGACCAGTGGCTGTGCTGAAGGAGAGGCTGTCTGGGTTGGTCAGTGTCAATCTCACTCCAGTAGATTGCAGTTACCAGGCATGGAGTGGTGGGGTAGGTGTAAGTAGGTCCTGCCTCCACTGGGGACCACTGTCTTGTTCCCTGAAGCCCCACCATGTTGGCAATGGGGAGAAAAATGGTGATACACCAATCTGTCCTCCCCAGACCTGGTGTCTCAAAGCACACTGTTCAGACAACCCTCACAGAGTAGCATGGGCAGGTGTCTTGTCCAGCTCCACAGTCTTCTGCAACTCTAGGCACATGGCTGGGATTCAAAACCTGATGTCTTAAAGGATCCTGCTCCACATGGACCTGGTTCTGGAATAGTGCCACTCCACCAAGCTGACAAAAGGCCTCTGGCTGGCTCCTAAAAAAGTCTTTTATCCTTGGGGGTGCAATAAACCCTCTTCCCACAGTACTTGAGGGCGGGGGGAATATCCTTTCCCACTACACCCCTGAGATCACTACCATGCCCTGGGGCTGGCTCCCCCCCCTCCAGGTGCATGCAGGCTGGTTCCTGTCTGGAGAAAGTCACCCAACCCTGAAAACTCCAAACTCCACTCCTAAGGCTGTTTGCAAAGTAGAAACTGGCTCTCTCCCTATTTTTCGTTCCCCAGTCTGTGGTCCATAGAGGTTTTTCTCTTGTCCAAATACAATCCCACCCTTACACAGCCTCTCTTCTCTTCCTTTTGTCTCTCCACAAAAGGGGTCCCCTCCCCTTCCTGCCTATGCTGCCTGTTTTATCTCTCTCAATTCACAAACACACACCTCTCTCCCACCAAGCTGTCTCTTTTCACCTGTGGAGATCCTTCTGCCACTCTGCAGATTGATTTCCTGGGTGTTCTAAGTGTTCTGACCTCAATACTGCTGTGTTTGAGGGACAAGGAAAATTCTGATCCCCCTACTTCTCCACCATATTGACTCCTCTCTTATGTTTTTTATTCTTTAAATGCTTACTGGATGAGTTCTTAGTAGTCCTTAATGGTCTTGTTCATGGGTGGAGGCCTCCCTCTCTCAGGTGAACCCATACTGTATAATAGATCTAAGATCCACTTCGAAGGAGAGTGACAGTGGCCTTATTGGTATTTTGGGGGCTCTGTGTGTTAGGGATAAGGCCCTTGGTGTGCTGGTAAGCAGTAGCCCATGCACATTATCCCAGCATTTCCCATCCCAGAATCAATCCTCAAGGGTCTTAGGTAGAGCAAGGATAAAATGTTCCCTTTTCATTATTTTATTAAATATTGTGCCATCTGTCTCCAAGAATGTGATCCTTTATCTCCACTCATCAGGGGACAAATTGCAACAACTGCAAGGCAAGCAACCACACAAAATTTAAATCAAAAATAATACCTTTGCAAGGTGCCATGGTTTCTGAGGTAGATGCCCTCATACTGACCCTATGTATAGCTCACAACTCACAAGTGCCTCTGAAGAGCACTCTCTTTTTTAGTTGACCAGGCAGGCTGAACTACATGGGAGAATAGCAACTCAGTTTCCCTACCACGTATCACTACTGACTGCTTGACTGATCAGGCCCTTCTCCTGGCACTTGGAGGGAAGTCACTCCTTGCTCCCTTTGGAGGAGGCTTTGGTAAGCGCAGCTAGTCAATATCAAAAGTGATGCTGTTGGGGCATCATCCCATAATCTAGGTAAGTAACTCAGCTCAGCTCAGAATTCAAGGAAGACTCAACTTTTGAGTTCTGAATGTAGGCAACATCTAGCAAACACAACAAATAGAGTTTTCAGCCACAACACAAATGCACATCAGCAGGCAGGATTACCTTCTCAGGCTGCTGTTGGCATCTAGTGAAACCAGTTAGCAAGCCAAGAACAGTCTAGTGCTATGTCATTGAAGTCTGAGGCCAAACCTCCCTTCTCACTGCACCTATTGTTTTTAAATATAGGTTTTATTATAATTTAGGTATGACAAGGCCAACAGATCAAGAAATGACTGCAGTTGAAGAGATAGTTTGTTGTACCCACAGCTCCCAACAGAAGGGTCACACTATACATTGGAGGGCCACATGAGTAAACACAAGGGTCAGTCAGAAGGTAGTGGGGATAGGGGAAATACGGGAAAGAAACTTTATTATGTGCCAAGTTTCTATACATCTCTTATAAGGACATCTGTCATTGGATTTAGGACCCACTTAGATAATCCAGGATGACCTCCTCATTTCAAAATCTTTAAATTAATTACATCTGCAAAGGCTCTTTTCTTAATAAGGTAACACAGGTTCCAGAGATTTGACATGGACTTCCCCACCCAGGGGAGGTGGCACCATTCAACTCACTACAACTAGCTTTTAATTATATCACAAATCTGACCAAATCTCACCATTTCTACTGCTACCTCCTTGGTGTCATATACCATCATATCTCCCTTGGACAAGAACAAAGCCTCTTTACTGCTCTCTCTGCTTCCACTCTTGCCTCTGAAGGAGTTCAAAACAGCCCCCTCCCTCCCCAAAATATGCCACTTTAGCAGGAAGCTTGTTTAGAGCTAAAGGATATCAAAACCCATCAGACTCAGGAAAAACGCTTTACTTCATTTTGAACTGTCTAAAAGAGATACAGATTTCCCCATATATGGGAAAATCTGCAATTATAAAGGAAATTTACATTGGAAAGTAAGAAATGTACATGTTCCAGGAAGAGAGCAATTACGAGAGATTTTTTTTTTAACCTAAGAAACTAATCTGCAGGGCAGGGCAACCTTTGTTTGTGGGACATTTCATCCTCTCACCTTCCTATGAATTGCCTTCCTCCTCTGTAGCCCCAGACCGCTGCTCCTTTCCTTAACTCAGAAGTATAGAAGTATAGAAGCCTCAATTGTTGGCTGCCTTTTAAGACTTATATCTTTATGGGGCTCCCCTATAAATTTTGTTTTTCTCCTGTTATTCTGTCTTAGGGAATTTTAATTGTTAGACCAGCCACAGAATTTGGAGGGATATAGATAGAAAAATTTTCCTTCCTCTGCATCCCCTAACCATGTATTATCCAAAATGCAGCAAGATTATTATTTTATTTTAAGTTTATTTATTTATTTTGAGAAAGAGGAAGGGCAGAGAGAGGGAGAGAGAAATAATCCCAAGCAGGCTCCACACTGTCAGCATGGAGCCCGATGTGGGGCTTGAACTCACAAACCGTGAGATCATGACCTAAGCCAAAACCAAGAGTTGGACACTTAACTGACTGAGCCACCCAGGTGCCCCAAGATTATTCTTTTAAAATCTAAGTCAAATCATATCACTACTCAGCTCAGAAACTGCATAGACTTCCCTCTCATGTAAAATAAAATACAAAGCCCTTATTCTGGCCTATGTAATTTGGCTTCTGGATTCCTTTCCAACTTTTACCTTCTACAACTGTCTCCTATGACCCCACTCTCCAGTTTGCTTGCTAGTCTCTCAAGCAAGCCAATAAACTCCAATGCTTTCACATTTGCCCCCTGCTCCAGCTAGATCCCTCTTCTCCAATGTATATCATTGGCTTCTTCTCTCACCTCATCCAAGTTTCTACTCACTTGGCTCCCATATCTTCATAGAGACCTCCACTGAATGTCTTATCTAAAATACCACTCACTCTAATTCTGTATCCTGTAACTTTTTTTTAGCACTATGGTATATGATGTTCACATCTGTGTTCATTGTCTGTGTTCCCTGAAGGCAAGAGCTTCTCAGTCCATAACAGTACCTAAAACAGTTCCATGCACATAGTAGACATTTAAGGAATTCTTTTTGTTGGAATGAATGAATGAATGAATGAATCTGTTGAGGGTTTTCCTAATCAGGGGCACCTTACCATTTGCCAAACTATACCCAGTAGTTGCCCCATTTCTGAACTAAAGCCCACAGAAAAGAGTTATCTGTGCTCAAGGGAACAATGAGCACATCAAAAATATTTTTTGTTGAAGTATAATTTTATTGTTTTTATTTATGCTTTAAACAGTAGAAACTGGGCTTATGTTGAAGGAACTGTGGCATGAGAATTACGTAGTTTATTGCTTAGGAAAGTATTGAGCTGATACTGTCATTATTCCCATATAGACAAGGAAGGAACAATTATAAGGATAATTCCTTTAAAATCCTACTTTCCAGGGTTATGGGAAATGGCCATTTCTGACAATTGGTTTGAAGTCTCTCTAAAAGCCAGTCCTCTTTATATTAATTATTAAAAATTGAGCATGTACTGAGTTTGTAGGTACAGGGTTGAGAAAGAAAAAAGGTATGTATCTTATAGAAACAGTTATGTAAACAATATACAAACTAAATAAAATTTTAAAAACATAAGAGAATGTTAAGTGATGCAGTAAGCACAATTGAGGGAGGCAGCTGGAGATGAGCTGTGCAAAGTCAGGTTAAAAGTGTTCAATATCATGGAATGAAGGGCTCAGCGGCCCACCTTAGACACAGACCCATCCCTACCTCTGTCCTCTATCAGGGCACTGCATCCTGGTCCACATTTCTCCAGCCATTGGCCAAGAATAAACAAAATTCTTAGAATAACAAGGTACTTTCATATGATAACTCTTATCATCTACTGCCAGCTTCCCCACTGACTGACCTGGCCTACCAGTGTGCTTTTCTGAGCAATTCCTGAGCTTGACATGCTCCTGGACAAGGCCTGGGCTCTCTGACCACATGTGCTAGGACTGGCCTCTGCAGTTACATGGGTTTCCTTGGCTGTTCTCTGTTCCTACCCTCACACAGAGGGGCTCTGCCCCTACCCAGCTCTGTGCTCTTCCTCCAGGGCCCATCCACTCTTCTCACTTATCACGTTATTGGCCCTGAGCAGAGCCAAACTTTCTCTTGGTCCTATGCCCAGCAGTCTCATGTGTTCCCCAAGAAGTAGCCAAGGGCTGGAAGTTCCTTCTTTCTGTGTACCTCAGCCAGACCTACCAGCAGACTGTAGGCAGGCAAGTGCTCCAGGGCATCTTTCTGCCCTGGAAGCTTCTATTCACAACATGGATTTGTGAAGGGGGTGGACAGATGGGTGAACTGGGGCAGGAATACACATAGGATTTCCACTTTTTCACTTTCCTTTTACTTCTCAAACCTCTCCTCTGAAATGCCCTTGCTGAGGCCTCTAATGACCTCCATGTGCCCAAATCTTATCCAGCTAACTTTCAGTCCAGTTTTTTTTTTCTTTCTCTGCTTAGTTTCCTATGGCTGCCATAAACTGAATTTCTTAAAACAATATAATTTTTTCTATCACTCTTAGAAGGTCTTTTATTCATATGATTGTGACCCATGAACCACAGTGTGATTAACATATTATTTATATAAAATTACACTGAGCTTTCTTTAAAAATGCAAGGAGCATTCTCAGAAACAGTATTTTATATATGTGTCATTACAGAGTATTTTTAATGAAGCACATTCTGGTAAATACATCCATTCACTGAAATAGCACTATTCTTTTTTCTCCCCAAGTTTTTATTTAAATTTAAGTTAGTTAACATACAGTGTTTATTAGTTTCAGGTATAGAATTTAGTGATTCATCACTTACATACAACACCCAGTGCTCATCTCTACAAGTGCCCTCCTTAATACCCTTCACTTATTTAGCCCATACCCTGCCCACCTCCCCTTAAGCAACCCTCAGTTTGTTCTCTATAGTTAAGAGTTTGTTTCCTGGTTTGCCTGTATTTTTTGCTCATTTGTTCATCTATTTTGTTTCTTAAATTCCATATATGAGTGAAATTACATGGTATTTGTCTTTTACTGACTGACTTATTTTGCTTAGCATAATACTTTCCAGTTCCATCCACATTATTGTAAATGGCAAGATTTCATTCTTTTTGATGGCTGCGTAACAGTCCATTGTGCACGTGTGCGCGCGCGCACACACACACACACACACCACAACTTGTTTATCCATTCACCAGTTTATGGACATTTGGGCTCTTTCCATAGTTTGGCTATGTATTGTAGATAATGCTGTAATAAACATCAGCATGCATACATCCCTTTGAATTTTGTATTCTTTGGGTGAACAGCTAGTAGTGCAATTCCTGGACTGTAGGGTAGTTCTATTTTTAACATTTTGAGAAAACCACATTCTGTAAAACAACAAATTTATTTGCTCACAGTTTATGAGTACCAAAGTCTAAAATCAAGGTGTCATTGAGGTTGGTTCTTACTGGGGACTCTGAGGGAGAATCTATCCCATGCCTCTCTCCTAGCTTCTGGTGGTTGCCAGCAATTCTTGGCTTTCGTTGGTTTGTGGTGGCATCTCTGTATTCTATGCCTCTGTCTTCACATGGACTTTTTCTCTGTCTTTGTGTCTTCTCCTATCCTCATGGGGACACTAGCCATTGGATTTAGGGTTTACTTCAATTCAATATGACTTTATCTCAATCCTTAACTAATTATATCTGCAAAGACCCCATTTCCAAATAAGGTCACATTGCGAGATTCTGGGTGGATGCAAATTTGGGGGGCAGACAATTCAACTACTAACCTTCATAGTGGCATTTAACAAACTTTCCCTACTCTTTCCCCTTATCTTTCTGGCCAATCCTCTCAGTATACATATTATCAATAAGAAACATTCTTAAAAATCACACACAGTTTCTCTTGAAAAATCTGAATCTATAATTCCCACAGCTGCTCCCTTGAGATGATGGCTACAGATTAGTACTTGCCTAATCCTATGATCATTTGAGTTTGTGATTTCATCACATGTAGGAGACTGTAGTTAGTATAAGATTAACTGAAATGCTAAGGACAACATAATAAGATTTCTATAATACTGGAAAAATCTATTGATTTCATCAATCTAGCAGATAATGCCTAAAAAAATTAGTGTCCACTATAGTTTAGGAACAATGCTTGACACTGGATATACAATTTTGAGCAAATATATATATACCTTCTTTTATGAAAATTGTCTAATGAGGAAAAAAGATATGAATCACACAAATAAATAATATATTTATGATAAATCTTATAAGTAAGAAGCCCATGGTGCTGGGAAGATAGGATGGGGGAGTTTTTAATTAACCTGAAAAGTCAGGGAAGGCCAAGATATGAAACATGAGAGATTTAACAATAAGGGAAAGAGGCAATTCATGCAAATGAAGCTATGTGCAAAGGTCCTGCAACTGGAAAGAAGATTATATGTAACAAGACTAAAAGAAGAACAATGTAGTTGAAGTGGGAAGGAAATATGGAAGAAATTGAGGGAGAGAGGCAGCAGCCAGATTGTGCAGAACCCTGTCAATTATACCAAGGTGTTTGTCTTTATCTTAAGAGCAATGAGAAGCTGTTAATGTGTTTTAAGAAATAGAATATGTTTAGATTTGTCTTATTAAAGAGATTACCCTGTGTCAATTTGTAAAGTAGATTTAAGGACTATGAGAGAAGATTTGTGTAAACAAATTGGGAAGCTTCTGTTAAAATCTAAGTGAGAAATGATGGTATTTTTGAACAGGGTAGTCTGATAGATATGGACAAATATAATAGATTTGAGAGAAGGTTAGGAGGTAAAATCCACAGAAATTAGTGATGGATTGGAAATGGGGAGCTAAGCAGAGGGAGTCAAGGATAACTCCTGGGTCTAGGAAGTATATAATTGGTGCTATTCTCTGAGGTGAGGAACACTGATCTGAAATGGTAAGGGCAGGGGAAGGGGTATGAGCATGTGCTTGCTTTAGGACTTTTTGAACTTGAGATACCATTGAAACGCTCAAGGAGAGCTATTGAAGTGAAAGATGGTGATTTGAGTCTAAAGCTCAAAGAAGTTTGAGATAAATTAGATAACATATAAAATGTTTAGCTCAGCATTTGTTCATAAGTGCTGGCCAGCATTATTTTCCAATAATATCTTTAATGTGGTCAAAACTGACAGGATAAAATTTAAATAATTAAATGTGTTAACACATTTTGAGTACTTAAAACAGTGCCAAGAACATATTAAGAGCTTAATACAAATTAGAGAGGAAATAAAATTGAGATTATATCTCTGAAAACCCTTTTAACTTGTGTCAGTACAAGAAATTACTATGTATTCAAAGTTTGACCCAGCTTTGGAGACTTCACAGAAAAAGGATAAGTATCTGAATCCATTATTTAAAAAATCTTACTTTGCTTTCTAGATAGAAATTTAACATTTCTAAAAGTAGTCCTTTGTACTCTTATCAGTAAAAGTACTGAATAAAGAGATATGAGACCTAGTTCTAATTCTTAGCCCAACCTTCCCTACTTATGTGACTAACTTCCTTAGGTCTCCTGAATGAATTGTATAAGATGACCTCTTTCAGTTTTTTTTTTTTTCAACGTTTATTTATTTTTGGGACAGAGAGAGACAGAGCATGAACGGGGGAGGGGCAGAGAGAGAGGGAGACACAGAATTGGAAACAGGCTCCAGGCTCTGAGCCGTCAGCCCAGAGCCTGACGCGGGGCTCGAACTCCCAGACCGCGAGATCGTGACCTGGCTGAAGTCGGACGCTTAACCGACTGCGCCACCCAGGTGCCCCTCTTTCAGTTTTAAAATCCCATATCTGAAGTCTAAACACCTCAGTAAAAGGCAGCCTTTCACCACTCATATGGGGGAGCCCACAGTAAAGATACAGAAAAGCTGGATCTCAACAAAGAAACTGGACTGCATGCTGTATTACCACATTTCCAGCTGTGATGATGATACAGAGATGGCATGATCATCTGATTAACAGGCAGTTTAGACCTTTTATGTCAAAGGTCAGTGATTTCCCCACTTCCTGCCCCTGAGACAGACACAAGAAGATGAGAAACACAAACACAGCAGGCTTCAGAACTCTGGTGCCTAGATACACATCATTTTGGGGAGCAAGGATGTGTGTGTACCAATGCACCACTTTGGGTTCCCAAACCCTTGGGACATTTGAGCCCTGGTAAATGGGTGAGGTAGCACAGCAAAGAGCTGATAGCAGATCTAACTGAAGATTATCTCTATCAGATGCCCTTCTCCAAGAGGAAGCAAACACTTAAGAGGATACTTGGTGACATTTATTGCTCATGGTAACTTACTGACTACTGTATTTCAGAGTAAGACTGTAGATCACAGAATTTAGGGGAAAGGAAAGGTCTGTTGGTGGAGCTGAGTTGAAATACCAGCTCTGCCACCAACTCTGTGGCCTTAGTCAAGTCACTTTCTGAGCCTTAGCTCCCTCATCTATAAAATCTTTATTTATTCACCTGATTTACCTGACAAGATTGTCATGAAAATACTAATATTACAGGTGAGAGAGCAAAGCACAGAACCTAGCACATGGTAAGGAGTAATTTCTCAGTGAACATCTTGGATTATCTGCAAAGCAGACCTAAAATTTATTTCTCTTATGGTATTCAACAAGAAACTTTACCATTTGAAATGTTCATCAGGATACATTCTTTTCTTGGTCCTTATTCTCATGGAGTGATCCTTTCACAGAATTCTACTGGGATAAAGGAAATGAAGGAAGTGAAATAAAGGAAAAAGTGAGAGGCAGAGAGAGACAGGCTCTGAACCAGTAAACCCCAAACTCTGGAGAGACTGAATGGGTTCAGTGGAACTTTTTTGGAGTATTCTTCCTGTGTTTTCAACCATGTGGAGTCTCAGAAATATTTTCTGAGTCATAGGTCTTTTGTATTGTATTTGTAGAAAACTTATTGCTATAAACAGACCTATTCTGAGAGAATGCCAAATCATGTAGTCTTCCCAGGGCCCCAAGAGATTCAGGAAAATAGATCTAATGGGTAACAAAGTGTTTTTGCCAATTGCATATAATCTTTGAGGAAATAACAATTTATTACACTGATACACAGGGAAGAAAGTGTTTTCAGAGTCATAACCATTTTATTTTGCCTTTAACCTTTGTTAAGTTCTTATTATGTGGTAGGCAGTGTTTTTAAGTACTTTAAATGTGTTACTGTATTTGTCATGTAAGTTTAATCATATTAGTTTCCATTACCACATTCCCTCTCCCATTATTATTAGTGGTAAAGGGCAAGATATTCCTACTTTACTCATGTCCTCTGTTGATTTGACAGAGAGCATCCATCAAATTCCTTGTGTTTTCTTGGCAACCACACAGCCATTAGAGTAGCTTAAGGGAATATCCATAAAGCTCTGTGTGCTTCTGTCAAGACCCCTGCTACCTCCCCAACACCCACAGCCTCACTGCTATAATCTGCCAAAAAAAAAAAATCACAGCTAATCTTGTGATGACTGGTTCCAGTTAGTCTGCAATACAAATGCCACCAGATCACTTCTCACTGCCCCTTGCCCAGACAACCCTAGCACTCCCTAGTCTGGACCAATTCCCTCTGCAGCTTGCCACTCATCAGGAAAATATAATTTTTTTTAATTTAAAAATCCATCTCCTCTCCTCCAGTAATTAAGTCAGAATTTGGGTGGATGGGGTGGAGTTCAGGCACTTCCTAAAAGCTCAATTTTATGGCATTCTTCATACCACTTAAAGAAAAGAAAACTGCTAATTAAGTCTTGCTACCATGCTTTGTTATCACATAGAATTTTTATTTTATACTTACCAGAAAAGATTTCTGGAGCACCTGGGTGGCTCAGTCGGTTAAGCGTCCAACTTTGGCTCAGGTAACCATCGTTCCTGATTCTCATCGTTCCTGAATTTGAGTCCCGCATAAGACTGGGCTGACAGCTTGGAGGCTGGAGCCTGCTTCAGATTCTCTGTGTCCCTCTCTCTCTGCCGCTCCCCTGTTCTCTCTCTCTCTCTCAAAATAATAAAGATTAAAAAAATTTTTGTAAAGGGTTCAAACAGGTAGCGGCTTATTAAAGGATATTAGGTAGTGTACAGGATCTCTAAGAGAGTCAGAGTACTAGGTGGGTCAGTTGGGCAGCTAAGAACAAAGCCCAACCCTCCTTCCTGGGAGCTGCCCTGGAGATGGGGATGTCTTCATTGCCACCTGTATCAGAAAATTGAGTGTGCTCACTGCTGGCTCCTCACAGGCCATACTATCAGTAAAAGGGTCTTTTTGAAATTAATATACAGTAAAATTGACATATTAAATTGGTATACAACTGTGAGTTTTAACACACATACACAGAACTGTTCCATCATCCCCAAATAACTCCAGGACCTCTCTATAGTCACACCTTCCTTCCACTGTCACCTGCTTTGTCCCCATAAGTATAATTTTGCCTTTTGGGCAATGTGATATAAATGGAATCATATAGACTGCCCTTTTTTCACTCAACATAATGTCCTTGAGATCAATCCAAGTGGGTGTGTATCAACAGCCTGCTTTTTTTTTTATTACTGAATAGTGTTCTGTTGTATGGATATACCAGTTTATTTATCCATTTGTCTGTTGAAGGACACTTGGAATATTTCTGGTTTCTATCAGCAATGGAACTGCTGTAAACACTCATGTCTAGGTTTTATTGTGAAAGTTTTTTTTTTTTTTAATTTTTCTTGGGTCAATACCTGGGGATAGGATTGCTGGGTTATATGGTAAGAAATCACCAAACTGTTTTCCAAAGTGGCTGTACAATCTCATCCAGTGTGTGTGGTAGTTTTAGTTGGTCTACATCCTTGCCAGAAGTTGGTATTGTTAGTATGTTTGTTTGTTTTTCTTGTGATGAAAACTTTTTATTTTTATTGAGGTATAATTGACATATATTAACTTCAGGTGTACAATGTAAACATTCTGTGTTTGTATATATTGCAAAATGATCACTACAATAAGTCTAGTTAACATCCATTACCATACATAGTTACAACTTTTTTTTCTTGTGATGACAACTTTTAAGATCTATTAGCAACTTTCAAATATACAATACAGTATTATTAACTGTGGTCAACATATGGTACATTACATCCCCATGACTTATTTATTTCATATCTGGAAATTTATATCTTTTGACCCACTTCACCCATCCCCACCCCTCACCTCTGACAACCATCAATCTGTTCTGTTTTGTTCTTGTTTCATTGTTTTTGCTTTTGTTCTTTTGGTCAGTATACTCCATCATGGCCATTCTCATAGGTGTGTTTTATGGTTTTATGGTCTTAATTTGCATTTCTTATCAGTATTAAATTTTTTTCTTATAATTATTTTTAATGTTCCCATTCAACTCTAATATGTACCTAGAGTTGCAAACCATTGAAAAAAACTAAAACGTGGCTAATCAATAAGGCCAAGGCTCTACTACAAAATCTATTAATGTACCTGTACATATATGCTGTGTTTCCGCATGTTACAATGAATGAACTGTCAATGTTCCCACCAACTGCTCCATCTATACTCCATCCACACTAGGTTTTTTCCCCCTTCTTCCCTGCCCAATACTTGTGTAGTTGTTCCTTCTATTTCTTAACATTATCATTTTTTCCTACTACTGGATCACATTATCAACTACAATTACTTTACCTCACATTCCTCTCTAGCTACCACTCTTTTCTCTGCTCCCCCTTCAACAGAAATCTGTTGAAATAGCTGTCCATATCCACTATCTCTACAACTTTCCCCATTCCATCTTTTTCTACCATCTTCTTTTATATCTACTGCTATTAGACTTTCACCTCCCTCCTCCAGTCCATGAAAACTACCTTTGCCAAATTTCACCAACTGCCTTCATGTGCCAAATTCAAAGTTCAAGCACTCTCAGTCCTTAATGAATTCAACTTTAATCTGCAGAATTGACCACTACTTCTCTTCATCATTTTCTTTTGACCTAGCAGATAGGCTACTCTCCCATTTCTGTAGCTAGTCTGTCTCTGCTTCCTTTTCTGGTTACTTCTCATCTTCCATACTTCCATGATTTGGAGTAGCTCTCAGATGGCTTCTCTTAACATTCACTTCCTAGATGATCTTATTCTTTCTCATAGCCTCAAATACCATCTACAGATTGGTGACACCCAACTATATATCTCTTGGTATGTGCATTTGGATGTCTAATAAGCATTTAAAACAATATATGCATGATTGAATTCTTAAATAATCTCCCAATTTTTCTCTTTCGCAACTGGTCTTCCCTATTTCAAAAAAAAAAAAAATGAAAAAACAGCAATTCCATTCTTCCAGCTACTCAGACTAAAAACCTTGGATTCATGCTTGATTTCTTTTTTTCATACGTTACATCCATTCAACCAACAAATCTTGTTGCTCTATCTTTGAGTAGATCCAGAAGGCACATAATTCTATTCCCACTGCTATATACTAGTATAAGCCACTATCAACTCCCATGGAATTATTGGAATACCCTTATAAATGGTCTCTTTGTTTCCACTTTCCTCCTTCAGTTTATTCTTCACGCAGCTCAAGAGCAAACATTAAAAATATTCAAACTTTAAACACATGAGTCAGACGATATCACTCCTCTACTTAAGAAGGTCCAGTGGCTCCCCACCCCATTGTGAATAAAATGCAAAGCCCTTTATACCCACCTTCACATGATCTTGCCTTAACTGCCTTGTTAACCTAATTTCTACCCCTCCTCCACCTTCTGCTCTTCCAACTCACTCATAAGCAATCACTATGGCTGGTAACTTACAACAGATACAATTGCAGTTGTGTTCCTAGTGAGTTTGATTTGAGGGGATAGGGATGAAATTGTATTAGTGTAATCATTGGCCATTCTGAGCAAACCTCTACTTTGGAGAGCCTGCATTTGCTTTTCCCTCTGCTCATATCCCTTACCACTGATATCTGCTTGACTCTTCCCTCCCTTTATTCAGGTCTCTTTTCAAGTTCCCTCTATCAAAAAGGCTTCCCTGAGCATCCTTTCTGAAATAGCATCTCTCCTTTGTCACTCTCACCCAGTTTAGGTTTTCAAGGCACTTAATACCACCTCACATAAGATTAACTTCCCTTCGCCTGGGTGACTCAGTCAGTTAAGCATCTGACTTCAGCTCAGGTCATGATCTTGCAGTTCATGAGTTCGAGCCCCACATCAGACTCTGTGCTGACAGCTCAGAGCCTGGAGCTGCTTCAAATTCTGTGTGTCCCTCTCTCTCTGCCCCTTCCCTGCTTATCCTCTGCCTCTCTCTCAAAGAAAAAAATTAACTCCCCTTGAAGTTCCCTCCACTTTCCGGTTGAATACAAGCCCCAGTGAGACAGGGATATTTCTAGGTTCTATAGTCTAAGTTTTGTTCCTTGATGTATCCTGTGTGCACAGTATAGTGTGTAGTACATTGATTGAGTTCAATATGAGTTGAATGAGTAACTGAATGAGTCTTCCCTCACATAACCATTTAGTGATAATTTTCCTTTTTAAAGCTTCCTTAAATTTCATTTGAGCTGGGTTTCAACCGAATAATAACTCCATGAGAACCCCATATAATGTAATTTTCTTAACCACATTTCCTAATGATGACTCTGACACCCTAAGGCACTCTAGGGATGCCCTAATTCTAAATTAGTTATGTCATCACTTCAAAGGAGACTCTTATTTGGAAAATTCATGGAGTGGAAATTAACCATAAATGGAGTACCCTGGGACAAAGGTAAACGCAGAAAAATGTATGCATAAATATTCACAAACACTTACATACACGCACATATAATCTCATACACACACACAGCTTGGCCTTTTTGATAAATAGTGTATTTTCTTAACAAGGGAAAATGCATTGTATTTCACCTCTGGAGCATGTCTTTCAGCTTTTAAATGTTTAAAATAAAAAACAAAAAAAATTAACTCCATAGGGATTCTTACAGAAACAAGCTGGCAATTTTAATAGTTAAAAGTAGGTCATCCACAATGTAGAAATGATTACATAGAAAACAAAATAGAAAAGAGCCAAAAGTGCATGCATTCATATAATAAATTTATACTTTTAGGAAATAATTTGATAAAATTTTAATCATGTTGATTTTTTTCCAAAGTACTAAAATGACATTGTACCAACTTATAAGATTACCTGCCTAAAAGCATGCTGTGTATAGATAACAATGCCATAACTCAAACAATGCTATCATTTTGATGCATTTCTTTTTTTATTTTTCAAAAAATGTTAACATTTATTTATTATTGACAGACACAGAGAGACAGAGCACAAGCAGGGGAGGGGCAGAGAGAGAGGGAGACACAGAATCTGAAGCAGCTCTGAGCTGTCAGCAGAGAGATCATGACCTGAGCCGAAGTTGGATGCGTAACCAACTGAGCCACCCAGGTGGCCCTTGATGTATTTTTAAATGGAGTTATACTTTACAAACTTAGCCTATCTTGGAAATCTAAATTTACTCCATCGCTCAAGGAGATTATTCATGGACATAATCAAAGCTATGTTTATAGTATTTACGTTTTAGAGAAATGAAGGTAAAAGTAAATTAGTCTGAAAATTTGTACCTTTCTGGCTTCTGAGTATTCTTTTCTTGCTAAGTTGTTAAAGTGTTATTAAGAATTTGGTACTTGGGGCGCCTGGGTGGCGCAGTCGGTTAAGCATCCGACTTCAGCCAGGTCACGATCTCGCGGTCCGTGAGTTCGAGCCCCGCGTCGGGCTCTGGGCTGATGGCTCAGAGCCTGGAGCCTGGTTTCCGATTCTGTGTCTCCCTCTCTCTCTGCCCCTCCCCCGTTCATGCTCTGTCTCTCTCTGTCCCAAAAATAAATAAACGTTGAAAAAAATTAAAAAAAAAAAAAAGAATTTGGTACCATTCTAAGATCCTTATTTCTTCTTTCATCCATTCAACAAATATTCTTTGATGAACTGCTGTGTACCTGTTCTGAAAGTTTGGGGTATATCAGTGAAAATAAATAGGCAAGATTTCTGTCCTCATGGAACTTACTATAATAAAATGTATTATTTTTCCACTGTTGCAAAACAAATTATCACAAACTTGGCAGTTTAAAAAAACGTAAGTATTATCTCACAATTTCTGTAGGTCAGTAGTCAGTGCACAGTCTACCTTTTAGGAACATTTTTTCCCTTTTTTTAAAATTTTATTTTAATTCTACATAGAGTGTTATATTAGTTTCAGGAGTACAATGTACTGATTCAACAATTCCATACATTATTCAGTGCTTATCATAATAAGTGTACTCTTTTATATTTTTAATGTTCATTTATTTTTTAATTTTTTTACTGTGCAGTTTAAAAACTTAACTTTTTTTATTAACTTGTTTTATTTTTTATTTTTTAAAATTTACATCCAAATTAGCATACAGTGCAACAATGATTTCAGCAGTAGATTCTTTAGTGCCCCTTACTCATTTAGCCCATCCCCCCTCCCACAACCTCTCCCGTAACACTCACTTTATTCTCCATATTTATGAGTCTCTTCTGTTTTGTCCCCCTCCCTGTTTTTATATTATTTTTGTTTCCCTTCCCTTATGTTCATCTCTTTTGTTTCTTAAAGTCCTCATATGAGTGAACTCATATGATTTTTGTCTTTCTCCTCCCCTTTCTTAGGAACTTTTGATCTCACTACAGGAAAGAGTCATGTGAAAGTATTACTAATAGTTCATTAGATACTAAAATCTTTTAAAACAAAGGCAAATTAAAAACTAGGTACATCAACATAAGAATTTAATTTTAGTTTAGGGATGAAAAGACCATCATTATAATTTCCAATGTACTTTTTAGGATCGGATTGTAATCATGATCTTCACAGCAATTTACTAGGGCTGGTATTTGTGGTGATGACCCTTAATGATACAAAAAAATTAGAATCTGCTCAATGTCATCTGTACAAAAGCCTGCAAACATATATTTTACATTGATTTCTATTCAAAGCATCTAGAATGTATTCATATTTTAGTGCTTAAAGGCATAGACTTTCACCCATTAAAATTAAAATTGACTCTCAGAAATGGCTAATTCCCTCATGTTGACTATTCAAAATTTGACTACACTTTGAAGTTGAAGAGAAAAGGCCATGAAAGGTTTCTTGGAGGATGATCAGAGGGGAGTTTCCTCCAGTCTAGATAATCCTGAACAAATTTAGCTTGTAACCTCTGTCCCAGTTTCTGGTGGACATGTGTAGGTTCAAGGCACAATTTCCCCTTTTCTCCTTAAATTATTTCTCTTTTTTTTTTTAAGTCAAGTAGCAGCATGATTCATACAATTACTTCCTCCTCCCACAAAGTCTTAAAAAAGGCCTTCTAAATGAGAACAAATTTAGTGGCAGGTCAAGATTAGCTCATTGAATTGCAAAATTTCCCTTTCTGATTTTTGTTCTGTGTTTTTATTCAGAAATGGAAATAGTTGGATAGTATTTATGTATGCATTTAGGTTTGTGCCCCCCCAACTCATTCTTTGTGACCTAAAGAGCAGAGTTTCATCCAGTTATGAGTGGCAATTTTTTTTAATGTTTATTTTTATTTTTGAGAGAGGGAGAGAGAGAGAGAGAGAGACAGAGTACAAGAGGGGAAAGGGCAGAGAGCAAGGAAGACACATAATCTTAAGCAGGCTCCAGGCTCCGACCTGTCAGCAAGGAGCCTGATATGGAACTCAAACTCACAAATAGTGAGATCATGACTTGAGCCTAACCGACTGAGCCACCCAGGTTCCCCATGAGTTGCAACTTTAGGATGTAGATATTCTAGCATCACAAAATATTTTCCTTTCTCATTGCTGAAGGTAAATAATTTAGACTATAAAAGAGAAGTGAGCCTCAGTGAGCCTCATTTTCCTCATTTATTAAATGAGGATTAGGAGTGTATATTTTGTCTACTTTACAGGCTTATTTTGAGGATGAAATGAGCAGTATTTTGTAAACTTGCTCAGTCATAAGAACTACTTACTACTTGAGTTGCTTGTTTTTAAAAAATACCAATTTACCTAGATTCCTATGTTTTCCAGAGAACTGAGTAATTCTTATCATTAGATAGGTTTGGAAAACAATGAGATAACAGGAAATGTAATTTGCCAGCTGGAGAAGATTCAGAAATATAAGATGCTTGATTTTCTGATAGTGTCTTAGAACTGTACAAAAAATTCTTTAAAAATTATTGTCATTTGTTGTCTTTCTTTTCAGAGTAGAGATTGTTTTACTATCATTATTGTTGTTAGTATTGTTGCTTAAGACCTGGGTTCTAGTCTCAGCTCTGCTACTATTTGGGTAATTTGGGTGACTTGTTTTGTTTCACTGGGCCTCACTTTCTTATCTGCAAAGTGACTAGGTGGTATCCATGGCTGATGTTTTATTTTCCCTTGATAATCTTCTTTCCAGTTCCTAGTCTCTAAGTGCCTAGTATTGTGAAATATTTGATTATTCAGAGTTTAACATACCATCATTTTTAAGAAGTGATCATAATACTTCAAACATGTCATTTGAGGATTTACTGTTTTTAAGATTCTATACTAGTATCACGGGGAATCCAAAGGAGTTCAAAACATTAAACAGTGTAATTGGGGAGAATAGAGATAAATGAACAATTACATGGGAACTCACAAGAGGACACTGATAATTGAAAATGAGAGATATAAGTGAATGTGCCATGAACACAGATGAAGGTGATAATACTGTGGGCAAGGGCAATCACAAAATGTTTTAGGAAGGTTTTATTCTTATTCTTATTTTTATTATTTTTAATGACAAAATTTTATTATTTCTTAATAAAACAAAGCAAATCATGTATATTTTTTAAAAAATCAGTAGAACCCAAGAGTAAGTGATTACTTACTCTTGTAAGGATTACAATCCTCCTCCCTGATTAATTCCCAAACATTTCTTCCTCAGAAGTAAACTTAATGAATTCTGCATGTCATTTTCCAGAAGTTTTCTATATACACACATACACACTCATGTTGATGAGTGTTTTCAGGTCTTTTGGCTATTAACTAATCACTAAACAGTTCTTCATTGAATATCCTTGCACAATATGCCTATGCATGTATCATATGGTTTATCTGTAGGATAATTCTTCTAAATGGAATGGCTGGATATGTGCATTTAGGATTTTGAAAGATATTGCCAAATTGTTCTCCCTTTAAGTTGTAGCAATGTAAGTGTACTATTTCCCTACACTCATATAAAAATTTTGCTTGTGAAAAACTTTGACATTTTAAAAGATAAAAATGGAACGTCATTATTTTATGTTTTGTATAATAAGGCTGATTTTGAGAATAAGCTAAGATTTTTATCTCCTTTTTTTCTGCAGCTCTTGTCCATTCCTATTTCTCATTTTTATATTTGATTTGATTCTTATTTCTCTATAAACTCTTTATATTTAAAAAAATTAACCCTTTGTTTAACCTCATGTCTAACAAATATCATTCATTGCTAATTATTTCTGTCTTTTTGTTATGGTGTTTTTGTAAAGCACAAATTTTTATTAAATAAATTATCAATATTTTCCTCTCATAGTCCTGAGTTTTGTTTCTTACTTAGACATTCCTAACAAAATTATCCCATTTTTTTTCCTTAGGTACCTGTGGTTTATTTTATAATGTTTATATTTATGGACCACCAGGGAAATAATTTAATGTAAGAAGTAAGGTAGGGATTTATTTTTTCCAAATGGCTAGCTTGCTGTTTTCAAACTATTTATTGAATGAACCATGATTCCTCCCATGATTTGGAATGCTTTTTTTATTATATATTAAATTCACACATACATTAGGTCATATTTCTAAAACATCTATTTAATTGTATTGATTGATCTGTAAATATATGTCATACTATAATTGTTTCAATTACTATAACTTCATAATATATTTTAATAACTTGTAGGATTTGTACCTTGATACTCTTCAAATTTTTTCTAGTTATTCTCATATGTTTATTTTCTATATTAAAATTTAAGAGAAGCTAGTCTAGCTTGTAAAAACATTTTCTTGGGTTGCCTGGGTGGCCCAGTTGGTTAAGTGTTCAGCTTTGGCTCAGGTCATGATTTCACTGTTTATGGGTTTGAGTCCTGTGACGGGCTTTGTGCTGACAGCTCAGAGCCTAGATCCTGCTTTGGATTCTGTGTCTCCCTCTCTCTCTGCCCCTCCCCTGCTCGTGCTTTGTCTCTCTCTCTCAGTCAAAAATAAATAAAACATTTAAAAATTTTAAAAAATAATAAAAACATTTTCTTGGTGTTTTTACTGGGATCATATTAATTATAAATGATTTTGAGGAGACCTGACCTCTTTACAATATTGAGGTTTTTTTAAAATCCAAAACAAGTTATCTTGTTCCACTTATTCATATCTTCCTTGGGTAGTCAGAGCAGAGAGAAATGGAAATGTAAAGAAAGAACAGCAAGGTCCAAGAGCTGTAAAAGAAACATTCTGGGAACCCTGGGCAAATTTACTGTTTGGAGTCAAAGGGAAAGTAGATAAGACTGGGTAATATAGGAGTCAGGTTGCTGAAGAGCCTTGAGTGCTAAGTTAAAGAATGTGGACTTAATTGAGGCTGTTATAAGTCTTGCTTCAGGAAGATTCTTAACAGCTATCAGTGGTTTTCAACCAGGAGTGATTTTGTATGCAATGTACATTTGACAACTTCTGGAGACTTTTATGTTTCAGAGTGGCATGGGAGGTGCTACTGGCATCTAGAAGTATTGGCCAGGGATACTGCTAAGCACCCTGTAATGCACTGACCAGCCTACTACAACAAGAAATAATCCAACACAAAATTTCAATTGTGCCAAAATTGGAAATCCCTTCACTAGAAGGATTAAAGGGCAAAAAGAGACTACAATCAGGGAATTTATTTATAAGACTAATGCAGACACAGTGGGCTTTGCCCATGCTTTAATGTAGTTCCAATTGACATCTCCTTCCAGCATCTGCCATTCAAAAGCAGAATGGTATGAGTGAAGCCTTGAAAGTCCTGGTGGACTCCATGCCTGCAAAGGAATTGTTTAGTGGTTTGCACACTTCATATTTACCTACATTAATTAAAACATAGAAAAACCTCAATCCAGAAAATATTTTGAAAAATTCTTGTAAAACTTTCTTTCAAAATAAAAGCTTGTTTAGAGTTTAAATGCTTGGAATTACAGAAACCACACTGGGCTAATTTTAGAAATTCAAGTAATTATGGATGGTTTTTCTGGTCTTGAGAAAAATGAACAGCATTTCCTGCTAAGGAAGCACATCTCTGAAAATGTTATACCTCTCACTCATCATCTCTGTTCCTGGGCTTCTAAAGCAACACTTAGCATAATACATACAAATAGTAGGCACTGATGAATAAAAATGAGTGAATACATAGTAAGGGAAAAGTAAACATATAACTATATTATTTCAAATAATTGCATTATATAAGTGAATAACAACAATTAGGTTTATTTTGTGTTAATATTGTTCAAACATTCTTGAGTGGGTTATCTCTTTGACTTCTTACAACAATGTAATAATGAGGTGGGGGTCATCATTACGCATAAGGAAATAAGGCCCAGAAGAGAAGTGGATTGCCCATGGTCACCTAGCTAGTGAGTAGAGAATGGTGGTATAAGCAATCTGTCACTAGAATCCATTATTTAAAGCACTGGTTTATAGTGACTCTGTTACTCTTCTTACTAGTGATATACAATTCCCCTATCTGATTTGACTCTCACCATGGCCTGAGGGAGAAAAATATAGGATTCCATTTTGTAGTCATGGAATTTGAGGCTCAGAGTTGAACCTGCCTGAGGCCCTACATCCAGTAAGACATAGTACTGGATCTAGAGGAGCCTAATGTTTCTTGTAATATATCACAGTCTATATCAGCTATCAATGTATTGTCTCTCAGCTCAAAATTCACCCTTTATCACTATGGCAGATGGAGTTGGATCCTGCAAATATTTCTCTTTTGCCAGTTGGCACAATGTTAATTTTTGTTAGTGGAATGCTGGAGAGACACTGCCAGAGGAGGGTTTTTTTCTCACTGGTTCCAGAGTGCTCCTTTCTCAAAGCTCTAGCAGTGCATGATCTGTCCAACATTAACTTCTTCAGGTGAATTACTTCTTCAGCACCCAGCTCCTTCAGGGCCCAATGCCCAGTAGCATTCCTTAGCAACTCCCTGGGAAGCTTTGCAATGAGCTCCGAGGCATGGCACCTCCTTGTAAGCAGCTCTCCCTGGCATGTTAGAGGACAGATTTCCAGCAAGTTCAACCAGCATGTTACCTGAGCAACTTCATGGCCCTCCAGGGAGTCATGACTGTGCCCTACAGGAGGTCTGGATCTCAGCCATAGGGAAAGTGACTTCTCTTGATATCTGCAATCCTATATTCTTCAGGGTTCTCTTTCCTCCTTACTAACCAATACCCCATAACTTCAATGTCCTGTCATAGTTAATAACTTTATTTTAGGGACACCTGAGTGGGTCAGTTGGTTAGACATCTGAGTCTTGATTTTGGCTCAGGTCATGATCTCACAGTTGGTGAGATCAAGCCCCATATTGGGATTCTTTCTCTCCATCTCTGCCCCTTTCCAACTCATGTGCATGTGTGCACGCACACATGCTTTCTCTCTCTCTCTCAAAATAAATAAATAAACTTAAAAAAATAAATAACTCTTTATTTTAAACTTTCTCTATCCAACTGACTGTGTGGTCTGTCTCATGGTTGGTTCCTGACTAATGTAAGTTGCTTCCCTTCAGAACATCTTATTAAGATAACTGAAAATTACCTGGCACTCCATAAACATGAGCAAGAGAATCATGAAGCCAGGAGCCAAGGGAAATTTGCTTTTATCTTCTTTTCTTGGTCTGTTATCTAAGCTTCATGGAATGCAGGAAAAGAGATAAACCATATTGTACTTTTTATAACTGGTATCTATGAAATATACAAATGTTGATTGTTTAATGCTCTAAAAACAACTCAAATCCTGTTTACTTCTAAACATTTTTCAAATGTATCTGTAAGTATAACATTCAGCATCCAATTCTCCAACCATGGGCTTGACTGCTTTCCATCATTTGTAATCTCAATATGTCCTTTCCTCCAGGAATGAGTACATTTTATCACCAGCTTTCACAAGAACAATGCCGCCTCAAATGCACCCAGCAGCTTCAACCATTAACCGTCAAAGAAGCTCCACAGCAAGTTTCACAATCCCCTCTTTAGACAAGCAAAACCTGTCATTGGGAGAGTTAAAGGGCTCTCAAAAGGGCAAGTGATAAACATCAAAGCTGCAAGCTAGGACTGAAATCCATGTCTTCCAAGTTTATTGTTCTTTTTTCTATACTCCTTCTTCTCCCCATCTCCCTATTTTCTGGACACAAGCTTTATCCTCTGTTAAGGAATTTCAAAGAAAAGCAAACAGGAGAGTGTGGAGGACTATTTGGGGGGCTGCAGGATTCTTTTAGCACCTGTCATATCACTGTTGAGCAGAAAGTATCTCAGGTACTGGACCAGCTACACTCCCATCCCATAACAGAGGTGGGAGTTGGGTATAGGTGCGGCCATGAAAATGGTATTGCATAATCTGAATGGGACTTTAAGGTTTTTCCCCAGCAGAGTGATAAGACTGCATAGAAAGGGAAGTGAGTATGTGTGTGTGTTTTGGGGGATGGGGGTGTCAACAGTCATTTTGTCTGTCCTTCTTGAATACTAGCAATGCTTTGTGAAAGCTGTCTGCCATCTGAAGAGGCATGCAGGCTGCTCTCATGTGGTGACTTAGTATTTGCACACGAGCAGAGGACTAGCATCACTTTACAGATAAGATGCTGGTATATCATGTTTGTACGAGACTGTCTTGGTTTACACTACTCTAGAGAAATTAATTCCTGTTAATTATTTTTAGCACCCATTTCACTCTCAAAATTAAATTACAGTCACCCTGTTAAGTCTACCACAGACAGCAGACACTGGGATGCTGGACGAAAGGTTGTATAATGGTGTCACCACTTTGAATGTGAATGTTCATTCCTTCTAGGGAAACACTTTGGGTAGAATTGATGTTTTTTAAGTTTCCCTCATTTTGTGGAAAAATTCTCTCCTCCTCTTTTTGCTACTGATTCAGCTGTTTCTCTGCTTACCAGCACCTCCATTGAAGGTTTAGTAGAGTAAATCAAATTCATTCTCTAATTCTGTCATTCTTACAAAATATCTAAAGACACATTTATAAATCAATCAATCTATTTTATTTTTAATTTCCTAACAAATTATAGTACAGTTGAGTAAGAGTCAAATTGAGAGAAATCTAACTGGGGGAAAAAAAACTATAGTAGATGTGAAAATTTCCAATTGAAATGTGTGTGTAACCAGAACACCTCTAGGCATCACCAACTTGTAACAATGATGGCAGCAATTATGATGACATTAGCAGTGACTAGCATTTATTAAGCACTTACCCTGGGCCATTGACTGTTCTAAGCATTTTATATGCACTCTTCTACTTACCCCCAAAATAGCCATATAAACTTTGAAGTGCTACATTTAATATAATATCCAAAAGGTAGTAGATACTTCTACTGTAGTACTCTCCCACACCTTACCAAAGATCTCCTAACCATACCCTCACCCAACTCCAGTTATTTCTGAAACCCTGGAGAGCCTCACAAGTACTTGTGTTTTCCTTTTCTTTTTTAATTTTTCAAACTTCTCATTTTGAAATAATTTCAGACTTACATAGAAGTTACAAGAATAATTCAAAGAATTCTAGTATACTTTCATCCATATTCCCCAAATGTTAACATTTTATATAACCATAGTCCAATGATCACAGTGAATAAATTAACATTGCATAAATGACACTATTATCTAGTCTATTAATAATTGACTAATGTAACTTTTTATGCTCCAATATCCAGTCCAGAATCATATATTGCATTTTTGTTTGTCACTTCTCCTTAGTAACCTTGAATCTGACATAGTTTCCCAGTCTTTCTTTGACTTTCCTGACCCTGATACTTTTGCAGAGCACTGACAGTGTAGTGTTCTTCAATGCAACGTTGTTTAATGTTTCTTCATGATTTAAGTTCAAGTTATGCATTTTGGGCAAGATTATCATAGAAGTGATGTTGAACTTCTCAGTACATATAAGGACACACATGATGTCATTTGCCCCTTTACAGGTGACTTTAATTTTGACTGCTTGCTACAGTGCTGTCTGGTAAGTTTCTCCATAGTAAAGTTACTATTTTTTTTCCTTTTGGAAAAGTATGTTGTGGAGAGATATTTTGAGAACACATAAACACCATGTTTTCATCACACCTTTGCCAATTAAGTTTAGCCTATATTGATGTTTCTTGCCTGTAACAGTAATCACTGTTGTGTTTGCCAAATGGTATTGTCTTATTTCCATCAGTCCTTTTACATTTGTTAGTTGGAATTCTATGCTAAGAATGAGCTTTCTTTTATCCTCCACTTATTTAATGATTCGTTATTTATATTAGTATGGACATAAGAATCTTTATTTTATTCCATGGTTTTATAATCATCTCAGATTTGGCCCCTGGAGACTCTTGCAAGTTGGTGCCAATAGGACTCATGTTCTCTCTATCCTTTTTTAAAGTTTGTTTATTTTGAGAAAGAGAGAGTGCAAATTGGGAAGGGGCAGAGAGAGGGGGACAGAGAGAATCCCAAGCAGGCTCCATGTTGTCAACACAGAGCCCAACACTGAGCTTGATCTCATGAACCAGGAGATCATGACCTGAGCCAAAATCAAGAGTCAGACACTCAACCAACTGACCCAGGTTCCCTGGACTCATCATCTTCTCTTGAGGCTCTTTCGTTATGGAGGTCTGTGTCTGAGAAGCCACTTTTTGTAGGAGGTTCTATATCATCATCATTGCCTGAAAATACTGCTTCTCTAACCCTGTGTCCTGCTGGGCACTCCTGCTGCTGCTACTCTTTCTGTTTTTCTTCTCTTCTGAGAGACCTGGATGCTCTGGGTTTCAGGGCAGAAAGGAGACATTTCTCAGCTCTATGTGCACCTATGTCACTGGGCCTCAAGTGGCACTGCCCATATCCCAGAGTCACACATCAAGTGTGTGTGTTTTCAGGAAGTGACTTTCTTCAGCTTCTAACTTTCCCATCTTGTGCAGAGAATTTTAGGAGTCCAAACAGGAAAAAAGGTGGTGAGTCCAGAGGCTTTGGAACAACTGACTTCCACAGAAAAGAATTGAAAGAGTCATGGAAAGGTGAGCAATAAACTGTGAGGTGGAGGTATAGTCTCTGAAACCAAATGTATTAGAAACCCTCCCATTGGAGAAATAATCACTTTATCAACCTGTTTCTGAGTAATGGTGAGCATCCCTCATACCATATGCAAATGTTTTTTTCCCCTCTCAAATGGCTTTTATAATCATCATCTGTCTTGATCTTGATGCATTTTTATGTAAAGAAGCAAAACAAGGTTGTTATTGTTTAAATCCATATAAGGGTGAGAAAACTGAGGTAGTTATAGGATCATACAGGCTAAAGGGAGGATCTATACCTGATTTGACTGTCTGATTCTCCAGTTCAGGTCTCTCTTAGGTCACAATGCTGATCAAGTCACTATCCTTCTCTTGGAAACTTGGCTGGGTCCCTCTATTATACAAAGGTATTGTTGGGTTCAGATTATTTTTATTCTGAGAGACATATCAAAAATTGGTGAGGAGAGGATATGAGATTAAAAACAAAGCAGATTGTTGGTGGGAAAATAATATGGAGATGCCTCAAAAAGTTAAAAGTAGAACTGCCCTGCAGTCCAGCAATTGCACTACTAGCTTTTTACCCAAAGAACACAAATATGCTAATGCAAAGGGATACATGCACCCTAATGTTTATAGCAGCATTATCTACAATAGCAAAATTGTGGAAACAGCCCAAGTGTCTACTGACTGATGAAAATAAAGAAGTTGTGGCATACATACACAATGGAATATTACTTGGCCATCAAAAAGGATAAAATTTTGCCATTTGCAGTGACGTGGATGGAGCTAGAGAGTATTATACTAAGCAAATTAAGTCAGTAAAAGACAATTCTTTTACTGACTTAATTTGCTTAGTATAATATGGTATTTGTCTATGCCATATGATCCCACTAATATGTGGAATTTAAGAAACAAAACAAACAAGCTAAGTGCAAAAAAGACAAAGAGACAAAGAAACAAACTCTTGACTCTAGAGAACAAACTGATGGTTACCAGAGGGAAAATGGGGAGGGGGGTGAGTGGAATAAATGATGGGGATTAAGGAGTACACTTGCTGTGAGAAACTCTGGGTATTGTATGAATGTGTTGAATCACTATATTATACACATGAAACTACTGTTAAACTGTATGTTACCTAACTGGAATTTAAAGAAAACTTAAAAAGAAATAAAAAGAAATACAAAGCAGAGTTTTGATGTATTGTTTTTATTTATTTATTTATTATTCTTTTCTTAATTTGCTTTTTATGGCAACACTTAAATTTTGACTAACCTAGAAACAGGCTATGAGATCTTTATGTTTGTCAAAAGGGATCCATACAGAAAACACTGCACAACACTGAACTGAATGGTAGGCAAGCTCTTATCCAGCACTTTCTTTTTTTTTTTCAATATATGAAATTTATTGTCAAATTGGTTTCCATACAACACCCAGTGCTCATCCCAAAAGGTGCCCTCCTCAATACCCATCACCCACCCTCTCCTCCCTCCCACCTCCCATCAACCCTCAGTTTGTTCTCAGTTTTTAAGAGTCTCTTATGCTTTGGCTCTCTCCCACTCTAACCTCTTTTTTTTTTTTTCCTTCCCCTCCCCCATGGGTTTCTGTTAAGTTTCTCAAGATCCACATAAGAGTGAAACCATATGGTATCTGTCTTTCTCTGTATGGCTTATTTCACTTAGCATCACACTCTCCAGTTCCATCCACGATGCTACAAAGGGCCGTATTTCATTTTTTCTCATTGCCATGTAGTATTCCATTGTGTATATAAACCACAATTTCTTTATCCATTCATCAGTTGATGGACATTTAGGCTCTTTCCACAATTTGGCTATTGTTGAGAGTGCTTATCCAGCACTTTCAATCACTGATTCTAATACCATTTTCCTTAGCACCACCTAGAATTTCATTTTCATATTTTGATACATATTTCCAAAACTCTCAGATATATTTGTTAGGTTTGCTTTTTAAAAAATATGTATGTACATATGTATGTATTTATGCTAACTTAACTCAAAAAGGAGGGTTACATGATTTAAGATAGAATCTAGCCCAGGAGTAATGGAATAATTTGAAGATTTTACAAGGATCTTCCAGTTGAAAGTTCTAAAAAGGAAGTAGATACCACCCAAATTAAATGTTATTGTGACAACCCAGAATATCCATGATTTGTCTTAGTAGAAGTTCATTTTAAACAAAGTGTTGTTAGAACTCTGTTTCCAGGCTGTAAATTGAGCAAAGCCTCTTTGCAGAGAACTGGTTAAAGCAAATCCTGTGAATTCAGTATAAGGAATTAAATGTATGACTACACATTCTGCATGCCAGCTCCTTCTTTCTCCAAACTCTTCGATCTTGTGGGATCATCTTTAATTTAAATAAATGATCTAGAAATGGTTCCAGGTATGTTTCTGAATGCGGTATAGAGGTATGAATTGAAGAATAATTTTTTTCTAGAAAGTAGAACAGTAAATTTAGCTCAGAACTTCTTTCCTTTCCTTCTCCTGCTGGATTGAAAGAAACAGAAAATCAAGTGTTTTGTTTTTTTTTTTTTTTTGGCAATCATAAATGATGATTGTCATCTGGATAAAAATCAGGTAAAACATGTATTGTAAATGGCTTTTGTAACCACCATTTTTACTGATCATTTACTCAGAGAAGGAAATAGGTTCATTTTACAGAATCTTCCTTTTAGTGTTCAGTGTTTAGTGGGCTGAAGTAAGGAGACCTAGATTTGAGTTCTGACTCAGCCATCCACTAGTTAAATGACCTGAGCATGACACTGGACCTCATGGAATGTCTGTCTCTATTTACACATTTGTGGAGCAAATAACACCTGCCCTGTTCATACTGAATCAAGTGAGGGGATTCTTATATGTTGTAAAGTGCCACAAAATTTTTATGCTGATATTCTTATTGTCATTATTATTATTATTACTATTACTATTTGCCATCTGGGGCTTTTATCTGCATATCCTATACTAAATTTCCATATCTTCAAAGACCAAAGTAGACCCTGTCTATGGTTTTAAGGCTTGTCTCAGACCCACAAGGAAATAGGGGGTTGCCAGAGTGTGCTATTTGTTCCCTTCCCCAAAACTGAATGTGCTGTGTGGCTCAAGACCCTTCAGCAGAGACTGCCAGAAACAGAATCCTCTGTCTTGATCTGAACACAACCTGGCATATGATAAGACATGATACAATGTTATTGTTCCAACAGACCCAGTTTCAGGCTAGGCAGCTTTTCAGCCAACTTCCTGTCCCAGGACACTGCAGAGCAAGGCTGATTCCACCTGGACCACACACTAGAAACCATTGACTTTAGTGTCAGGAATGACTATGTCTTCACCACATCTAGCGCACTAAGTAGCAGACTTGTGGGAAAAATCAAGGCAGATACTGCTTGTTGGTTTGAATTTTTTCTTGATTTGGGCTTACAGAATTGTGTGGACAATTTGATCAGGTCCTCTTTCACCTACAAGGATGTGTCTCTAGCTTTCCTTGCCAAATATAATGAAATGCCTTTACCACAGCTCTCAGGGGAGACATAGTCATATATTTTAGGAGCATTTGGCTCAGCACTATGAGTTATGAAATGATTTTGAAAGAGCTATCCAGTGATATCCTGTTTGGATAGAAAGGGAATGTGGTATATTTTGTTGTTTTGCTTTTTAGTGGAAAAGTAAATCTTACAAAACCAGACCAATTCCCTCTGCTTTCTCTAGTTCCTTTCCCCTCTGTGTAGGGGAGAAAACATAGAAGTACTGTCAGTGTCTTCATGCTTCCTACTATACAGAGAAAGATTTCCACCAGTGAGCACTTTAATCCCACAGTGATCTCTCTAGTGCAGTATATTTCCTCAAGATTGTATGTATCTAGCACCTTGGGATATCTGATCATGGTCTATCTGGGCTGTTGTATGATTCTTGGCTCTCCTCATGCTGTTCTTTCATTTCTTTGGTCCAAACAAGATAAAAATTTTGAAAGAGTTCCTTGGATTTCTGCACCCTACACCAAATTGTGCAATCTCCTCAATTCTGAGAGAAAATGAAGTCAGGGATTAACAGCTACAATATGGCAACTACAATGCAAGATCTGAGACACTGTTTCAGGCTCTCCTCCTATGGTAGGGGGCACTCCTGCAGCCTCCTCCCCAGTCTGCCCTCTGTCGCGCATAGCCCTGCCAACATCATCTTCCTAGACGATAATTGTCAAGGAGCTCCCTTTCCTACCACCAGCAAGATAAATGTCAGCTTTCTCCAACCTGGCTTTTGAGGTTTTTTACAACCCAGGACCAGCATGCAGCTCCTTTGGCTCCCATTTTGATTAATATGGGACTTATTTCCTGTCCCATTGCCTGCCTCTGCCACTGTCACTGGTGTTTTGTTCAAAATATCTGTTTCATTTTCTTAAGATATATTTCTGGGATTTTTAGTCCAACTGAAATCAACTTCTTCTTGAGAGTGATGCTCAAACCCTATAGCTTCCATAGTACCTTCCTTCACATGAAGTGATGTCTCTATCCTTTGAATTGACTCAGAAATTTTCTGTATTTTTCACTTCAATCAGTCAATCTTCTGCAATTGTAATCTTCAATAATGTTATGGACTGAATGTTTGCATTCCTCTAAAATTCATATGTTGGAATCCTACACCTCAATGTGATGGTATTTGGAGAGGGACCTTGGGGAAATAATTAGTGTTAGAAGAAGTGATGAGGGCAGGTGCCCTGGCCTCATGAGATTAGTGCTTTTATAAGATAAGACATGAGTTCTCTCTCTCTATTCTCTCCCTCTCCCCATCCACTTCCTACCCTCCCTATTGGCAGGTACTAAGGAAAGGGCATGTGAGAACAAGGCAAGATGATGGCCATCAGTAAGCCAGAGAGAGGCTCATTACCAGAATCCAACCATGCTGGCCCCTGATCTTCAGGAGGACTTTCAGCCTCCAAAACTGGGAGAAAATAAAACTTCAGTTGTTTAAGCTAGCTAGTTTACAGTATTTTGTTATGGCAGCCTGCACTAACTCAGACAAATATTTTAAGTCTTTTTCTGGGTAACTTCTTCTCTTGTTTTACTTCCTACTTTCCCAACAGGATACCTTACACTCCTGGAGATCAAGGCCTTAAACACCTTAGCATCCCCCACAGGGCTTGATATTCAAAATATTAATTGGTCTCCTTTGAACTTAATCTTTCAGACCAATTGAAGAAAGATCTGTCTATATTTATGGAAGTATTTTTTTTGAAAATAATTCAAGAGGTCCAGTTTTTATCCTCAAAACCATATTCTAAGTAGAATAATGTTTCCTAAAAATTTTGTTAAAGAAAATTCTTTTTGAGACTTTAATGTATAAATAGAAATTATTTGCCCCTTCCCCTAGTAATTGGATATTCATGTGTATTCCTTACTCTTGATAAAATTTAAGTTAGTTTTTCATCCTTCCAACATAGTTTGAAACTCCAACCTGCTATCTTGTTTACACGATTTCTTCACAGGAGCCCTTTCTTCATAATTGCAAAGGTTAATGTCAATTTATCCTTCATCCTGAACCACTGTGAGTTTTTAGGAAGCTGAGTCAGAATTGGTGAGGTTTAACAATATAAGCATTTTACAAAATAAGTTTTCTTTTCCTAATCAGTCCACATTTTGCAAAAGCTTTATTTTTCCCTTAGCGCTTCCACTACTATATGGGAAAGAAAATAAAAAGCCTCCCAAAATGGCTGAGAGCTTGTTTCCCACTTCTTCCCTGCATGTGTGGTAGGGTTCTGACTCTCTGAAATGCGTCCTGAAACAATTCCAAGAATAGCAAGACGGAAGGGACTGACTTCTGGGAACTCATTGCACTTCCACGTAGAAATTGAGGAAGGCCAGGTGGCCAGGAGATGTCAGCAGCTGATGAAAATAAGTGTGTATTAGACAAGTGACCTAATTCAGTGGGGCTGCTGTTCCTCAATGGGGAAAAAGACCACAATGCATTTTCTGTCCTCAAGCAGATGTTAGTTTGGCAGATGTTATCCATAGAAAGCATATTATTAAGAGCTCAGTTTTAACCTGAGGACCTAAGCCTGATTTGGAGTGCCTTCCCATTTCTCCTTCTCCACTGGCTGCTCTCTGAGCATTGTTTCCTGCCTCTCTGATCACTGCTCTCTACTGCCCCTGCACTTATTGGTCCCAAGTAACTGTTCTTAGCATCCTTATTCAGAAACATTGGATGGTCCTTTAAAAGAGTCTACAACATTAGGGGCGCCTGGGTGGCGCAGTCGGTTAGGCGTCCGACTTCAGCCAGGTCACGATCTCGCGGTCCACGAGTTCGAGCCCCGCGTCAGGCTCTGGGCTGATGGCTCAGAGCCTGGAGCCTGTTTCCGATTCTGTGTCTCCTTCTCTCTCTGCCCCTCCCCCGTTCATGCTCTGTCTCTCTCTGTCCCAAAAATAAATAAAAACGTTGAAAAAAAAATTTAAAAAAAAAAGAGTCTACAACATTAATTACAAACGTCTTCAGAAAAATTTTGAAAACCCTCTACAATTTCTCTTCTTTAACCTATTCAGCCTTCTCTCTTATTATAACATCTCACACATGTTATCCATAACCCCATGGAGTTTGAACAGTCTAGTGCTTCCTAACTTTGCTCAAGCTATCCTTCTTCCACATGTCCCTTCCCTCTTTACCAACCTGGCCAGTGCTGTGTCAAGCTATCCAAATTGGAGTCAAGGCAAAAGGAAAAATACACACCCTCATATATACTTACCAAAATATGTTCTCATATTTGGAATCAAATGCAAAAGTTAATAAAATCTCTATAATAAAAAAAAACATGACTATCTATAAATCTCTGTGTTTCCCAATCTCTTTGCAGGTCATTGTCAATCCTCATAAATTTATATGGTAGGGGATTGGGTACCAGGAGCTGATTGAAAATTACTGTTCCCATTATATAAGAATGCAGCATTACAAAACAAACATTCTTTCTTTACTGAAATGTTGATATTCTATTCATCATGGGCTCTTTTGTGTTTAATTTAAAAAATATATATATATTTCATTAAAATACTATTTATCTTGATAACTGAGGGTTTTTTCCCCTTTTTTATTTCTTTTTCTTGGAGTACAGTTGACACATAATGTTATATTAGTTTTAGGTGTGTAACTTAGTGATTTGACAAATTTATGCACTGTGCTATGTTCACAAGTGTAGCTACCATCTGTCACCATATACTGCTATTAGATTATCATTGACTGTATTCCTTTTGCTGTGCCTTTTATTCCCATGACTTATTCCATAACTGGAGCCCTGTATCCCCCTCTTGCTTTCACCCATTTTGCCCATCCCCCATCTCCCTCCCCTCTGGCAACCATGAGTGTTTCTCTGTATTGATAGGTCCGATTCTACTTTTTGTTTGTTTATTCATTTGTTTTTGTTTTTTTGTTTGTTTTGTTTTATTTTTTTAGATTCCACTTATGAGTGGAATCATAAAGTATTTGTCTTTTTCAGTCTGACTTATTTCACTTAGCATAATACCCCTTTGGTCCATCCATGTTATCTCATCCTTTTTTATGGCTGCAGAATATTCCATTGTACACATTATATATGTGTATATATTTCCTTATTCACTTGTCTGATAACTGAGTTTTTTTTAGTGGCACTCTTTTGCGTTTTGTACCCTACTCAAAATGGCTTATTCCCGGGGCGCCTGGGTGGCGCAGTCGGTTAAGCGTCCGACTTCAGCCAGGTCACGATCTCACGGTCCGTGAGTTCGAGCCCCGCGTCGGGCTCTGGGCTGATGGCTCGGAGCCTGGAGCCTGTTTCCGATTCTGTGTCTCCCTCTCTCTCTGCCCCTCCCCCATTCATGCTCTGTCTCTGTCCCAAAAATAAATAAAAACGTTGAAAAAAAATTAAAAAAAAAATGGCTTATTCCCCTTACCTTAATCCCTGCCCTGAATCTGGCAAAACAGGGCATTCACAGCCTTGTTTAGGCTTTAATAAGCCTTAGCAGATCACACTCATTGAATTGATCTCTCCATCATCATACTTCCACATCATGCTGCTTAGGCCTGGGTCTTGTTCTTAACTACTCTGTTCTTTTTCTGGTTATTGGCATGTGGATCTTGCTCATTTACCAGCTAAGGACTTATGGAGAAGTAGGTTCATACCTTTTTCAACTCTATATTCCTTGCTATGTTTAAAACAGCACTCTGCATATGTAACTATTTGAGGAGTTTGGCCTTGATTAGATAACAAATACTAATCCCCTCACCTGAAATCCCATTCAGATGTTATTTGTTATAAGATATAACTTAGTAGAAATTCTTTTATTGCAACTAAGGGGAATTTGGTTCCTGAAGTTCTGAGGATACTAAAAAGTAGTTCCATTATAGAGGGCTGGAGTGTAAATGCACAACAAAGAAATGCCCTCCTGCTCTTCTCTGTTAGAAATGCCCTCCTTGCTCTTCTCATTGGGAGGAGTCTCTTCCCATCTCTCCTCATTAGATCAGTGAGGGATTCCTTACAACCATGCTGCATACATTCTTTACTGTCTTTGCTATAGAACTAGGCTTGGGGCTCAATGCTTCCAGTGTTTCTCATATTTGTGCTTATTCTTGATCCTTTCCATTAATCTCTCTCAATGCAGTAGTATCTCTGACATGGGATAGGCCCCTGTTGCCCTAGATTACTAGGGAAGAAGGGAGCACTTGATCTTTCCTGATGAAGCCTGGAGACTCACTGTGCTAGGGAAATGGCTCTGGAAAGGAAAACCAGGGTCCCCGAGGTGCAACTGTCCCTGATTTGAAAGGCTTTGGACCTACTGGTAATTACCTAGGGAATTTGAAGATATTTCTCCACACATTTAATGGCATACCTTTTCATGCTTAAATCAAGATGCTTTGTGTAAGAATTAAGGCAACTCATAATACTGGAAACTTTTTATTTATTTATTTATTTTTCCATCTTCCAATTAAAATTTTATTACAAATAAGCACTTTAACAGGTGGAAATGTTAAATTAATTTTTTTTGTAATGAAACATGTTTCCATCATGTTACCCACACAGAAGCTTATATAATATATACATACACACATGTTTAAAACTTAGAGACATGCTATACAATGTGCTAGTCAATAGCCATTAGCCACATGTGACTACTGAGCGCTTGAAATATGGCTAGTTCAAACTGAGATATGCTGTAAGGTAAAATGCACACAAGATTTCAAAAAATCAATATGAAAATTGAGTATAAACTATCTCAATATTTTTTCTATTGACTACATGATGTTGAAGTGGTATTTTTATATATTGGATGAAATAAAATAAATTATTAAAGTTTTACCTGTTTATTTTTAATTAATTTAAATTTAAATTTACATATGTGGTTCACATGTGTAATTCTATTAGAATTATATTTATACTGAATAGTGCTAGTTTTGAATCTGCTATGGATCACTTAAAAAACTTTGGTGTTATAATGTATTTATGATTTTAATTATTTTCATGTCTATAACATTCTAAATTCTTTTATTTATTTATTTATTTTTTGTTTGTTTTTTTTAACCCTTATTTTTTTTTAATATATGAAATTTATTGTCAAATTGGTTTCCATACAACACCCAGTGCTCATCCCAAAACGTGCCCTCCTCAATACCCATCACCCACCCTCTCCTCCCTCCCACCCCCCATCAACCCTCAGTTTGTTCTCAGTTTTTAACAGTCTCTTATGCTTTGGCTTTCTCCCACTCTAACCTTTTTTTTTTTTTCCTACCCTCCTCCATGGGTTCCTGTTAAGTTTCTCAGGATCCACATAAGAGTGAAACCATATGGTATCTGTCTTTCTCTGTATGGCTTATTTCACTTAGCATCACACTCTCCAGTTCCATCCACGTTGCTACAAAAGGCCATATTTCATTTCTTCTCATTGCCACGTAGTATTCCATTGTGTATATAAACGACAATTTCTTTATCCATTCATCAGTTGATGGACATTTAGGCTCTTTCCATAATTGGGCTATTGTTGAGAGTGCTGCTATGAACATTGGGGTACAAGTACCCCTATGCATCAGCACTCCTGTATCCCTTGGGTAAATTCCTAGCAGTGCTATTGCTGGGTCATAGGGTAGGTCTATTTTTAATTTTCTGAGGAACCTCCACACTGCTTTCCAGAGCGGCTGCACCAATTTGCATTCCCACCAACAGTGCAAGAGGGTTCCCGTTTCTCCACATCCTCTCCAGCATCTATAGTCTCCTGATTTGTTCATTTTGGCCACTCTGACTGGCGTGAGGTGATACCTGAGTGTGGTTTTGATTTGTATTTCCCTGATAAGGAGCGACGCTGAACATCTTTTCATGTGCTTGTTGGCCATCCGGATGTCTTCTTTAGAGAAGTGTCTATACATGTTTTCTGCCCATTTCTTCACTGCGTTATTTGTTTTTTGGGTGTGGAGTTTGGTGAGCTCTTTATAGATTTTGGATACTAGCCCTTTGTCTGATATGTCATTTGCAAATATCTTTTCCCATTCCGTTGGTTGCCTTTTAGTTTTGTTGGTTGTTTCCTTTGCTGTGCAGAAGCTTTTTATCTTCATAAGGTCCCAGTAGTTCACTTCACTTTTGCTTTTTTTTTTTTTTTTTTTTTTTTGGGACAGAGAGAGACAGAGCATGAACAGGGGAGGCGCAGAGAGAGAGGGAGACACAGAATCAGAAACAGGCTCCAGGCTCCGAGCCATCAGCCCAGAGCCTGATGCGGGGCTCGAACTCACGGACCGCGAGATCGTGACCTGGCTGAAGTCGGACGCTTAACCGACTGCGCCACCCAGGCGCCCCTCACTTTTGCTTTTAATTCCCTTGCTTTTGGGGATGTGTCGAGTAAGAGATTGCTACGGCTGAGGTCAGAGAGGTCTTTTCCTGCTTTCTCCTCTAAGGTTTTGATGGTTTCCTGTCTCACATTCAGGTCCTTTATCCATTTTGAGTTTATTTTTGTGAATGGTGTGAGAAAGTGGTCTAGTTTCCACCTTCTGCATGTTGCTGTCCAGTTCTCCCAGCACCGTTTGTTAAAGAGACTGTCTTTTTTCCATTGGATGTTCTTTCCTGCTTTGTCAAAGATGAGTTGGCCATACGTTTGTGGGTCTAGTTCTGGGGTTTCTATTCTATTCCATTGGTCTATGTGTCTGTTTTTGTGCCATGGAAACTTTTTAAACCAAGAGAATAAATGAACAGCTGAATAAATGTCTAAGTAAAGTGGTCTCGGTGACCTCCCTATCACCCTAAAGGTAAAATATCCCTAGATGCTCAGGAAGAAAGGAGATGAAAGTGGGCCCTTTTATTTGTGGCAGGATACAAGGTTTTATAGGCTACTTATGACAAAGCTCAATTGGTCAGGGCCACAAAGGGATAATACTGGGGATAAATTACCCCAAATCAAGGACTTTGACTGACCTGATGCTTCTGGACTGAATCATCCTGTGGCTTGTTTGAGGCAGCTTTTAGACTTTGTTAAAGTTTACTGCTCCCTGCTGTAGACACCTAGTGCAGACTCTCTTGGCTGTGTGACCTAGCTTCCTAGTGGTGGCCACTGCTGACATAGCCACTAAGAATGCAGTCCAACTCACTGAGCTAAGCCTGGAAGCTCCTAAAGAGAAACAAATCACAACACCATGAATAAATTACAATAACCTTTAACTTAGGTTAATACTATACTTGCTCTGTTCAACCTTTGCATCAGCCAATTCCACAGATTCCCAGGATTCTTTTGTTCTCAATCCCAAGTTTGACAAGTGGTGCTTACATGTCCCAACTGAGCAAGTCTGGTGGGTGGTTTTGCTAGAATAATTCCCTACTTGGCCTCTCCAAGCCAAAGACAGGAACTGAGAAGTCTTTTTAAGAATTATTTTCTCAATATTTTAAATTCCATTTTTTCTACATCATATCAGTGGGTGTGAAATGCGAGTGACACAGACATTTGGAGTTCTATGAGGTTGAGTACACCAAATTCCAAGGCTTTTGGGCTTTAGACACATACTGAAACATACATGCTGGCCCACATATTTACCTTACTCTGTCCCCAGCAGTGTGAGCTACCAGTATATCTCTTTCCAAGCCCATTTCCATTGTTACTCCATGTTGGTCTTTGCCTCTTGAGTAAATGAGCTAGATTCATTCATTCATACCCTCACTTTTTCACTTCCTCATCAAAAATTTTTGAGTAACTTCTATGTCCAATGCATAGGTTAGGTGCTGTGAGGGTCTCAGAGATAACTCCAGAGTACCTGAGAGCCCTGCTAGCTGCCACTTTCTTCTCCCTGTCAGCCCCATTCACTATCAGCTCACTTTAGGTTCAAATCTCCTATTACCCTTACCTCATCCACAATTCCCTGGATGAATTAAGTTTAAGTGTTCAATCGGAAAAGCTTTGGAACCTTATCCTTACAGAAAGGGGAAAAACAAGATTCCTAAAACAAGCAGACTGGATTTTCAATTTGGAAAATAATAAATTTGGGTTAGCTAAATACTACTGGACACCAGGAACTGTGTATGGGCAGAGAAATTGTTTGCAAGGCCTATACCAGGAGAGTCTGCTGCTCTGCTCCTGTGGGAGATCAATACAGGCTAATGTACTGACTCACCAGGGAGGGCTTTCTAAGAAATATGGCAGGACCAGTATTTTTCTAATGGTAAACATGGTTTTTCATGTGACTGGTTCACCCAACTCTATCCTAAAGCCTACTGAATGAGAGAGTTCTAGCTGAGTTTTTGAACACTCAATCTATCTAATTCTGTACTAAATATCAAGCAAACTGCAGTAACTAGAGGCTCCATTTCCTGGCTCAAAGAGCCCAGATGTGGATGTGTATAGAGAAGATCTACAGGTACATATAAACATGGAAATGAGCAAACACCATCAGGACTGCTGTCAACACTTGAGAAGAAAGAAATTTTTTTTAAGTTTATTTATTGAGAGAGAGAGAGAGAGAGAGAGAGAGAGATCACAAGCAGGGGAGGGGCAGAGAGAGAGGGAGACAATCCGAAGCAGGCTCTGTGCAACTAGCACAGAGCCTGATGCAGGGCTTGAACCCACAAGCCATGAGATCATGACCTGAACTGAAGTCCAGAGTCAGGCACTTTACCTACTGAGCCACTCAGGTACCCCGAGAAGGAAGAAATCTTATTGTAAGGGACTCCTTATTAGGAATAAGTATGAAAATAAGAAACCTACAATTTGCTTGCCACATCAGAAGGCAATGTTTCAGGTGCATGCTGTTAAGCGTCACCACAGCCCCTGAAAAGCAGATGTTAATCTCATTTTCCCACAGGATAAAACTGAGGCATAAAGGTGACCTGGCTTACCTAATGTGACTATTGGCAGGACAGGGACGGTGACCCAAGTATGTAAGTCTCCACATCTCTCTCAGGTCTTTCCCAGAAATCAGAGCCCTCATACAATCCCTTCCTCTGGGTCATGCAAGAGCCAGGGCTGCCCATTCAGGCAAGGAGGAGACCATGGCCCACTTGGTAGGATTTCAGGGGTGTTGCTTACTGAAAAGTTTCCCTCAATAGCTTGCCAGCACTGCCTGCTGGTAATCATATCATAATCATTTCTTTGGTTGTTTACATTGTATTTATCAGCATTCACTCTCTTCCTATTTGTAGACTTCTCCTCAGCCCCCATAAAGCATTTAACTCTCCCCATTTAAAAACAAAAACAAAAACTTTCTATACTTCTGCCTGTCCCCCTTCCCCTACTTATAGCCTCCTCTTCAGTGTTCCAACTCTGTAAAAGAAGTATCACAGTGCTGCTATATGTCTTTATCCTCCTATGGCCAGTTCTCATGTCCACTAAACCAAGCCCTCCTAAGAGACTCCTAGTTGTCACCTATAATAGTATTTTTTTTCAGCCTTTTTCCTACCCGGCCTTTCCATGGAATTCAATGCTACTGATCACCACTTCATTGAACTGCCTTCTTTCTCAGTTTTAGGCAATTTTATTTTATTTTTTCCAGATTTGTTGATGCTGGTCTGTTTTTCCCTCTTCTTTGCCTGAATGTCTGAATGGCTCTAATTAAAAGTTGATCCCTTGCTGTTTCTCCTTCTTTATTCTCACTCTTGGCCAAAGGCATCACCATAGAAAACCATGTCATAAACTGGAGGCAGGAAGCCATATTTTTTGACACCTCCTTCTATTCCTCAGTCTCCACATTCATCCACACAAAGTCCTATAAATTCTACTTTTTTTTACTCATCCTGTCTCCTCTGTTATCTCTGCTACTGCCCCTTTTGAATTCTTCTCTTTTCTCACTTGTAATAAAGAGATTCCCAACTGATGTGCTGCTGATAATATCTTTCCATCTCAGTGGAATCTCTACATGGCTGTCAAAGAGATTCTTTGAAAGTACAAATATGGCCATATCAGGACATGATAAAAATTTTAAATAATTCTGTTCCACTATAAGTTAGTATCTGAATTCCATGGAATGGCCTTTAAGCCTCTTTACAAGGAACCTTGCTGTACAGTTCTTTGTTGTATGGCCTGCAACCAATCCCACCATTCACTCGGCCTTCCAGACTCTCAGAAGAACCTGTCACTCCTGAAAAGCTATGCCTCCCCATCTGTGCTGTTCACTTCCCTTTGTCAGAAACACACTCTTACCTGTCCCTCAAGGTCCAACCTAAATATTACCTCCTCTGACCAAGTACCTCTCTTCTCCCCTGACTCCTTCCCACAAGAATGGTGGAACTGAGGTGTCCTTTGTGCATCTGCAACACTGTAATCCTTCTGCTAATACAGCCCCACCCCCAAAACCCCCTTTAATGAGTTACTGGACAGGTAAGAGCCAGGTTTTATCTAACTTTGTTTTTCCAGTACAGTCACTGATACATCGTAGGAGCCAAATAAATGATAATGATGATCATTAAAGTACATGAACTAATGAATGAATGGATAGATGGATGAATGAATGGATGAATGAATGAACTAATGCATTTAAATTCTTTTAAGGGCTTTCAGGAAGGAGGAAAAGAGAGAGATGGAAGTAAATAAAAGGGGAAGCAGAAGCAATGAACAGGGTAGCATAACTTAGCTTATTCACCAGTTGTTTTTAAATGAAAGGGTTAGTTAAGTTTTATTTTGCAGAAAGCCAGCTGGCAGTTTAGCACTAGGGAGCTGCCTCAGGAACCCCAGGCCAGGTAAGAATCAGCAGAGAGCTGAGCCCAATCCCCAAAGTGGGACTAGCTATACACAGCCTCTGGATGCTTGTGCATTCTGAATTGAAAAAAGAAAAATTATAAAAACAAACACTTCATAATTTTCCCTTGAGACTTTTTGGGGAGTGACAGTTTTCTATGCCTAAAGAAAACTCCCTAAAATTGAAAAAGCTGCAAGCGTCCTAGGAGCTAGGTTTCCATAGTGTGGTTAGGGCTCCTCCTGGTGGATATCTACAAAATGAATGTTTCCTAATTCCATCCTCTTACCCATTTACTCAACATTCTCTCCATCAACTATTGCATGTGCCTTAGTTTTATATTGCTACTGTGACAAATTATCACAAATATAGTGGCTTAAAACAATATGAATATATTATCTTATAGTTGTTTAAGTGCCAAGAGCAGGCTACCCAAAAATGGAGCACTTTAGAGGAAGATACTTTGAGCTGAAGGCAATTGAGACCCTACAATTTGTTGGGGAGCAGGAATACCTGTATCCTCAAAGATACTTCTAGCTTCAGTAATAAACAAGTTTACATGAGACAGATTAACAGGAAAAAAACTTAATAGGCATACATTTGGAGAACCCACATAGACATAGAAATACCAAAGACAGGCAAAATAAGGTATATATGTCATTCTGAACTAAGGAAAAGGGGGTGGGATCTGGGATTTCAGAGGAAGGGAATGCACTTGACAGGGTGCTAAGAAGAGCAGATGTTTGGTAATTAGATGTTTGCATGGACATACAGATGGGCCACTCAGATAAAATTTATATCTGTAAATAACTATTTTCTGGGAAAGACCCTTAATTTATATTCTTCTATGTGGTTAAGGGAGGGACAGAAGTTTCTTTTGAAACTCAAAAGGATCTCAAGTGACTTCAGCTCAAAAAAATCCATATGCCAAAGTGGCACATTCTGGGTTGGGGATGGAGGATCTGTCCTGAACCCCTTCAGTTCCCCCATCTGAAACTTTCATGGAAATATTACATATTAAAAGTTGAGCTGGACAAGGAGTTAAGATGGCAGAGGAGTAGGGAGGCCCTAGGCTTGCCTTGTCCTTCAAACAAATATATAAATATCAACTCATTTTGAACACCCAAGACACTGATTTGAAGACTGAGAGAGCAAAAAACGCACATCTAGAGGTGAAAAAAAACCCCACCACATTATGGAAGGTAGGAACTGCAGACAGTTAATTTGAGGGAGAGAATGGCTGTGGGCGCTGCAATGGAGAAGGAGCCCTGATAGAGAAGAAAGGAGACAGAGAGATGGGGAATTGCACAAGAAAAATTCTTCCCACAAACCATCGACTGGGAATAGGAGACAGGAGGACTACCACAAGTTTTTATAAGCAGCAGAGGGCAGAGCCTAAAGTTGTAGAAGTCGGAGACATCACCAGGTTGGCAACTGATGGGCTTAGCAGTGTTCTGGTGGAGAATGAGGGTAGAGAACAGGCAGCATGGTCTGAGGATCCCCGGGTCCCCTGAGTTGGACGGGGAAAAGCAATTCCCCTGCTTGGAGTGCCTTTGGAAAAGGGGACATGATCTCTCTAGGGGCCAGGCACCCATCGGTTGCCATTGAGCTGCCCCGTTCACTAGCATAAGAATGAGGGCACTGGCTGAGAGCAGTGAGTCTTGGTGCTAGCTTTCTGCTGCACTTTGCCATATACTCCAAGCTGCTGTATGGTCGCGTGCCTGATTTCTGAGACAAACCGGCAGGTGGCAACACCACAGAGAGACCTTCCTCCAGGGGATCGGTTCAGGACCATACCCTCCAGTTCTCTAAAATTTGGAGTTTTGGAACCCAGCTGCGCACCTGAGATAAAGCACAAGAATCCTGCAGGGCCTGGCAGGTGGATAGCTGAGATGAAGGCAGGGTGAAGGCAGGGATCTGACACAGGAGAGGTAATTGCTCTTCTGTAAGGGCTTTCTGAAGGGTGCTGGGTGAGAACTCCCTGCTCTGGAGACCATACAATTTACACCCAACCCATCAGCGCTGACAGCTTCAGGGAACAAAACAGCGCCACCTAGGGGAGGCCAGAGCCATTTACCCCAAGCCCGGCCACCTTGTGCCTGGCAGGTGCAGCTACACTAGGGCAAATCCCCTTGAGAATTGGTGTGACAGGCCCCTCCCCCAGAAGACCAGCACAAAACCCTCACACACACACCAAATCCACAGACCAGAGTGCTACGAAACTTCAGCTCTAAGGGAAATAGAATTGAGACCCTTTTTATTTTATTTTTAACTTTTATTTATCTAATTTCTATTTTCATTTTAATTAAAATTTTTTAAGGTTTATTTATTTGTTTTGAGAGAAAGAGAGAGGAAGCAGAGCAGAGAGGGAAAGAGAGAGAATCCCAAGCAGGTTCTGCACTGTCAGTGCAGAGCCTGACACAGGGCTCTGTCTCATGAACCATGAGATCATGACCTGAGCCAAAATCAAGAGTCTGATGCTTCACCGACTGAGCCATGGAGGTGACCCTTTTTATTTTTTATTTTGTTTATTTTAATTATTTACATTTTTTATTTTTGTATTTATGTATTTATTTACGTATGTATGTATGTATATATGTATGTATTTATTTATTTTTTTGCATCTAGGTTCTTTCAACAAGCACACCAAACCATCTAGGATCTAGCATACATATATATAATTTTTTCTTATTTATTTTTATTTTTTAATTTATATCCAAATAATATAGTACAATAATGATTTCGGGAGTAGAATCCAGTTATTCATTCCTACTATATAAATTTTTAAAATATTTTATTTTGTGTACCTGGGAGGCTCAGTTAAGAATCTGACTCGGTTTGGCTCAGGTCATGATCTCATAGTTCGTGGGTTTGAGCCTCATCTCAGGCTCTGTGCTGACAATGTGGAGCCTGCTTGAGATTCTGTCTTTCCTTCTCTAGCCCTCCCCTGCTCACTCTCTCACTCAAAATAAATAAGTGAACTTTAAAAAATTATTTTATTTTAGGGGCACCTGGGTGGCTCATTCAGTTAAGTGTCCGATTTCGGCTCAGCTCATGATCTCATGGTTTGTGAGTTAGCACCCTGTGTCGGGCCCTGTGCTGACAGTTCAGAGCCTGGAGCCTGCTTCAGATTCTGTGTCTCCCTCTCTCTGCCCCCCCCCCCACTCACACTCTGTCTCTGTCTCTCTCTCAAAAATGAATAAACGTTAAAAATTTTTTAAAAATTATTTTATTTTATTATTATTATTATTTTTATCTTTTGGATCTAACTTCTTGTAACAAGCAGATTAAAACACACCTAAGATCTAGTTTCCTTTTTTTGTTGTTGTTTTTTGTTTGTTTGTTTGTTTCTTGTGGACAAAATGACCAGGTGGAGGAATTCACATTAAGAGAAAGAATGGGAAGTAAAAGTAACAGCCCGGGATTTAATCAATAAGGATATAGATAAGATGTCTGAACTAGAATTTGAAATAACAATTATAAGGATACTAGCTGGGCTTGGAAAAAAAAGACACAGAAGACCCTAGAGAATACCTTATTACAGAGATAAAAGAACTAAAATCTAATATGACTGAAATTTAAAATGCTATAACCCAGATGCAAATCCGAATAAATGCCATGAGAGCAAGGATTGATGAAACACAGGAATGAATCAGTGATATAGAAGATAAACTTATTGAAAATAATGAAGCTTAAAAGAAGAGGAAAAGAAAGGTACTGGATCATGAATGTAGACTTAGATAACTCAGCAACCACTTCAAACATAATAACATTTGTATCATAGGAGTCACAGAAGATGAAGAGAGAGAAAAGGGGCAGAAGGTTTAGTTGAGCAAATTATAGCTGAAAATTTCCCTAATCTGGGAAAGAACACAGACATTGAAATCCAAGAAGCACTGAAAACTCCCATTAAATTAAACAAAAACCAGTCATCACCAAGACATATCATAGTCAAATTCCAAAATACACAGACAAAGACAGAATCCTGAAAGCAGCAAGGGAAAAACTGTCCTTAACCTACAATGGAAGACAGATCAAGTTCACAGCATATCTGTCCACAGAAACTGGCAGGCCAGAAGGAAATGGCAGGATATATTCAATATGCCGAATGGAAAAATATGCAACCGAGAATAGCCTTTATCCAGCAAGGCTGTCATTCAGAATAGAAGTAGAAATAAAGAGTTTCCAGACAAAACGTAATAAAGGAGTTCATGACCACAAAACCAACACTGCAAGAAATATTAAAGGGGACACAGAAAGTTGGGGAAAAACACCAAAGTGACCAAAGAATAGAAAGGAACAGAGGACATCACCAGAAACACCAATTTTACATGTAACACAATGGCAATACATCCATATCTTTCATTAATCAATCTGAATGTAAATGGACTAAGTGCTCCAATCAAAGGAGACAGGGTATGAGAATGGGTTTAAAAAAAACACAACAAAACAACAAAACAAAACAAAACAAAACAAAACAAAACAAAAATGACCCATCTATATGCTGCCTACAAGAGACTGATTTTATCCCTAAAGACACCTGCTGATCTGAAAATGAGGGAATGCAGAGCCATCTATAATGCTATTGGATGTCAAAAGAAAGCTGGAGTAGCCACACTTATATCAGACTATTAGAATTTATTTTATTTTTTAAACTGTTTTTAATTTTTATTTTATTACATTTACATCCAAATTAGTTAGCATATAGTGCAACAATGATTTCAGCAGTAGATTCCTTAGTGTCCCTTACCCATTTAGCCAATCCCCCTCCCACACACCCCCATAACCCTCAGTTTGTTTTCCATATTTATGAGTCTCTTCTGTTTTGTCCCCCGCCCTGTTTTTATATTATTTTTGTTTCCCTTCCCTTATGTTCATCTGTTTTTTCTCTTAAAGTCCTCATATGAGTGAAGTCACATGATATTTGTCTTTCTCTGACTGACTAATTTCACTTAGCATAACATCCTCCGGTTCCATCCATGTAGTTGCAAATGGCAAGATTTCATTCTTTGTGATTGCTGAGTAATACTCCATTGTATATATATACCACCTTTTCTGTCATCCATCGATGGACATTGGCGCTCTTTCCATACTTTGGATATTGTTGATAGTGCTGCTATAAAAATGGGGTGCATGTATTCCTTTGAAACAGCACACCTATATTCCGTGGATAAATGCCTAGTAGTGCAATTGCTGGGTCTAGGGTAGTTCTATTTTTAGCTTTTTGAGGAACCTCCATACTGTTTTCCAGCATGGCTGCACCAGTTTGCATTCCCACCAACAATGCAACAGAGATCCTCTTTCTCCGCATCCTCACCAACATCTGTTGTTGCCTGAGTTGTTAACGTTAGCCATTCTGACAGGTGTAGGGTGGTAATTCATGGTGGTTTTGATTTGTATTTCCCTGATGATGAGTGATGTTGAGCATTTTCTCATGTGTTGGTTTGCCATCTGGATGTCTTCTTGGGAGAAGTGTCTCTTCATGTCTATTGCTCATTTCTTCACTGGATTCTTTGTTTTTTGGGTGTTGAGTTTGATAAATTCTGTATAGATTTTGGACACTAACCCTTAATCTGATATGTCATTTGCAAATATCTTCTCCCATTCTGTCAGTTGCCTTTTAGTTTTGCTGA